>NC_092089.1:56931963-57255323 GCF_045679555.1 Salvelinus alpinus | reverse complement strand
GTATTCAGGCTGCAACATAACAAAATGTGGCTTAAGTCAAAGTGTTTAAATACATTCTGAAGGGAGGCTGGCTGAATTAGTTATCCCTGTCACCCTTGCATGTCAAGCATACTTGTGATACACAAAATTATGACCTGTGATACTCATATAAGGAACCCCAAGGCTGTATCCACTCTGTCAGAGGATTTATAAGGCTCAGAGTCCATTAGTCTATGTGATCTGTACACCAATGACGTCCATGGTAATTATCTGAATAAATGTGATAGACTGTAAAAACATTAGTGTTAGAGTACATACAAGGCTGCTAAAACTTTGGGGCTATCCCTTAGTATTGATCAAATGCAACGAGTCATATACAGTATTTGGTGATTTTTCATAAGAAAAACTCTGGGCACCAACCACAAACTTTACTGTAAGAATTCTCTCCCATAGGGATGAGGTCAATGAAATGCCCCTGGGCCTGGTTGCACAAGGAGAGGGCTAAAACATGTCTTCTTTTCCCTTTCCTCTTGCCTCTGCCCCAGATCTCATTCTGCTCTTGTGAGCCTCTTCATTCCAACCGCTAGCTAGCTATCTAGACCTCTTTCCTTAGGCCAGCTCTGACTTTCTCCTCCACTAGAGAATGGCTGTGCTGTTCCTGAAGGCACAGTAGGGCTGGTTGCAGGGCTGCTTGGGCCGTAAGGAGAGGCTGACACTACACAGAGAAAGTAGATCAGTGGGTTCCTGCTACAAGACAAAAAAAGCTTCTTGCTTCTCCTCCCATTTCCATAAGTGTAGAGCTTTGTGCCAGTGAGATGAGTAACTTGCTATTATAATAATGGCCTTTCCTGTATCTTAGACACTGGGGCACCTTGAAATTATACTGGGGAAAGGGGAATACCTAGTCAGTTGCACAACTGAATGCATTCAACTGAAATGTCTTTCGTATTTAACCCAACCCCTCTGAATCAGAGAAGTGCGGGGGGCTGCTTTAATCGACATCATTGGTGCCCAAAGAGCAGTTAACTGCCTTGCTCAAGGGCAGAACGGCAGATTTTTTCACCTTGCCAGTTAGAGGATTTAAACTAGCAACCTTTCAGTTATGGGACCAACGCTCTTAACGACTAGGCTACCTGCCACCCATACTCTACTGTACTCGTGTGTATTTAAATAAACCACACTATCGTCTTGGATTTAGATTAGTATTGTCTTGATGTGGCATTAAACATTCTGTGGTTGTACAGAAGGTCTTTGTCTTCAAAGTCACATTCATTAGGGCACACAATTGAAAAACGAAAAGGTCTAGGTAGGCCCTCTCTATTTCAGTCTGTGTTCTTCTGTTTGGTGCCTGTTGAACACGACCCAGGTACTCAGTGCGGCAAGTTTGTGAAGACCCTCCACAAAACATTCCCCCAGTCCTAGACAACGTTTATCCCTGGCCTCATACAGTATATCTCAAACCTCCTTTCCTGTGTATCACTCGAAGACACAAAGGGCTCTTATTGTCAAGAAGACGCAAACCTTTCCCCATGGCTATTGAAAGAGCAGAGAAATATCCAGTATGATTCACCTATTGAAAAGCTCTCACATTACAGTGGTCTGTTTGTGTCTCCCATCCAAATATCTTGTCTAATGAACACAATGTGTCTATATTAGCAGGAGCTATTGATGTGGGCACCACACACCCTTTGTAATTGTTTTTATCGTACATTCTGGTAGCCGAGAGTTTCAATATGTAATATTTGTCCCTTGAAACATACTGCCGTATAAATAAATTAAACCGTGCATATGAATGCACAGATGTGGTGGTGAAGAGTCAGTCTGTTTTGAAAATGTCTATCTTTTCTCAACAGTCAGGGTAAGTCCAGCCATTTCTATATTACGAGTCAGGATTTGACAGTGATGACTGTTGTGTATGATAAGCATTGATTATTGATCTGCATTTTAAGCCTGTACATTTCTTCCTATATCCCTTTTTCTGTCCCCCTCTTTGTAACATTTTATTTAAGTAGGCAAGTCAGTTAAGAACAAATTCTTATTTACAATGACGGCCTAGGAAGAGCCTTGTTAAAGGGCAGAACGACAGATTTTTACCTTGTCAGCTCGGGGATTCAATCTAGCAACCTTTTGGTTGCTGGCCCATCACTCTAACCACTAGGCTAGCTGCCACCCCTCTTTCAACCCTCTCTGTCTGTATCTCTCCTTCTTTCTGTTTCTCTCGCTCTCTTGCTCTCTCTCTCTCCACCCCCTCTCTGTCCCACCTCCTTTCTCTCTCCCTTCATCCCTCTCCATCTCTGCTTCCTCCCCTCCCTTCATCTCCCTCTCTCAGCGGCCTGTAAGGACCACCGGCAGGCTCTGGAGGTGTCCCAACACTCAGAGGAGATGGGGCTGATCCTGGGGGTGTGTGCTGGGGGCCTGGTGGTGCTCATCCTGCTCCTGGGGGCCATCATCATCATCATCAGGAAGGGGTGAGTCACTGGCGCACATTTTTATACCACTTCTCGGTCCTCACTCAGTTAGCCAAATAGTTAACTTTCCTCAGAGGCACAGGATTACCACACAGGGTGGTAAATAAGTTGTTTCCTAACTGACAATTCTCTGGACCACACAAACCATGCTTGTGTATCTGTAGAATGTTGATGCTATTCTTTAGATTCTACTCTCGAGTCTTCCCTAGAACTCGTATTTGCCTTTCCAAAGGGCCAGGTTGTTTTGAAGAGAGCACATGTGACAGGGAGGGAGAGAGAGAGAGGGGTACACCCTTATGGTGTATCAGAGGGACCACACCGCTCTCATCTGCAGGGCTTGTTTGAGTGTGAAATATTTAATTAAATGCAAATACAATTCAATTACTCGCTTACTGTAATTACGCACGCCGGGCAGAAGCGTGATCCATAAATGAGAGGATAATTGGGAGGGAAAGCTGTGCTCTAGGAGATGATTAGCCTAGCCGCTAGCTCCCAAAGGTCTCACCTCCCCGCAGATGGTGACAACGAGAGGGTCGCCCCACACACCTTTATGGCAGCATATGACCCAGACGTTAAACCCTACTCATATACTCCCTTTCACAGGAGTGACTTGACACTGCCCTGAGGGGAGTGTCTGGGTTTTGCCCGCTTTTTAATGGCCCACTCTATGATATTTAAATACATTTTTTTGTAATTATTGGGACAGTGAAGTTTTTTTCTTCTTTTGGCTGTATACTTGACAAGTTTGGATTTGAAATCAAACAATTTGAGGGTATTTTCATCTATATCGGGTGAACCGTTTAGGAATTACAGCAGTTTTGTACATAGTCCCCCCATTTTAGGGGAGCAAAAGTATTCAGACAAATTCACTTGTGTTAAAGTATATGTGTCTTAAAGTAGTAAAAAATAAGAATTAGCATTTTCAAATTCATAGTATGCAATCTTGTGACTACAAATTTGTCGGATGCATTTGCTGTTTGTTTTGGTTGTGTTTCAGATGATTTTGTGCCCAATAGAAATGAATGGTAAACAATTTGTCACTTTTATTGAATATAAGAATAGAATATGTTTCTAAACACTTCTACATGAATGTGGATGCTACCATGATTACAGATAATCCTAAATGAATGATGAGTGAGAAAGTTACACATGCACAAATATCATACCCCCAAGTCATGCTAACCTCCCACCATTACAATAGCAGGGGAGGTTAGCATTTTTGGGGGGGTATAATATTTGTGCTTCTGTAACTTTCTGCACTGTAATCTCATAGTCATTGTTTGATTACAAGTCCAAACTTTTGGAGTATAGAGCCAAAAGACAAAAAATGATTCACTGTACCAATAAGAGCACTGTATATACCCCTAATTCTTGAGAAATATATAAATGCCTCATGAGCTTAGTTCCAACCCCAGATTCAGAGTCTGGTCTATGCTTATTCAGAAATAGGTGGACATTTCTCAATTCGGTAAAGAGGGTTGTTGAGAGTTTCCAGTCATGCCGAACAGGCATTATACATTTAATTTATTTTCATTTAACCTTTTTTAACCCGGTTAGTCTCATTGAGATTATAAAACGATTGTTCAATTGAGACCTGGCCAATATAGCAGCACATTCATTTTCATACAAAGACACATTTACAAATAAAACACAAAGCACGACAGTTAAAAAAACATACATTTACACATTGAGCAGGCATGTTGTAGGGAGAACTCAGTTCATATCGTTTCTAGTCTGTTAAAGCATCAGTTAACCCCCAACAACTGCTCCCCGGGCACCGATGATGTCGATTAAGGCAGACCCTGCACCTCTCTGATTCAGAGGGGTTGGGATAAATGCGGAATACATATTTTGGTTAAATGCATTTTGTTGTGCAACTGACTAGGTAACCCCCTTTCCCTATATGTAGCCTATTAATACCCTTTCAGTGATACCCATCCCGGATCCGGGAGCATCCTCATCAAAAAAGCTGACTAGCATAGCCTAGCCTAATGGGACAGGGATATCATATAATATAATTTCATGAAATCACAAGTCCAATACAGCAAATGAAAGATAAACATCTTGTGAATCCAGCCATCATTTCCGATTTTTAAAATGTTTTACAGCGAAAACACAATATGTATTTCTATTAGCTAACCACAATAGCCAAACACACAACGGCATGTTTTCACCATGTTTCCACCGCATAGGTAGCTTTCACAAAACCCAGAAATAGAGATAAAATTAATCACTAACCTTGAACAACTTCATCAGATGACAGTCTTATAACATCATGTTATACAATACATTTATGTTTTGTTCGAAAATGTGTATATTTGAGGTATAAATCGTAGTTTTACATTGCAGCCACCATCACAAATAGCACCAAAGCAGCCAGAATAATTACAGAGAGCAACGTGAAATACGCAAATACTCATCATAAAACATTTATGAAAAATACATGGTGTATAGCAAATGAAAGATAAACATCTTGTGAATCCAGCCAATATTTCCGATTTTTTTAAGTGTTTTACAGCGAAAACACAATTTATATATTTCTATTAGCTCACCACAATAGCCAAACACACAACGCCATTTATTCACCGCCAAAATAGCTTTCACAAAACCCAGCAATATAGATAAAATTAATCATAAATTAAACTCATCATAAACTTTACTAAAAAATACATGTTGTACAGCAAATGAAAGATACACTGGTTCTTAATGCAACCGCTGTGTTAGATTTTTTTTAATAACTTTAGTACAACATACAGCATGCAGTATTGTGAGACAGCGCTCACATATTCTCCGCCTTGTTGGAGCCAACATTTACCACAAAAATACGAAATAACATCATAAATATTCTCTTACTTTTCCTGATCTTCCATCAGAATGTTGTGCAAGGAGTCCTAGGTCCAGAATAAATCATTGTTTGGTTTTAGAATGTCCATTTCTTCTGTCGAATTAGCAACTTTGGCTAGCATTGTGGCGCGAACATGCCCATCAACTCTTGGCGCTTGGAATGAAAAATTCCCAAATTCCCAATAAACGTCGAATAAACTGGTCAAACTCGGTTGAAAATCCTACTTTATGATGTTCTTCTCATATGTATCCAATAAAATGAGAGCCGGAGCAATTCGTAGTGTATACCGAACGCTTTTCAGAAGACAATGTGTGGTTCCCCTGCGCGCCGTCAAAAACTGACAAAAGACCGGACCTGCCACTCCAAAAGCTCTTATTCGGCCTCACATCAAGCTAGACACCCCATTCAACCTTCTACTGCCTGTTGACATCTAGTGGAAGGCGTATGAAGTGCATACAGATCCATAAATAAAAGCCAGTTGAATAGGCAGGCCCTGACACAGAGCCTCGTTTTCAGATTTTTCACTTCCTGTATGGAAGTTTGCTGCCAAATGAGTTCTGTTTTACTCACAGATATAATTCAAACAGTTTTAGAAACGTCAGAGTGTTTTCTATCCAATAGTAATAATAATATGCATATTGTATGATCTAGAACAGAGTACGAGGCCGTTTAATTTGGGCATGATTTTTTCCAAAGTGAAAACAGCGCCCCCCTATTCACAAGAAATTAAAATACACTATATATACAAAGGTATGTGGACACCCCTTCAAATTTGTGGATTTGTCTATTTCAGCCATACCCGATGCTGACAGGTGTATAATATTGAGCACATAGCCATACAATCTCCATAGACAAACATTAGCTGTAGAATGGCCTTACTGAAGAGCTCAGTGACTTTCAACGTGGCACCGTCATAGGATGCCACCTTTCTAGCAGTCAGTTTGTCAAATTTCTGCCCTGCTAGAGCTGCTCTGGTCAACTGTATGTTCTGTTATTATGAAGTGGAAACGTGTAGGAGCAACAATGGCTCAGCTGTGAAATTTTAGGCCACACAAGCTCACAGAACAGGACCGCCAAGTGCTGAAGCGCATAGACGTCTGTCCTCAGTTGCAACACTCACTACAGAGTTCCAAACAGCCTCTGGAAGCAACGTCAGCACAATAACTTAGTTGGGAGCTTCATGTAATGGGTTTCCATGGCCGAGCAGTAAGCCTAAGAGCACCATGCTCAATGCCAAGCATCGGCTGGAGTGGTGTAGAGCTCGCCGCCATTGGACTTTTGAGCAGTGGAAAAGCGTTCTCTGGAGTGATGATTCACGCTTCACCATCTGGCAGTCCAACGGACGATTCTGGGTTTGGCGGATGCCAGGAGAACGCTACCTGCCTGAATGCATAGTGCCAACTGTAAACTTTGGTGGAGGAGGAATAATGGTCTGGGGCTGTTTTTCATGGTTCAGGCTCCTTAGTTCCAGTGAAGGGGAATCTTAATGCAACAGCATACAATGACATTCTAGACGATTCTGTGCTTCCAACTTTGTGGCAACAGTTTGGGGAAAGCCCTTTCTTGTTTTAGCATGACAACGCTCCCATGCACAAAGTGAGGTTCATACAGAAATGGTTTGTCGAGATCGGTGTGGAAGAACTTGACTGGCCTGCACAGAGCCGTGACCTTAAGCTCATCTAACACTTTTGCGATGAATTGGAACGCAGACTGCATGCCAGGCCTAATCGCCCAACATCAGCGCCCGACAAGCAGGTGTCCACATACTTTTGGTTATGTTGTGTATCTAGGCCTATGAAAAATATGTCTAATTTTATATGAAGTCGAGTCTCAAGTCATATGACTCGAGTCCACACCTATGGCATGCACAACACTGGAGAAGAAACTAAGCCACCATGAAGTTTGCTTTTAGCGGCATGATTGCTACATTTGCTCTGACAGGAAGTGACATGGTTTACTCGTTAAAGGGGAAAACGTTGACATATTCAATTAGAGGCTGGTCTAGCTGCTTTGGCTGTGGTTTGGTCCTGCCACCCTCCTACTTTTCCATTGTTTTGCCAATCGATCATTCACATGCTTGTGCTCTCTCGCTGCCAATGAAGAGTTTCAGTGGCCAAATAAAACTGTTGCTCTCTCTATCCCCCTCTCCCCTCCCCCTCCCTCTCCCTCTCTGTGTGTTTGTAGGAAGCCAGTGAACATCAATAAGACACCCATAACGTACCGTCAGGAGAAGAGTAACATGGGTTCGATGGAGCGCAGTTTCACTGACCAGAGTACCCTGCAGGAGGATGAGCGTGTGGCCCTCTCTGCAGCACGCATGGCACACACCTGCAGCATGCGCGGTAAGACACACATACACAGGTATAAGCACACACACCTGCAGTATGTGCTTTAAAATAAAAAGAATACACCAGCAATCAAGCTATGATTCATTCCTGGAACACCTGAGGACTAAAATATTCACTCACATAATCACTTAGGACAAGCTTTTCCCAAAATGTTCATCAAACGCTCCCGCAATATTGTGTGTGAACTTTATACCTCCGACAACATCAATTTAGTCCATTTAGAAAAGCTTCATATACCTCAGAAGCAGCTATGCTCCCTGCAGCAGATCCACAGTCTAATAAGATAACAAGAACAATACAATTGCAAACAGAAGTAAAGTGAAACACCTTCAGGCAAGAAAATTATTTGTGATTCTAGTTGTCTTCCTTCTCATCTCGATTTCTTGAAATATTAAGGTGCATAACAGAGAAGGAAGGAAAAATCATCTTGTTCCTTAAAGTTAAGTCAGTTGCACAAAACATTTAAGGTGAATTTCCCCCTTAAATTAGCTACTGTAGTTACTGAACTAAATAATGGAGGGTGCACAATCCATGGCTACAAAGCTAACTGGCTAGTCTATCTTTAGCTGGGGGATTCTGCAACTTCGGGCACTTTGGGGAAGCTTTCAGAAATTAAAACTTATTGAAACACAATTATAATTGTTTTTGGTTTGTCTAGAAATAATATCTGATAATGGCTGTGATCGTAGTATTCAGGAATGTATATATTTTTGTAATTTTTCTCAGACAGCCATAGACAAATGCCATTTCGATCACGTCATTAAACATCAGTTTTAGTTGAAAATTAAACATCATACAATTAATTTGTATCACATTAATTTATACATCTACATCTACCACGAATTAAAGATATTATCATCTGTTTGGAAATGACTGACAATAAAAATGTTCTCTACACAAGTAATATTTACCTAGATTTAGGTTCAATTTCTGGACATCATATCTGGAACAACTGTCCGCTGCAGCCATGTTCTTCAGTGTCGCAATACGTTTCCATGGTAACTAAGTTAACATTCTCTTGACAAAACTTTATTAATGAGGAATTTACCCTCAGTGGTGGAGGACAGGTATATTTTGTGGGGCAGGTGAGAGACTGGTTAGCAGAGCTCAACAACAAAAAATATCCCCATAAATATTGATATAGATTTTATTTTATTTACTATTTCTCTAGGAGATAACATTATATAATGTGCAATTATTAATGTTTTCTCATGGAAAAACATACTAGAACCTCAAAAGTTTTGGTCAGGGACAAGGACAAAACAGTGAAATTGAGGTATAAAATGCATCTGAAAAGTAGCTAAAATACTTGATAGAGAGGTCTTAAAGAAATCTGGGGTGATTGTAGTGTAAACTTAACATATAAAGAATAAAAACATATATTTTTTAAATAAAATCCCCCAAATTTACCCTGAGGACATAGAAGTGATCGTAGTTGCAGAATCACCCAGCTACTCTGTAAGCTAGCTTGATGTACTAGAAAGTAATATAAATAAGTTGAGAAAAAAGTGGTTTATTACTTTCTGAGGTAATTTGGTTATACTGTCTTGATTGCAGAGGTTCTATTTTGCTATCTTACAAAATTAAAGCGATCTCTTTGAGTTTAGTCAGTGAATCAGGCCGTCTCCATGGTAACCAGATACTCTTTCTGCCATACATGCCTTCAAACTAAGGAAATATTTGAGGGGCTCTATGCAACGCCCTTAAACAATTCCCTTAGGTAAGGGAAAATTATCCCTTAAGGTAAACCCTTAAGGGAACACTTTAGATGTTGTATACAACCAGGCCCTGATACACTTAGTTAATCAGAGTTAGATTAGATGGTGTCATCTCAATCAAATATTACTACCCAAACAAACATGGTTAGGAGGAGGGGATACTATAATAACATGGTGTTGGGTCTGTAACTAATCACCCTCCTCATGGAGAAAAGCACAAAGTAAGAAAACCAAATAAATGCATAATTCTAGAATTGCCTAGAATTATTAATAAGATACTAGTGAGATAGACCTATATAAGCAATATAACAGTGGAAATTATGGCAATGGCATATATGATGATAAGCGGTTAAGAGGTAAACCGTCATTTTGATTAAGACATGAGACGGATGTAGCCTTTATGCTGCCTATTTGTTCAGCATTTTTTTAATTTACAGAGCGACATAAACATGGGCCTTTCTTACAGTATTCTCCTTGTACATCAAGTCAGAACCGTATAATAAATAACGTGGGCACATAAGCAGACAATGAAAGCTCTTACAATATTCAATCATTACATTTCTCTATAGGCTACATGTGCACTACCAAGTCCGAACAGTAAACTACACAACTTAATGTATGCTATAATTCTGCCAAGCACGTACCTATTGTCCTCCTTTTGTCGGTTGTGAAGTTCGTCTCTATGCGGTGTGTAGTTGAGCCACAACATTTGATTTCCCCAGTAATCAGAGTTTAACAGCGTTTTCTACTGTATATGTGATGCACAATTCTCATGTTTTGAAACCCTTTCAGACAGATGTTTTAAATCCTTAAACCCAGACTTGGACCACACACCCTCTCCACTGAATAACAGGCAGGTGACGTGAAATAGTGATTGCTACTGTAGATATAATGTCATGTCATTGTATCTGTGGCCAATGACCTTGAGCCTTCTTGGATGGGCACTTGTAACCCAAGGGGCTAAAATGTTCGAGCTCTAACCTTAGACTTGGGGGTGATGTACTGCCCCATGAGTGATAGAAAACTTAGCCAATCATGACAGAAAACTGAGCCAATCAGGCGCAACGCTCTGTATTTTCTGCTGGCTTGCCCCACCACCACAGAAAGCACTGAGCTAAGCTGAAACACCTGCATTTTGGAGCTGCCTTACTCAAGAAAGCAAAAAAAAAGACCATGTTTGTTTGCGGCTTTATTAACTCAATGACATTTGTTTTACATTGTTTGCAATCTGATATGTGACGTGTATTAATGCCAAAATAACAAAGCAAAACAGGAAAAAAATCTGCCGCCCCCAAAATGTACCTAAAAATGTGGGGCTCAAAACAGGTGGGGCAGATGACGGGTCACCACTGAGCCTATGGAATATTGACTGGCATTGACATCAACAGGAGTTTCATATGAAAAATCAAGTTGCAAATTACTTAATTTCAGATACCACCTTTTGTGTGTAACTCTATGCCTAATGGTGCCCCCTTCCTTTGTCCTTCTCTCACAGGTGAGCAGTGTAGCTCAGTGAACGAGTCCAGTAGTCTTCTGGGGGGTTCGCCGCGACGCCAGTGTGTGCGTAAGGGCTCACCCTACCACACCGGTCAGCTCCACCCTGCTGTGCGCGTGGCTGACCTTCTCCAGCACATCAACCAGATGAAAACTGCAGAGGGGTACGGCTTCAAACAGGAGTACGAGGTAGGAAGTATAGGTACAGAGGCATGGTTGTGGCTGATGTGTATTTGGGTGGTATAATGGTGTATTGCTGGGGAAGGTGTGAGAAAATACAAGTTTGTAGTCATGTCATCATACACTATTTAGGGGTTTAAAATGTAGAATAAGTCATAATTTAAAAGTCAAAATTGTAGACAGGAGATTATGCATTTAGTAGTCAGATTGTGTGAAGTTATCACTCACATCCCAGTTCTTACAGATTGCAAAAATGTATGATCAGGGTTAAAAGACACTTCTTGGACCAAGTTCACTGTGAGACTATTAAAATATCATCATTGTCTGGAGCTCAAATAGCCCCTCTGTCAGAGTGGCTGTAGCTGATGAAGCCCCCCAATCCCCAGGGGTTCTCCAGACCAGGAGGCCATTTGTTTCCCAGCCCAGTGACTGCCAATTGTCTCAGCATCCGGGGCTCGGTAGCTCCCAACTCCTGGCTGACCTCCAGTACCACACTGAAAAAAGAAGATCCTCTGTACTCTGGTTAGAGGAGAATTCTCAACAGAGGTTTTTGGGCTTGTATAGGATGCCACCAAGTTGAAAGTGTTCTTAAGTCGTGCATGGCACAACGAGGGAGACATTTTGTGAAATCATTGCCTGCAATTAAGGAGAGAAGCCTTGGGGGACTTACAGGCTCTGTTCCAAACGTCTTTATGCATCAGGGAGTGTGTGTTAAGGAGAGTCTCCCTCGGTTCCATTATCTCCCGAGGGCACCCGAGTGGCGCAGACCCGGGTTTGATCCCGGGCTGTATCACAACCAGCCGTGATCAGGAGTGCCATAGGGCGGTGCACAATTGACCCAGCATCGTCCGGGTTAGGGGAGGGTTTGGCATGGGTAGGCCATCATTGTAAATAAGAATGTGTTCTTAACTGACTTGCCTAGTTAAATAAAAGTTAAATAATTGAATATCTCTCGACATTCAGACTGTGGAACTGAGTCTGTACTTTACCATAGGTAGAGAGGGAAATGTTTTGTTTTGGGAGACAAGCAGATCTAAACCCATTTATTATTCCAGTACCTCTGTAAAGGCTGATTTCCATGGCTGTCTGGATGTGTCGGGCCACATTTTGGAGGGCACACAGCCCTGAAGCATTTCTCCCTGGTGGGATACTTCTCCATGATTAGGAAAAAGGAAAGTAGTCAAAACCGGTGGGCTGGTTGACACAGTAATATTGCACTGGGGGAGAAAAAAGAGAGCGATAATTTGTGAACACTGCAGCAAAATTATTCATAACACAGTTATGTAACGGCTCAGACTGTTCTTCACTGTATCTCGTCTTGTCTTTCATTCGAGTTTACTCTTAATTTTTTGTGTGATCCTCAGAACCAATTAACCCCTCCCTCCCTCCCTGCACCCTCCACCCCGATCAATGGGCCTCACTCTCCAAGTCTATATTGGGGAAAAGTGGGGTGGGGGGGGTTGGTGTAATCCCAGGCAGAGTTTGGTGGTTACTCTCTCTGTGGGGAGCAGAGGGGTTGTATTCCCCTGCTCAGCATGCAGGCTTGGATTCACCCACAGTCCCCCCCCCCCCCCCCCCCTGGTGGCTGAACAACCACAGGGGTGTGTGTGGGGGGAAACTTGACCCCACACACTAGGGGAGAGGAGTAGTTTGGCTGATGAGAGCATAAGAGAGCTGGATCCCGCTGCTGGGGTTGCCCTGGAGTCAGGACTGTCATGGGATGGCGATAGTGGGGCATGTTGATGAGAGGACAGGAGCATGTTGGAACAGAGTTGTGCATGGGGCTATGACTAGGCAGGACGTATTGAATTTTCTAGAGTTTTCTGTCTGTGTGTGAACATGAAGCTAAGGTTCTTCCACATGTTCTGCATGATCAGTTAATGTGAACAGGTAGCTACTTGTCATCTACGATGCTTTTGAACTCCCTTTCAGTTCGAATGGTCTTTGAATAGCACTACACCGTCATGATGTATGCATTGGCTCACTACTTGAAAGATATTGCTCCAATTATACCCATTCATTTTCTATTTCCCCCTTACGTCGCTCAAACACAACAGACAACTGCAGATATAATGGTTTAGAAGAGACGCATTGTAAATATGTTTGACTCGATTGGGGAAGGGTGGTATTGGTGATAGTATCATTAACATATACTTTCCTACCCCTCCACAGAGCTTCTTTGATGGCTGGGACTGCACCAAAAATAAGGACAAAACTAAAGGGAGGCATGACACGTTGATGGGATGTAAGCCATCATGGACATGCCAGCCCTCTTGGGACGAATGCACTGATCACCGTAAGCAATATTGTCAATTGCAAATATGTGTTATATTTTTTTACATGAAAATATTGATATGTAGGTTCTTTTGGCCAGGTCTTCCATGTAAAATAGATGAAGTCGGAAGTTTACATACACTTAGGTTGGAGTCATTAAAACTCGTTTTTCAACCACTCCACAAATTTCTTGTTAACAAACTATAATTTTGGCAAGTCGGTCAGAACATCTACTTTGTGCATGACACAAGTCATTTTTCCAACAATTGTTTATTTATTATTTCACTTAAAATTCACTGTATCACAATTCCAGTGGGTCAGAAGTTTACATACACTAAGTTGACTGTGCCTTTAAACAGCCTGGAAAATTCCAGAAAATGATGTCATAGCTTTAGAAGCTTCTGATAGGCTAATTGACATAATTTGAGTCAATTGGAGGTGTACCTGTGGATGTATTTCAAGGCCTACCTTCAAACTCATTGCCTCTTTGCTTGACATCATAAGAAAATCAAAAGAAATCAGCCAAGACCTCAGAAGAAAAATTGGAGACCTCCACAAATCTGGTTCATCTAATTGCCAAACGAAGGTACCATGTTCATCTGTACAAACAATAGTACGCAAGTATAAGCACCATGGGACTACGCAGCCGTCATACCGCTCAGGAAGAAAACGCATTCTGTCTCCTAGAAATTAACGTACTTTGGTGCGAAAAGTGCAAATCAATCCCAGAACAACAGCAAAGGACCTTGTGAAGATGCTGGAGGAAACAGGTACAAAAATATCTATATCCACAGGAAAACGAATCCTATATCGACATAACCTGAAAGGCCTCTTAGCAAGGAGAAGCCACTGCTCCAAAACCGCAATAAAAAAGCCATATACAGTGGGGAGAACAAGTATTTGATACACCTGCGATTTTGCAGGTTTTCCTACTTACAAAGCATGTAGAGGTCTGTCATTTTTATCATAGGTACACTTCAACTGTGAGAGACGGAATCTAAAACCAAAATCCAGAAAATCACATTGTATGATTTTTAAGTAATTAATTTGCATGTTATTGCATGACATAAGTATTTGATCACCTATCAACCAGTCAGAATTCCGGCTCTCACAGACCCTTTAGTTTTTCTTTAAGAAGCCCTCCTGTTCTCCACTCATTACCTGTATTAACTGCACCTGTTTGAACTCGTTACCTGTATAAAAGACACCTGTCCACACACTCAATCAAACAGACTCCAACCCAATAGAGCTTTTTGGTCTAAACTCCACTCGCCGTGTTTGGAGGAAGAAGAAGGATGAGTACAACCCCAAGAACACCATCCCAACCGTGAAGCATGGAGGTGGAAACATCATTCTTTGGGGATGCTTTTCTGCAAAGGGGACAGGACGACTGCACCGTATTGAGGGGAGGATGGATGGGGCCATGTATCACGAGATCTTGGCCAACAACCTCCTTCCCTCAGTAAGAGCATTGAAGATGGGTCGTGGCTGGGTCTTCCAGCATGACAACGACCCGAAACACACAGCCAGGGCAACTAAGGAGTGGCTCTGTAAGAAGCATCTCAAGGTCCTGGAGTGGCCTAGCCAGTCTCCAGACCTGAACCCAATAGAAAATCTTTGGAGGGAGCTGAAAGTCCGTATTGCCCAGCGACAGCCCCGAAACGTCATTTTAGAGAATTTGGCAGTAGGTCCAACCGGCCTCACAACCGCAGAGCATGTGTAACCACGCCAGCCCAGGTCCTCCACATCCTGCTTCTTCACTTGCGGGATTGTCTGAGACCAGCCACCCGGATGAAACTGCGTTTGCAAAACCAAAGAATTTCAGCACAAATGGTCAGAAACCTTCTCAGGGAAGCTCATCTGCGTGTTCTTCGTCCTCACCAGGGTCTTGACCTGACTGCAGTTTGGCGTTGTAACCGACTTCATTGGGCAAATACTCACCTTCGATGGCCACTGGCACGCTAGAGAAGTGAGCTCTTCCCAGATGAATCCTGGTTTCAACTCTACCGGGAAGATGGCAGACAGCGTGTGCCTCATGGAGGTGGTGGGGTTAGGGTATGGGCATGCATAAACAGATGTCCTAACCGACTTGCCAAAACTATAGTTTCTTAACAAGAAATCTGTGGAGTGGTTGAAAAACTAGTTTTAATGACTCCAACTTAAGTGTATGTAAACTTCTGACTTTGACTGTATGTTATAGTATGGACCCTATATAAATAATTACATTGAATATGTATTGTACTAACCAACAGTATAGTATAATTGCTATTCATGTGTCCATAGTTATTGTTAGCATTGACCGTGACCTTTCCCCTTGGATGATGACATCACCCCGTCGGATCTGTACAATGCGACTCTA
The DNA here is from genome assembly GCF_045679555.1 of Salvelinus alpinus. NCBI lineage: Eukaryota > Metazoa > Chordata > Actinopteri > Salmoniformes > Salmonidae > Salvelinus > Salvelinus alpinus. The sequence goes on along the minus strand of NC_092089.1, from coordinate 57,239,658 downwards.
CCACATGTTGAGTGGGCTGTATTGTTATGCTGTATTTGTACCGTTTGTACATGGCTGTACACATTTTAGTTCTTAGGGTGAAAGTAATATTGAAATGCGTGTGGGAATTCCTTGTCAAGTTACTACGTCTTTTTGGTGACGAGGATAACATTTTATCAGCATGTACAGGGCAATGTGCTAGCTAGCTAAGAAACAGTGGAGGTAGTCACGTAGCTAGCTAGCTAGTTAGCTAGATTAATAGGCGACAGAGAGCAGCCGCCACTCGAGGGAAACATTGATGGCGACAATCAGTAGCAAGTGAAAATCGCTAATGAGGGTCAAGGACAAGTTGCCGTTATAATGGCAATGTTTGGGACTATCACTGAGTTTATGGAAGAGAAAGGTTGGGACACTTTTTCTTGGAAAATAGAATTACAGATGAGGCTAAACAGCGCTCTATTTTCTTGAGTGTGTGTGGGGCTAAAACCTAAAAGCTAATGAGGAATTTGGCTACACAACGGAGACCGGGAGAAATTAATTTTGTGGATTTAGTTGCTCTCGTTCAGACTCACCACAATCCAAAGCCTTCAGTGATTGTCCATAGGTTCAAGTTTAACTGCCATTTTCCGGTCAGTCTGTTGCTAACTTTGTTGCTGAATTATGTGAACTCTCTGAACATTGTGAGTTTGGGGCTATGTTAGAGGACATGCTCCGTGACATATTAGTCTGTGGCATTAATGATGACAGCATACAGAACTGTTTGCTGGTGGAAGCCACACTGACTTTCAAGAGATCATTGGAACTATCTCAAGGGATGGGGATGGTGATGGCTTGTAATGCTATAAATATTCAAAAGGCCGAAAGTGGAAGTTGTGCAGTGCGTCAGGTGACAAAAGAGGTGGCAGGAAAAAGGGGATAAGCAGTGGAATGTTTCAGATGTGGGTGAACATATTATGCAAACAACTATAAGTTCAAGGATACTGTCTGTCACAATTGCAACAAAAAGGGACATTATCAAAAAAATGCAGGGGTCCTAGGAGCAAGCCAGACGGTGGGCAGACTGAGCAGGGCAAGTTCACAGCTAAGAAGCTGCAGTCAGTAGCTCACCACCTAAAGAGCACAGAGGAGGAGGAGGAGCATTGTTCCTACAACATGTTTAATGTGAGTGAGCCGCGCACAGAGCCTATCTATGCTACAGTGGAGGTAGATGGAAAGCAGATGAGAATGGAGGTTGACACGGGGGCCTCTGCCTCTGTTATCAGTGAGGAGACCTACAAACAAATATGGGGCTCAAAACAAGCTTCAGCCCTCACACCGGCAGGGATCAGACTGTGTACGTACACCGGTGTGACGATGCCATTGCTTGGGTCTCTGGAGGTGGACATTGCATACAACAACCAGGAAGCGAGAGCACGGCTCCTGGTGGTGAAAGGGAATGGGCCTAGTTTACTAGGGTGTGACTGGCTCACCAAAATACAACTGAACTGGAGTGAGATAAAACACACACGAGTGACTGAGGATGTCATTCAAAAGTACCCTGAGATTTTCAAAGATGAACTGGGCGCACTGCAGGGCACTGCAGTGAACCTTTACTTAATATACATCCCGGATCCGGGATCCTCCTCATCAAAAAAGCTGACTAGCATAGCCTAGCTAACCACAATAACCAAACACACAACCGCATATTTTCACCATGTTTCCACCGCATAGGTAGCTATCACGAAACCAACAAAATAGAGATATAATTAGTCACTAACCAAGAAACAACTTCATCAGATGACAGTCGTATAACATGTTATACAATACATTTATGTTTTGTTCGAAAAATGTGCATATTTGAGGTATAAATCATAGTTTTACAATGAAGCTACCATCACAAATAGCACCGAAGCAGCCAGAATAATTACAGAGAGCAACGTGAAATACATAAATACTCATCATAAAACATTTATGAAAAATACATGGTGTACAGCAAATGAAAGATAAACATCTTGTGAATACAGCCAATATTTCCGATTTTTTTAAGTTTTACAGCGAAAACACAATGTAGAATTATATTAGCTTACCACAATAGCCAAACACACAAACGCATTTATTCACCGCAAAGGTAGCTTTCGCAAAATCCAGCAAAAGATATAATATTAATCACTAACCTTATAAAAACATACACTTATGTTTTGTTCGAAAATGTGCATATCTAGCGCTGCAATCATGGTTATACAGTGGGGAGAACAAGTATTTGATACACTGCTGATTTTGCAGGTTTTCTACTTACAAAGCATGTAGAGGTCTGTAATTTTTATCATAGGTACACTTCAACTGTGAGAGACGGAATCTAAAACAAAAATCCAGAAAATCACATTGTATGATTTTTAAGTAATTAATTTGCATTTTATTGCATGACATAAGTATTTGATCACCTACCAACCAGTAAGAATTCCGGCTCTCACAGACCTGTTAGTTTTTCTTTAAGAAGCCCTCCTGTTCTCCACTCATTACCTGTATTAACTGCACCTGTTTGAACTCGTTACCTGTATAAAAGACACCTGTCCACACACTCAATCAAACAGACTCCAACCTCTCCACAATGGCCAAGACCAGAGAGCTGTGTAAGGACATCAGGGGTAAAATTGTAGACCTGCACAAGGCTGGGATGGGCTACAGGACAATAGGCAAGCAGCTTGGTGAGAAGGCAACAACTGTTGGCGCAATTATTAGAAAATGGAAGAAGTTGAAGATGACAGTCAATCACCCTCGGTCTGGGGCTCCATGCAAGATCTCACCTCGTGGGGCATCAATGATCATGAGGAAGGTGAGGGATCAGCCCAGAACTACACGACAGGACCTGGTCAATGACCTGAAGAGAGCTGGGACCACAGTCTCAAAGAAAACCATTAGTAACACACTACGCCGTCATGGATTAAAATCCTGCAGCGCATGCAAGGTCCCCCTGCTCAAGCCAGCGCATGTCCAGGCCCGTCTGAAGTTTGCCAATGACCATCTAGATGATCCAGAGGAGGAATGGGAGAAGATCATGTGGTCTGATGAGACAAAAATAGAGCTTTTTGGTCTAAACTCCACTCGCCCTGTTTGGAGGAAGAAGAAGGATGAGTACAACCCCAAGCACACCATCCCAACCGTGAAGCATGGAGGTGGAAACATCATTCTCTGGGGATGCTTTTCTGCAAAGGGGACAGGACGACTGCACCGTATTGAGGGGAGGATGGATGGGGCCATGTATCGCGAGATCTTGGCCAACAACCTCCTTCCCTCAGTAAGAGGATTGAAGATGGGTCGTGACTGGGTCTTCCAGCATGACAACGACCCGAAACATACAGCCAGGGCAACTAAGGAGTGGCTCCGTAAGAAGCATCTCAAGGTCCTGGAGTGGCCTAGCTAGTCTCCAGACCTGAACCCAATAGAAAATCTTTGGAGGGAGCTGAAAGTCCATATTGCCCAGCGACAGCCCCGAAACCTAAAGGATCTGGAGAAGGTCTGTATGGAGGAGTGGGCCAAAAAACCCTGCTGCAGTGTGTGCAAAACCTGGTCAAGAACTACAGGAAACGTATGATCTCTGTAATTGCAAACCAAGGTTTCTGTACCAAATATGAAGTTCTGCTTTTCTGATGTATCAAATACTTATGTCATGCAATAAAATGCAAATTAATTACTTAAAAATCATACAATGTGATTTTCTGGATTTTTGTTTTAGATTCCGTCTCTCACAGTTGAAGTGTACCTATGATAAAAATTACAGACCTCTACATGCTTTGTAAGTAGTAAAACCTGCAAAATCGGCAGTGTATCAAATACTTGTTCTCCCCACTGTACATTGTGAATATGTAGCAAAATTTTCCCAGAATGTCCGGAGATATTTTGGACACACCTAATCTGACCAAAGAACTCATCATCTGCTTTACATAAAAATACTTGTGGTATGGCAAATGAAAGATACACTGGTTCTTTAACTTCTCACGAGTCACCAACCCTGATCCAGTAGCACCCCGCAACTCACCCCACTGATTAGCACAGCTAGCATAGCGTCACAAGTAACTTGTAGCATCTAAATATCATTAAATCACAAGTCCAAGACACCAGATGAAAGATACAGGTCTTGTGAATAAAGCCACCATTTCAGATTTTTAAAATGTTTTACAGGGAAGACAGAATATGTAAATCTATTAGCTAACCACGTTAGCGAAGGACACGATATTTTTACCAGGCAGATTCGGCTAGGCGCCCACGTCCAGTTCACATGCACAACAGATATGATATAACATCGTAAATTGGGTCTTACTATGGCTGATCTTTCATCAGAATGTTGATCAAAGTGTCCTTTGTCAAGATGAGTCGTTGGTTCCGTTCAGAATTCTTCCTTGCCCACTCCATTTAGCACAGGTACCGGTCGAGTGGCACGAATTTCTCAAACGTAAATACAATCCGACAACGGTACACCGCAAAACTCCCGGAAAAATTCAAATAATCTGATTAAACTATATTGAAAAAACATACATTACGATGATATGGTCACATGTATCAAACAAAATTCGACACGGAGATAGTTTGCATACATAACGCCAGCAAAACAGTACACAAACGCGGCTAAAATTCGAGCCATTCACCAAAACGGAAGTTGTCGGTCACGCCAAAGAAATGGGTCCTATTTCACGTCAGTCCCAGATAAACAAAGAATTTCTCCTCTGACGTCCTCTTGACAACCAGAGGAAGGCGAATGAATTGTGTTTCTGGTCATAGGGGGCACGACCATATATAGGCAGAGCTTTGAAGCCAGCATAACACATCTTGATTTTATGTTCTTGGTCATGGAAAGTGCTGTGGAATGACTTCTGTATCACTCAGAGACAAAATTGAAACCGTTTTAGAAACTAGGGATGGTTTTCTTTCCAATGGTATTATTTATATGCATATAGTAAGAGCAATAATTGAATAAGAGGCAGTTTAATCTGTAGAGCACATTATGCTAATGCGAAAATAGCACCCCCTGTATTCTCAAGTTAATGCAACCGCTGTGTTAGATTTAAAAAAATAACTTTACCATAACATACAGCTTGCGTTATTGTGAGACAGCACTCACCAACATGGCAGAGAATAGGAGTCAATATTTTACACAGAAATACGAAATAACATCATAAATTTTTTCTTACTTTTGCTGAGCTTCCATCAGAATGTTGTACAAGGAGTCTTTGGTCCAGAATAAATCGTTGTTTGGTTTTAGAATGTCCATTTCTTCTGTCGAATTCGCGCCACAATGCTAGCCAAGGTTACTAACATTCCCATCCTCTCTTGGCGCAAAGATCGGAAAACTCCAAAGTCCCAATAAACGTTGAATAAACAGATAAAACTCGGTTGAAAAAACCTACTTTATGATGTTATTATCAAATGTAACAAATAAAATCAGAGCCGGAGATATTCGCCGTGTATACCGACCGCTTTTCAGAAGACAATGTGGAGCTCCTTCGCGCGCCTTGGAAAACTGACAAAATGGCTGACCTGTCACTCCAAAAGCTCTTGTTCGACCTCAGATCAAGCTAGACACCCCATTCCACCTTCCACTGCCTGTTGACATCTAGTGGAAGGCGTATGAAGTGCATGCATATCGATAAATATAAGGCAATTGAATAGGCAGGCCCTGAAACAGAGCCTCGTTTTCAGATTTTTCACTTCCTGTATGGAAGTTTGCTGCAAAATTAGTTCTGTTTTACTCACAGATATAATTCAAACAGTTTTAGAAACTTGAGTGTTATTCTATCCAATAGTAATAATAATATGCATATTGTATGATCTAGAATAGAGTACGAGGCCGTTTAAATTGGGCACGATTTTTTTCAAAGTGAAAACAGCGCCCCCCTATTGACAAGAAGTTGTTTAAGCTGTTCGTGGATCCTCAGGCCAAACCTCACTTTTCCAAGCCCAGGACAGTGCCTTACGGCATGAAAAAGAAAATTGAGGATGAGTTGGAGCGGCTGCAGGAAACAAACATCATTACTCCCATTCAGTTCTCCCGCTGGGCAGCTCCAATCGTTCCCATTCCGAAAAGTGACGGCACGTTGCGTATATGTGGGGACTACAAACCACCATCAACAGGGCCTCTAGGCTGGTTGCTTACCTGCTGCTGCAGGTGGAGGACCTGTTCGCGATGCTTGCAAGAGAGAAGACGTTTTCAAAGCTTGACATGAGTTGCGCCTACCAACAACTCCTCCTGGATGAGGTCTTAAAAGAGTATGTCACAGTCAACACGCTCAAAGGCTTGTTCGGGTACAACCGCTTGGATTTCAGAGTGGCGTCCAGTCCATGCTTTTTCCAGAGGACAATGGACAGTCTACTGCAGGGGATCCCTCATGTAGCAGTGTACCTGGGCGACAGCCTGGTTACAGGGGCACCTCCACCATCTGGACCAGGTGTTAAAGAGATTCTCAGAGACAGGCTTGCGCCTGAAGCGTAGCAAGTCCACATTCCAAGCACAGAGCGTGACATACCTAGGTCATAAGATCACAGCTCAGGGTCTGTATCCTGTGGAGCAATCAAGGATGCTCCAAACCCCAAGAACGTGTCTGAGCTCAGGTTGTTCCTTTGTCATGTTGAACTACTGTGGTAAGTTCCTCCCTGAGCTGTCAACAATGTTGGCTTCACTTTATCAGCTGCTCCACAAAGACTGTAAATGGAAGTGGGGGCCAGCACAAGAGAAAGCTTTCATGGAAGTGAAAGCACTACTAGAAGCGACACAACTGCTGGTTCATTTTGACCAAGACAGAGATCATACCTGTCATGTAACGCTTCACCCTATGGCATTGGGGCAGTACTCCCTCATTAGATGGAGGACAGGTCAGAGAAGCCATTGGATTTTCATCAGGCACACTAACGAGTGCTGAGAAGGGTTATTCATAGTTAGACAAGGAAGGTCTGGCCATAGTCTTTGCTGTGAACCGCTTTCATCAGTACCTCTACGGTCATCATTTCACCATATGCACTGACCACAAACCACTGAGTATTTTTAGCGAATCAAGATGCATTCCTCAAATGGCTTCAGCAAGGATACAGCGCTGGGCCCTAACACTGTCAGCTTACGAGTACACTATCGTGTACAGAGCGGGGAAGGATAATTAAAATAAAGACGCGGTCAGCCGTCTCCCGCTACCAGAGATGCCTGGCACAACTGTGGTGCCTCCCGAGACAATTTTCCTGATGTAGAGATTGTCAAACTCACCTGTGAATGCCAAACAGATCAAACAGTGGACAGACCGGGATCCTATCAAAGGCCCTATCCTGGCCCAAGTGAAACGATTCAGGGTTGGCCTCCTGTCATAGAGGATGATGGACTGAGACCTTATGCAAACACAAAACTGAGCTGGGTCCAGAGTGGTTGTTCCACCCCTGGCCATTTGCAAGTCATGGATGAGGTCCATGAGGCTCACACAGGGTTCTCCCAGATGAAAAGTTTAGCCAGATCTTACATCTGGTGGTCTAACATGGATCAGGATGTAGAAAACAAAGTGAAATCATGTTCTGAGTTCCAGATCAACCAGAAGATGGCGCAACCCGCAACCCAAAAATCTGTGGGTGTGGCCTGACCACCCATGGTCCAGGCTACGCATAGACTTTGCAGGCCCTTTCATGGGCCACATGTTCCTTGTCATGGTGGACACGCGCTCCAAGTGGCTGTAGGCTCACATCATGAGCAACATCACAGCGGCCACAACCATCGAAAAACTTTGGCAGGTGTTTGCAATTCATGCTTTACTCTCTTGTGTTCAACAAGAGTCGGACACAACAACCTTTACCTGTGACTTGTTCCAAGAATTCATGCAGAGAAACGGGATTCGCCATGTCCGCAACGCTCCGTTTCACCCGGCCTCAAACGGCTTAGCGAGCGGGCTATGCAGACACTGAAAGAGGGGCTCAAAAGGATGACTGGGGGAACCATCACAACTAAGCTCTCTCGGTTCTTGTTCCAGTACTGCATCACGCCACAAACAACAACAGGACATGCTCCAGCTGAGATGTTGATGGGCAGAAAGCCAATAGCTCACCTGGATCTACTGCGTACGGACATCAAAGCACGAGTGGAATGGAAGCAGGAGAAACTTAATGCGAGACATGACCACAACGCGAGGGAAAGACAGTTAAAATCCATCGCCAGGTATCATTCTGAGTCAGAGTGGTCCAGTCTCCTTGTAGTCAAACTGACTGATGGTTGAGTCATGTGCAGACATCAGGACCATATCCGCCTGCGCTATGACAAAGTAAATACCATATTTTCAGACGGAACAGCTGCGAGTGGAATTATATAAGTTAAAACCCCACAGGAAACAGTGTCTGAGGAACAGGGGCATTCAGTGGTTCCAGCAGAGGTTGATGGACTTTCTCTCACAAACACCCAACCCGCTCCTGTGCCCTCAGACTCAGCTCCACTGGGACACGCCTTACCAGCGTCTCGTGGCACACCAGGAGTACTGAGCAGGTCACAGCATAGTCACAAGCCTCCTGAAAGACTAACAAAGTCATTGAGACTAAGAGACTTGTTGTGTTAGTGTTTGTTTGGAACAGCAGATCTAGTTGAAAAGAAATAAGGACTGTCATATACACTACCTTTCAAAAGTTTGGGGTCACTTAAAAATGCCATTGTTTTTGAAAGAAAAGCTATTCTTTTGTCCATTTTAAATAACATCAAATTGATCAGAACTACAGTGTAGACATTGTTAATGTTGTATATGACCCCACAGAGGTGGAACAAACTCCCTCACGAGGCCAGGTCAGCGGAGTCAATCACCACCTTCCGGAGACACCTGAAACCCCACCTCTTTAAGGAATACCTAGGATAGGATAAAGTAATCCTTCTAACCCCCCCCCCCCCCCCCTTAAAAGAGTTAGATGCACTATTGTAAAGTGGTTGTTCCACTGGATATCATAAGGTGAATGCACCAATTTGTAAGTCGCTCTGGATAAGAGCGTCTGCTAAATGACTTAAATGTAAATGTAAATGTAATATGACTATTGTAGCTGGAAACTGCTGTTTTTTATGGAATATCTACATAGGCGTACAGAGGCCCATTATCAGCAACCATCACTCCTGTGTTCCAATGGGACGTTATGTTAGCTAATTCAAGTTTATCATTTTAAAAGGCTAATTGATCATTAGAAAACCCTTTTGCAATTATGTTAGTACAGCTGAAAACTGTTGTGCTGATTAAAGAAGCAATAAAACTGGCCTTCTTTAGGCTAGTTGAGTATCTGGAGCATCAGGTCTGTGCCCAAACAATGTGAGCTTCTACTTTTCAAAATCCACCTTTCCAGAAACAAGTCTCTCACCGTTGCCGCTTGCTATAGACCACCTTCTGCCCCCAGCTGTGCCCTGGACAACATATGTGAATTGATTGCCCCCCATCTATCTTCAGAGCTCGTGCTGTTAGGTGACCTAAACTGGGACATGCTTAACACCCTGACCATCCTACAATCTAAGCTTGATGCCCTCAATCTCACACAAATTATCAATGAACCTACCAGGTAAAACCCCAAATCCGTTAACACAGGCACCCTCATAGATATCATCCTAACCAACCTGCCCTCCAAATACACCTCTGCTGTCTTCAACCAGGATCTCAGCGATCACTGCCTCATTGCTTGCGTTCGCAATGGGTCTGCGGTCAAACGACCACCCCTAATCACTGTCAAACACTCCCTAAAACACTTCAGCGAGCAGGCCTTTATATTCGACCTTGCCCGACTATCCTGGAAGGATATTGACCTCATTCCATCAGTAGAAGAAGCCTGGTTATTCTTTAAAAGTGTTTTCCTCACAATCTGAAATAAGCATGCCCCATTCAAAAAATGTAGAACCAGGAACAGATACAGCCCGTTGTTCACTCCAGACCTGACTGCCCTTGACCAGCACAAAAACATCCTGTGGCGTATGGCATTAGCATCGAATAGCCCCCGCGATATACAAGTTTTCAGGGAAGTTAGAAACCAATATACACAGGCAGTTAGTAAAGCAAAGGCTAGCTTTTTCAAACAGAAATTTGGACCCTCTCTTTCTAAAATTATCAGCCGAAATTGTTGTAACCCCTATTACTAGCCTGTTCAACCTCTCTTTCATATCGTCTGAAATCCCCAAAGATTGGAAGCTGCCGTGGTCATCCCCCTCTTCAAAGTGTGAGACACTCTAGACCCAAACTGCTACAGACCTATATCTATCCTACTCTGCCTTTCTAAGGTCTTTCTAAGGTACCTTCTCCGCTATCAAATCTGGTTTCTGAGCTGGTCATGGGTGCACCTCAGCCACGCTCAAGGTCCTAAATGATATCATAACCGCCATCGATAAGAGACAATACTGTGCAGCTGTATTCATCGACCTGGCCAAGGCTTCCGACTCTGTCAATCACCACATTCTTATCAGCAGACTCAACAGCCTTGGTTTCTCAAATGACTGCCTTGCCTGGTTCACTAACTACTTCTCAGACTGAGTTCAGTGTGTCAATTTGGAGGGCCTGTTGTCCGGACCTCTGGTAGTCTCTATGGGGGTGCCACAGGGGTCAATTCTCGGGCCGACTCTTTTCTCTGTATACGTCAATGATGTTGCTAATGCTGCTGGTGATTCTCTGATCCACCTCTACGCAGACAACACCATTCTAATACTTCTGGCCCTACTTTGGACACTGTGTTAACTAACCTCCAGACGAGCTTCAATGCCATACAACTCTCCTTCCGTGGCCTCCAACTCTTTTAAATGCAAGTAAAACTAAATGCATGCTCTTTAACCGATCGCTGCCCTCACCTGCCCACCCGTCCAGCATCACTATTATGGACGGTTCTGACTTAGAATATGTGGATAACTACAAATACCTAGGTGTCTGGTTAGACTGTAAACTCTCCTTCCAGACTCACATTAAGCATCTCCATTCCAAAATTAAATCTAGAATGGGCTTCCTATTTCGCAACAAAGCATCCTTCACTCTTGCTGCCAAACATGACCTCGTAAAATTGACTATCCTGCCGATCCTTGACTTCGGCGATGTCATTTACAATATAGCCTCCAACACTCTACTCAGCAAATGGGATGCAGTCTATCACAGTGCCATCCGTTTTGTCACCAAAGTCCCATATACTACCCACCACTGTGACCTGTATACTCTCGTTGGCTGGTCCTCGCTTCATATTCGTCACCAAACCCACTGGCTCAAGGTCATCTATAAGTCTTTGCTAGGTAAAGCTCCGCCTTATCTCAGCTCACTGGTCACCATAGCAGCACCAACCCGTAGCACGCGCTCCAGCAGGTATATTTAACTGGTCACCCCCAAAGCCAATTCCTCCTTTGACCGCCTTTCCTTCCAGTTCTCTGCTGCCAATGACTGGAACGAATTGCAAAAATCACTGAAGCTGGAGACTCATATCTCCCTCACTAACTTTAAGCACCAGCTGTCAGAGCAGCTCACAGATCACTGCACCTGTACATAGCCCATCTGTAAATAGCCCCATACTTTCTTTCTTTTTTTTCTCCTTTGCACACCAGTATCTATACTTGCACATTCATCTTCTGCACATCTATTACTCCAGTGTTTAATTGCTAAAATGTATTTATTTCACCACTATGGCCTATTTATTGCCTTACCTCCCTTACCTATTTTGCATACACTGTATATAGACTTTTTTTCTCTATTGTGTTATTGACTGTATGTTTGTTTTTTCCTTGTGTAATTCTGTGTTGTTGTTTGTGTCGCACTGCTTTGCTTTATCTTGGCCAGGTCGCAGTTGTAAATGAGGACTTGTTCTCAACCAGCCTACCTGGTTAAATATGCATGATGTTGATGTTGAGACTGGTGTTTTGCGGGTACTATTTAATGAAGCTGCCAGTTGAGGACTTGTGAGGTGTCTGTTTCTCAAATTAGACACTCTAATGTACTTGTCCTCTGAAATTAAGGTGGGAGAAGTATTATAGTGTGGACACTATATACATAATTACATTAAATATGAAGTGTACTTACTTGCAGTATAGTATGATTGCAATTCATGTGTGCATGGTTATTATTGACCGTAACCTTTCCCCTTGGAAGATGTCATCACCCTGAGTCGGATCTGTACAATGCGACTCTACCACATGTTGAGTGGGCTGTATTGTTTGGCTGTATTATTTATACCGTTTGTATATTTAAAATGTAACCTTTATTTAATTAGGCAAATCAGTGAAGAACAAATTCTTATTTACAATGACGGCCTACCCCGGCCAAACCCGGATGACGCTGGGCCAATTGTGCGCGGGCCAATTGTGCGCAGCCCTATGGGACTCACGGCCCGAATGTGATACAGCCTGGATGTGAACCATGGACTGTAGTGACGCCTCTTGCACTGAGATGCAGTGCCTTAGACCGCCGCGCCACCCGGGAGCCAGGTGTACATGGCTGTACAACTTTTATTTCTTAGGTTGAAAGGAAAGTGGTATTGAAATGCGTGTAGGCATTCCTTGTTAAGTTATTACAATACATGTGTTATTTTATGTACAGATTTTTTAATAAAATTTTTTATTTATTTTTATGTATGGATGTGTTGTTTAATTGAGTTGTATGTGGTGTGGATGTACTGTAATGTAATTGGAAACATGGTTGATATGTGATTCTCCCATTGTGTCCATTCAGACAACCGCCACAGAGTCAAGCTCCACCCACTCCTGGGAGACCCCAACTCCGACTACATCAACGCCAACTACATAGACGTAAGTCTCAGCTCACCTTCCTTTCTGCTCAGAATCCTGTCCAATCACAGTGTTACACTGGGAAACACATCAAGGCATTACTTATCCCTTTCTGAAAAACCACAGTCCATTTCACAGTATTTTGTGTCGCCCTAAGCAATCCGGTTCCCCAGATTTACCTGTGAGAGGTTATTCCTATTCCTGGAAACCCCAGGCTCACCCCACCACCCACCCAACCCCCATCCAATCACAAACCTTCCTCTTGGCATTCGGCCAGATGCCATGTCTGTTTGGTGACTACCTCTACAACCCCTTATCAAACGCTATTAATAGACAACACATTAATTTTATAATACCAAATCCTGGCGGTAAAGCCATCCCTCTGAATTGAATAGACTGGATTGATGTTGTTCAATCCCTGGATGGATGGGGAGCATCTCTGAGACATGATCTCTTTGGCTGCTCACCTTCACTTCATTATACTTCTTGTTTCCATCTGCATCAACTAGAATGTGTTTCCCATAGAGCAACATGCCTCATCAATTTGTTGGACTGTACAGTCATGAATGCACATTATTCCATCCTAAGAGACAAACTTGTCTAAAATGCCTCGTTGGAAAGGTGAAAGCACTCATTTTACATCGTTAAGCCAGGAGAGATATAGAGAGAGGAGACTTTTGGAGCAGAAATACATGGAAAAGTTTATCCTCTCTCTGAAATGTGTTTTCTGTTTGTTAAAGCAGAGGTTGAAGAAGTGCGAGCTCTCAGATAGTTTTTCTCTTTAGCATTTGATTTGATCTCTTTGTCAGTCATCGCCTGGCTGTGTGGCTGTGTGTGTGTATACAGTATTGTGCTGTATGTGTATGCATGCTTGACAGCTGCCTGTGTTTGTCATGTGTTGTAGTACATACAGTGCAGTATTTTCCATCACCACACTCAGCAAGTGAAGCCTGCTGAATGCTATATGACAGCCTCTAATTTGTTAAATAGGGAGACAGTCCAAAGCAATACACACACATGGCAGCACGTGCATGAACGAATGCACGAACGCACGCTCACACACGCACACACAAAACACACACTCAGTCTCACACACACATACTGTATGTAAACAAGCACATCCCTCTATACAGGTTCTCCTCCTGTCTGCAACCTTTATCTCCTTAGATTTCTCAATCTTTCATTATCCTCTTATGGCTAAGACGGGCTAAGATCCCGTTAACGGTATCGATTTGACAACAGCCAGTGAAAGTGCAGGGCGCCAAATTCAAACAACAAAAATCTCATAATTAAAATTCCTCAAACATACAAGTATTTCACACCATTTTAAAGATAAAGTTGTTGTTAATCCCACCACAGTGTCCGATTTCAAAAAGGCTTTACGACGAAAGCACACCAAACAATTATGTTAGGTCAGTACCTAGTCACAGAAAAACACAGCCATTTTCCAGACAAAGCGAGGAGTCACAAAAAGCAGAAATAGAGATAAAATGAATTACTAACCTTTGATGATCTTCATCAGATGACACTCATAGGACTTCATGTTACACAATACATGTATGTTTTGTTCGATAAAGTTCATATTTTTATCCAAAAGTCTTAGTTTACATTGGAGCGTTATGTTCAGTAATGTTTTGCCTCCAAAACATCTGGTGATTTTGCAGAGCCACATCAATTTACAGAAATACTCATAATAAACATTGATAAAATATACAAGTAATATACATGGAACTTTAGATAAACTTCTCCTTAATTCAACCGCTGTGTCAGATTTCAAAAAAACTTTACGGAAAAAGCACACCATGCTATAATCTGAGCTCAGAGACCAAAACAAGCCATACAGATATCCGCCATGTTGTGGAGTCAACAAAAGTCAGAAATATTATTATAAATATTCACTTGCCTTTGATGATCTTCATCAGAATGCACTCCCAGGAATCCCAGTTCCACAGTAAATGTTTGTTTTGTTCGATAACGTCCATAATTCATGTCCAAATACCTCCTTTTTGTTCGCTCGTTTAGTTCCAAAATCCGCAGGCCAGACGAAAAGTCAAACAGTTCCGTTACAGTTCGTAGAAACATGTCAAACGATGTTTAGAATCAATCTTTAGGATGTTTTTAACATAAATCTTCAATAATGTTTCAACCGGAGAATTTCTTTGTCTTTAGAAATGCGATGGAACGCAGCTAACTCTCACGGGGGCGCACCTGAGTGAGCTCGTGGCACTCTGCCAGAGCCCTGACTCGAACAGCTCCCATTCCCCCCTCCTTCACAGTAGAAGCATCAAACAAGGTCCTAAAGACTGTTGACATCTAGTGGAAGCATTGGGAAGTGCAATATGACCCCATAGACACTCTATATTGGATAGGCAAACATACAATCTTCAGATTTCCACTTCCTGGTTAGTTTTGTTCTCAGGTTTTTGCCTGCCATATGAGTTCTGTTATACTCACAGACATCATTCAAGCAGTTTTAGAAACTTCAGAGTGTTTTCTATCCAAATCTTAGCTTCTGGGCCTGAGTAGCAGGCAGTTTACTCTGGACACCTTATTCATCCAAGCTACTCAATACTGCCCCCAGCCATAATTAACTAGCTTCTATCTCTTCTCTCTGTTTTTTCTACTACCTTCCCCACCTTCTCGACTTTGGACTTTGACCCTGTAGATTCGGATTAACAGGGAAGTAAGTACTTCACTCCTCTTTCTATTGTCTACCATCCCTTTCTTTTCCCTCTTTCCCATGCAGTACATCCCTCCTTCAAAATTCAAACCCTTCAGTTTAGTGTTTGGGAGCCTGCATTCAGAGTTGGCACAAAGCAAGCTGCTCCAAGGTGTCACAGTGTTCAGATTGCAGCAGAGTGAAGAAACTCTGAGGGTTTCCATCTCTTTTCCTTTTATCTGCCATTGAATCTTAGATGTTTGTCTATTTCTACCTGAGCCATGTCCAAGCTTCAAGCCAGTAGCTCATCGTGCAGTAGAATAACCAGAGTACCATTGCACTCTGGCAATACCGTTGAAAGAGGTATTGTGAATAGGCACCCTTTTCTCGACCATACCTAAATCAAAGATAACCGCTAAGTAAAGAGGAATGCACGTTTGAAGGAGCTCCCATATCTGCAGAAGACGAGACTGCCTTGTGGCCCATTGTTTGTGTGACCTGTAAGCATATAGAGCTGTGTCATTGTCACCATACCCACTGGCATGCCTTGTCATCTCCAGCATGTGACAAGTGTCCCTATGTAGTTATATTACTTGTGCTTGCATGAGGTCAAATCTCAGGAGGTTACGGTTACCACTATGACCGGTTGAGGTGGTGCGTGGATGCCGTGGACATGCTGAAAGCGCTGTCTGAGGCACAGATGGCTTACTTAGCATGTCATCCCTTTTCTCTTTTTCAGGGCTACCATCGATCCAACCACTTCATAGCCACTCAGGGTGAGTATCCCGCCATGTCTGGAGTTGGGTGCTTGTGTGTGGGATTGTGTGTGTTTTTGTGTGTAAAATTGAGGTTGACCAACCTACCCAATGAACTTCCACGTAGGACCTAGCAACAGTGACACAGACAGACCTCAAGTGTCTCTCCATCCAATCAAACGGTGACTGCATGTGACCCGCCAACCCACTGCATGACATTGGGTGGGTGATACATGGAGAGAGAGAGAGAGAGAGAGCCTACAGATCTCCCTCTGTCAATCATCCACACCTGTGATCTCTCACTAAGCAGCAGTTTGGGTGCACAAACTGTGTGTGTGTATACATCAGTTTCCTTTTTGTGTGTGTGCATGCTTTTCCATGCGTGCATGTTTGGATGTGTAGATACACACCTCAGCATCAGTTAAACCCTCTCCTAGCGTGTCTAGCTACTCACGTATCTTTCACAAACTCACTCTTTCTCTGAGAGTGAGAGAGAGAGAGAGAGAGAGAGAGAGATGGTGTGATAGAGTGTGAGACTGAGTGAGTAAACTATTCTTAGTGTCTTCCTCGGGGCCATATGATCTGTTTTCTGTTTCACCTGTCACTTCTCATACTGAGCCACAGTTTGCTGGCACAGACCAATGAACACTGCTATGAAGCACTGTACATCACAACTTTAATTACAGTAGGGCATGTGACCTGACCAGGAAAAACTCTTTGGTCCTACTTATAATCTAGCTGCATGTACCTTGATCCTGTGTCCAAGAAAAGTGACTTAGTACAGTAGTATCAGGTCATGTGGTAAGGAAACAATCCTGGCCCTAGTCATATTGATAATTTGTATTTACAGCAAACGGTTTTTGACTGAGATGGTTGATGTGATGGTTTTACCTCTTTGTCCCATAGGGCCCAAACAGGAGACAGTGTATGACTTCTGGAGGATGGTGTGGCAGGAGAACTGCTTCAGCATCGTCATGATCACTAAACTGGTAGAGATAGGCAGGGTGAGTCTCACACTCACACTTCTCTCCTCATACACACATCTCACACAGTGCAAAGGGGGACACAATAACATTTTCTCTGTACTGTATTCAGGTCCCTGCTATTTGCTCAGACAGACATAATTGTTAGAGTAATTGAAACACCAGCAGAATGTAAATGCTATAGTAAGGGTCCCATTATTTTCTTCTGAAGTCATAAACGTAGACATAGTGGTTCGGATGACAATGTTTATATCAATATCAGTACATCAACTTTGCTGTTCCCTCTTAGCAACTGCACTCCATAATCGATAAGTTAGAGCTGGATTGTTCGTCAGCTGAATCAAAAGAACATCTAACCTAAATAAATAATTACAAAATCCTTTGTGCCTTAATAGAAAACATTAGTGGTGGCCCAGTTTTAGATATTATGTTCCCCATCATTAAAGACTATTATAGTTACCTCCTCTATCTATCGAAGAACTGGTTAATTTTGTTGGAGCTGAATTTAAGTATAATTGTTCTGTGTCTTCTTCCTTACATTTATTTCATGCTGAGCAGTAGGTAACATAATTCTCCAACAAGTAACACAGCTTGGTCAAACACATGTCAAACACATTTCTGTGACTATCATTGTATGCATTTTTGACAAATGTTATTTGTCTCTGTTGACCAGGTGAAATGCTGTAAATACTGGCCTGATGTCAGTGAGATGTATGGAGACATCAAGATTACACTGCTGAAGCTGGAAACACTTTCAGAGTACACAGTTCGTACTTTTGCCTTGGAGAGGGTAAGTCCAACCATTCTGTACCTGCACATTTTTGACATTGAGTCAGTCTACGTCTATGACCAATATAACATGGATTTGACTTATACAGGACAAATCCCAGCTATTACTAAGTATATTTTCCTCATTCTTTTCTTATTTGGGTTTCTTATGGCTTCACTGTTCAAATATTCCATGATGGCATTGCTTCTTCATCCAGCGTTTCCAGGCAGTATTCTATGATAGAGAGTCTGTGATGTTTATCAGTCCAACTGAACAGAACCAGCAGTCAACCTGTCTCAATTATGAGGTGCTTCTGTTGTGAATGCATCCTATTCAGAGAACATGGCTCCACAGGGGCCTCTTTGACTCCTCTTTGTGATAAAGGCACTTGGCGGACATATAGCAGACTGTCTCTAACTAAAGAGAGGTGATAGTAGGAAATAATACTCTGGCACTATGGTTCTTTCCTCTAATTGGTTACTGAGTTGGCCCCTATACCAGTCTCCTTCCCAACACTCATAAACATTGCAGAGACAGCAGCAGTTGGCATACACTGATTTGAGTAGACATTGTCTTACTGCCTGCCGATGCATAAATACGATGTAGAGAGATTAGAATAAACAACAGCTCCTGATGTACAGACCGATGTGACTCAGAGACGATGACCATCGAGGGCCCTCTGATTTAAATATGCCTGCAGTGAGAGGATTTAATAACTCAAGCTACTTAACCCCCCCCCCCCACACACACCGCTGAGGCATTGCTGCTTCTACAATGACAGCGCCTGAGCTTCGTTGCTCTCAGTATACCATCCTGTCAATCAACGCCAGGGTCTCTCCATGGAGCGGCTCAGAGCAACTCTGCGGAGTGACAGTGGCACAAACACAGCATTATCGTTTCGCTGTTGCCGCCACTCTCCGTGGGAGCACCACTGTACTTCACTTATCAAGCAGAGATTTTTGGAGAAGTTGACAGTTTGTTTTCACTGCGCCTCGTCTTCGGAGTCAATTTTTTGGGGGTCTTTCTCTATCTCTCTCTCTCTTCAAATATTTTCTTTACTTTGTCAACTCGGCTCAGAGGAGGAAATTGCAGTGATGTGTCTGTCGCCTAGCTCCCCATTGAGCGCAAGCCTCCTCATGTCACATCCATGGTGGAGAGTTAACACATGGGGATTTCAGTTCCACAGGACCATGTAGTCCATGCTTCACTGTAGCTGTACCGTACTGTAGGTGTACTCAACAATAGTGTCAGTTTGTTGCTGGATCTGTGCTGGATATCTTGATGTTTAGACATTTAGAAAAAAAGAAAAGCTGAAATGTCTTGAGTCAATACGTATTCAACCCCTTTGTTATGGCAAGCCGAAATACGTTCAAAATATAACATTTATTTCAACAAGTTACATAATAAGTTGCATGGACTAACTCTGTGTGCAATAATAGTGTTTAACTTTTACTTGGTACTCATCCCGGATCCGGGAGCACCCCCCACAGTAAAAAAGCTGACTTGCATAGCCTAGCATAGCGTCACAAGTAAATACTAGCATCTAAATATCATTAAATCACAAGTCCAAGACACCAGATGTCTGATTTTTTAAAATGTTTTACAGGGAAGACACAATATGTAAATCTATTAGCTAACCACGATAGCAAAAGACACAACTTTTTTTTCTCCACCATTTTTTTCCTGCATGGGCAGCTATCACAATTTCGACTAAATAAAGATATATATAGCCACTAACCAAGAAACAACTTCATAAGATGACAGTCTGATAACATATTTATGGTATAGCATATGTTTTTTTAGAAAAATGTGCATATTTCAGGTATAAATCACAGTTCTACATTGCAGCTACTATCACAAAACTCACCCAAAGCGACTAGAATAACTACAGAGAGCAACGTGTATTAACTAATTACTCATCTTAAAACATTTCTTAAAAATACACAGCGTACAGCAAATGAAAGCCCAACATCCTGTGAATCCAGACAATATTTCAGATTTTCTAAGTGTTTTACAGCGAAAACACAATATATCGTTATATTAGCATACCACATGAGCTAACATCACCCCAGCATTGATTCCAGGCAAAAAGCGCGATAACGTTATCACCACCAAAATATATAAATTTTTTCACTAACCTTCTCAGAATTCTTCAGATGACAGTCCTGTAACATCATATTACACAATGCAAAACGTATGTGGTATGGCTGTACACCCCCTGCTATGTTGTGGATAAAGAGTTACCTGTCTAACAGAACTGAGGGTGTTCTTTAATGGAAGCTTCTTCAACATAATCCAGGTAGAATCAGGAATACCCCACGGCAGCTGTCTAGGCCCCCTACTTATTTCAATCTTTACTAACGACATGCCATTGACTTTGAGTAAAGCCAGTGTGTCTATGTATGTGGATGACTAGACACTATACACGTCAGCTACTACAGCGACTGAAATGACTGAACCACTTAACAAAGAGCTGCAGTTTGTCTCAGAGTGGGTGGCAAGGAATAAGTTAGTTCTAAATATTTCCAAAACTGAAAGCATTGTATGTGGGACAAATCATTCACTAAACCCTAAACCTCAACTAAATCTTGTAATAAATTCTGTGGAGATGACTAAACTGCTTGGAGTAACCCTGGATTGTAAACTGCCATGGTCAAACATATTGATACAACAGTAGTTAAGATGGGGAGAAGTCTGTCCATAATGAAGCGCTGCTCTACCTTCTTAACAGTACTACTGTTCAGTCGTGTGGTCAGATGCCACAAAAAGGGACTTTTTGCAATTGGCTCAGAACAGGGCAGCGCGGCTGGCCCTTGAATGTACACAGAGAGTAACATCAATAATATGCATGTCGATCTCTCCCGGCTCAAAGTGGAGGAGAGATTAACTTCATCACTACTTGCATGTTGAATGCGCCAAGCTGTCTGTTTGAACTACTGGCACACAGCTAGAACACCCATGCATACCCCACAAGACATTCCACAAGTGGTCTCTTCACAATCCCCAAGTCCAGAACAGACTATGGGAGGCACACAGTACTACATAGAGCCATGATGACATGGAAATCTATTCCACATCAAGTAACTGACGCAAGCAGTAGAATTTGATTTAAAAATAAATAAACATGCACCTTAAGGAACAGTGGGGACTGTGAAGCAACACAAACACAGATACAAGCACACACACACACAATAACATACACACTCTACACACACATACACATGGATTTTGTATTGTAGTGGTGGAGTAGGGGCCTGAGGGCACACAGTGTGTTGTGAAATCTGTGACTGTATTGTAATGTTTTTAAAATGGTATACTTGCCTTTTTTTTGCTGGACCTCAGCAAGAGTAGCTGCTGCAATGGGGATCCATAATAAATACAAATACAAACCTAAAACGCAAGGCGAAATCTATACTGGAGTTGCTTACCAAGAAGAGAGTGAGTAGCAGAGTTACAGTTACTTATTAAATATACTTGAAAATCTATGGCAAGACCTGAAAATGGTTGTCTAGCAATGATCAACAACCAATTTGACAGAGCTTGTTGAATTATTAAAAGACTTATGGGCAAATTTTGCACAATCCAAGTGTGCAAAGCTCTTAGAGACTTACCCAGATAGACTCACAGCTGTAACCACTGCCAAAGGTGCTTCTACAATGTACTGACTCATGGGTGTGAATGCTTATGTAAATTAGATATCTGTTTTTGATTTTCAATAAATTTGCTAACATTTCTAAAAACATGTTTTCACTTTGTTATTATGGGGTATTGTGTGTAGATGGGTGAGAAAAATATATATTTAATCAATTTTGAATTCAGGCTGTAATACAACAAAATGTGAAGGGGTATGAATACTTTCTGAAGGCACTGTAACTCATGTAATCTTCTTTTTATTCTTCTTCTGATGTTGTGTTTCCACAGATGGGCTACTCAGCTAAACACGAGGTGCGTCAGTTCCACTTCACGTCCTGGCCGGAGCATGGGGTTCCCTACCACGCCACAGGCCTGCTGGCCTTCATACGGCGGGTCAAAGCATCCACGTCACCCGATGCTGGACCTGTGGTCGTCCACTGCAGGTCCAGCCTTCAATCAACGCACATTGCAGTACACCACTTCATGCTAGCTGTCAATGCTCATGCAACCATTACTACTTTGTGTTTTCAAAGCTTTAAAGCGTAGTCCCAGTGGGCAAAACTGATTGAAATGACACAATTTTAATCAGTTTTACATTCGTTATGAGTCGGACGCTAGTGGCTGAAGCCTTGTATCGGGTTGCTTTCAACCATTATCTGAACACTGTTATTACAGTATTGTATGTGAAGGCTTGTCCTAAAGGGTCAAAGGTCAGTGACATGTTGTTTTCCCTGTGTCTCTGTGTCAGTGTGGGGGCGGGCCGCACAGGCTGCTACATCGTGCTGGACGTCATGCTGGACATGGCCGAGTGTGAGGGTGTGGTGGACATCTACAACTGTGTCAAAACCCTCTGCTCACGACGCATTAACATGATCCAGACAGAGGTGAATGGGCTGGCCTACAGTACATTTCAGTGGGGGAAGATAAAATTATTCACACCGCTCTGGTCTCCTTACATCTGTACTGCCGGTATTGTGTTTGGGGAACTCAGGGAAATATTCTAGCCTAGCTCCCCTACTGGGACTTGTGTATAGGACGATGGTTTCCGAGATGCGAAGGCTTACATTGTCACAGTGCAATGCAGAAGCACGTGGCTTTTCTTTCGATGATATAGCATATCTTAATCGTATTTTGTAAATCCAATATTGGTTTAGCTGTGTATTACATTTGTATTTGCAGGGGTGCTCTAATGAAATATATACACTGCAAATGTTTGTTTATTTAGACGTATTTATTCAGTCTGCCACCGCTCTTTGATACACTGTACAATATTATAGCTTATATTTAATTCACATCATGGCAGGTAATGATATTTCTCTCTCGCCACCCTTCCACACCTCATACTCTTTCTTTGTGATATGGTCCTATGTTATTTATGTTCTAACTCTCCCTGTTCTGTTGTTCTCTCTTTCTTATCTCTCTCCCTCTCGCTTTCTCTCCCCCCCCCCCCCCCCCCCCGTCCTCTGTATCATACTTCGCCCTCTTTCTTTGTGATATCATCCTATGTTCTTCATGTTCTTACTCTCTCTGTTTTGTTGTTCTCTGTCTCTCTCTCTCCCCCTTTTCGTCTCCCCTCTCTCTCTTTCTCTCTTTCCATACACACCTCTCTCTCACCCCTTTCTCTCTGCAGGAGCAGTTCATATTTATCCATGATGCCATCCTGGAGGCTTGTCTGTGTGGAGAGACGGCAATCTTGGTGCATGAGTTTGCACTCATCTACAAAGACATGCTGCGGTTGGACTCTCAGAGCAACTCCTCCCAGCTACGAGATGAGTTCCAGGTCAGTCACACACTGGAATTAAATAATACATCTTCTGTTTCGTTGTGAAATACTATTTGTTTTCAGTGACTTCACAGAAAAGGTTAAGACAAAACAGCACAACACAACCCCAACCTAGAATACTAAATTGAAGCACTGTTGGATATTTTGACTTTGTTGCTGGTGGACTAGAGGGGATCAGACAGAAGTTGTGTCTGGCCTGAAGTCAACTTGATGTAACAATGCTGCATGGCTAAGAAGTCCAACACATTGTAGCAGAAAACAGGACAATATAGACTGATTAAATCAGCATTCTTGGAGTGGCAGGTAGCCTAGTGGTTAGAGCATTGGGCCAGTAACCGAAAGGTTGCTGGATCCCCTGAACAAGGCAGTTATCCCACTGTTCCCCGGGAGGCCGTCATTGTAAATAAGAATTTGTTCTTACCTGACTTGCCTAGTTAAATAAAGGTTAAATACAAAACATTAAGTCAAAAACTCAACAGACACTATGAAAGCTTAAAACTTCTTGTCAATAGGGGGGCGCTGTTTTCACTTTGGAAAAAATCGTGCCCAATTTAAACGGCCTCGTACTCTATTCTAGATCATACAATATGCATATTATTATTACTATTGGATAGAAAACACTCAAGTTTCTAAAACTGTTTGAATTATATCTGTCAGTAAAACAGAACTCATTTGGCCGCAAACTTCCAGACAGGAAGTGAAAATTCTGAAAATGGGGCTCTGTGTCAGGGCCTGCCTATTCAACTGGCTTATATTTATCGATATACATGCACTGCATACGCCTTCCACTAGATGTCAACAGGCAGTGGAAGGTGGAATGGGGTGTCTAGCTTGATCTGAGGTCGAACAAGAGCTTTTGGAGTGGCAGGTCAGCCATTTTGTCAGTTTTCCAAGGCGCGAGAAGGACCTCGACATTGCCTTCTGAAAAGCGTTCGGTTTACACGGCGAATATCTCCGGCTCTGATTTTATACATATTAGAAAAACATCATAAAGTAGGTTTTTTCAACCGAGTTTCATCAGTTTATTCAAGAGAGGGTCAAGAGAGGGTGGGAATGTTAGTAACATTGGCTAGCATTGTGGCGTGAATTCGACAGAAGAAATGGACATTCTAAAACCAAACAACGATTTATTCTGGACCAAGGACTCCTTGTACAACATTCTTATGGAAGCTCAACAAAAGTACGAAAACATTTCTGATGTTATTTCGTATTTCTGTGTAAAATGTTGAGTCCTATTCTCCGCCGTTTTGGTGAGCGCTGTCTCGCAATAACACAAGCTGTATGTTTTGGTAAAGTTATTTTTAAAAATCTAACACAGCGGTATCTTTCATTTGCCATACAAGTATTTTTATGTAAAGTTTATGATGAGTTCTTTGGTCAGATTAGGTGAGTGTCCAAAATATCTCTGGAGATTCTGGTGAATCGATGCTACGTATTCACAATGTATAATCAGGATATGTAGCTCTAAATATGCACATTTTCGAACAAAACATAAATGTATTGTATAACATGATGTTATAAGACTGTTGTTCAAGGTTAGTGATTAATTGTATATCTTTTGCTGTTTTTTGCGAAAGCTACCTTTTGCGGTGAATAAATGCGTTTGTGTGTTTGGCTATTGTGGTAAGCTAATATAATTCTATATTGTGTTTTCGCTGTAAAACACTTAAAAAATCGGAAATATTGGCTGGATTCACAAGATGTTTATCTTTCATTTGCTGTACACCATGTATTTTTCATAAATGTTTTATGATGAGTATTTAGGTATTTCACGTTGCTCTCTGTAATTATTCTGGCTGCTTCGGTGCTATTTGTGATGGTAGCTGCAATGTAAAACTATGATTTATACCTAAAATATGCACATTTTTCGAACAAAACATAAATGTATTGTATAACATGTTATAAGACTGTCATCTGATGAAGTTGTTTCTTGGTTAGTGACTAATTATATCTCTATTTGGTCGGTTTTGTGATAGCTACCTATGCGGTAGAAACATGGTGAAAATATGCGGTTGAGTCTTTGGCTATTGTGGTTAGCTAATAGAAATACATATTGTTTTCGCTGTAAAACATTTTAAAAATCAGAAATGATGACTGGATTCAGAAGATGTTTATCTTTCATTTGCTGTATTGGACTTGTGATTTCATGAAAATTATATTATATGATATCCCTGTCCCGTTAGGCTAGGCTATGCTAGTCAGCTTTTTTGATGAGGATGCTCCCGGATCCGGGATGGGTATTAAGTAAAGTTAACCAAGTTTATTGACAGCTGCATTAGACAAAAACATTTTCACACAAGCACTGATGTTTAACCCTTCCTCCTAGGCTGTGTCTCCTCCTACACATCTGTACAAACATTGTGTATTTACTGCTAGGCAGGCCACTAAGTGATACGGGCCATAAACTTTTATTTCTCCCTTAACGGGACCTGACCTTATCTCGACCCCCCTTCATCACTAATCCATGGCTCTCTCCCCCTATCAATGCCTGCCACATGTGATCGCTTTCCAGCAGTCAATATTTCAATAGGATACCTGATATAATGTAAACGTTATACATTATCCTCTCTCCCTCAGTGAAACGAATAAGTATATTTCATATTCTCAGAACCCAACAGCCCCTCTTGAACAATAGCTTCCTACTGTTCAACTTACTTAAACTTGGAAATGACTTACAAATTAACAAACAATGACAATAAAACATGAACAAAAAAGAATAAACATAACAGTATTAACAATGTGGTAAGCTATACATAATTATATATGCATGAAAACCAAAGTCTGAGACCATGACAATTCCCACTCTCTCTTCACCTGACTATGCCTCCAGGATACTTTTCTGCTGGATTCCACAAAAATGAAAGCCCTAAAAAGCCTCCTCATGCTTTCACCCAGTCTTCCCCTTTCCGGCCCCAGGTTCCGAGAGGTGTTCCCAAGCCATGTCATTTTCACTTTGTTCCCCATCTCCTCCATTGCCACCTGATAGGCAAGTGTGTATCCCTAATCAATGCTACATCCTCTTGATGCACTGTATAGACTTTCACATCAATGCCCCCAAAATGTTGTTTAGAGTACAATTAAATAAACAACAATGTGGTTAACCCAACCCAATAAAGCAATAAAGCAGCTAACCCAACCCAACTATGATGTTTAAAGTAGCTCCCAGACCCAACCCATCTGCATGACTTACAGTGGACTCTAGTCTTTCTCTCTCTTTGGTGTCGCTTCCTCTGCCATGGCGTCTTCAAGCTCACCCATTATGCAGCTGGACCTCATGTCCCATAAGAACTATGCACCCATCGAGGAGAGGCATGACAAACTTTACCACTGTAAGGAGCACTATGTGTAGATCAGACCAACGATGTCCCAACCCCCCCGCCTGGTGTATCTTGATGTACACTCAATCTCCAGTTTTCAGCCCGTGCCCTCGGTTATCTCCTGCTCCTCATGTGCGGCTTTCACCTGAGGATATGCACACTGCAACGCATTGGTCATTTCCTGACAACATAGACTCCCACCTTATGGCAAGATCACTAATTTGTGGCATTTGAATGACAGCCCCCGTTTCCCATCGGCCTCCCACTTACCAGCTACCAAGCCATGTGGCATGAGTCCTCATGAAATGATATCCCAACAATGCTACTAAAGTAACCCCTGCTACTACTAACATGGCCCATGACTATAGCCTCCATCAAATACTGTCCCTACAACGACTGCCGTGAGAATAACAACTGCATGTAATCTGTCAAGTAATTCGCCGGCTGATTAGAGATTAATGAGTTGGAAGAATGACCAACCTAACAAAACTGAGTCACAGGTTTCTTGTCGTGCTTCTACACCTGCATTGCTTGCTGTTTGGGGTTTTAGACTGGGTTTCTGTACAGCAGTTTGAGATATCAGCTGATGTAAGAAGGGCTTTATAAATACATTTGATTTGAAGTTTACCATAGTGTCTGAAATGCCACCACTATCTCTTCTACTCTCACCATGATCTGGGTATGTGTAATGTTCAATTTAACTTCATAATAGTCCCTATATTGTGCACAGTTAGCTGTCCTCCCTCTCCTATGAGCTATCTCCTGTAACAATATGCATAGTCTCTGGGAATGATACCCCTCTATCACCTGAGTCCCCTCAGATCTCCACCGCAGTCACATTCCATACCACTGAACAACACTATTTAAACATTCTGTCTCTAACACAGGTCTTGTGTACCTCACCTTCTGCTACAGATACATTTGCACATATATCATTCCATCTAACCCATAACACAATAGTCACTACTCCTAATGCACTTCTACAGTTATAAACATACTAAACATTCTCAAATCAATTAGTCAATATACATCAGTCCCTCCTCTGGAACAATTATCACTCTGATGTTCCACGAAACCTAAAAACATATTGACTTGAAAAGGAAAGAGAAAAAAAGTTTAACTTCACACCACCCTTGATGCAACTATCCGTTGTTTCGTCCATCCGTTACATTCTATACCCATGTGATGCTGGTCTCCATGCCCTCTCCTGCATTTTCATCCTTGGATTTTATCGCAAAACACAGACTATGAGCCTTGTATGCAATTAATTGTACCGTATCATCCAGCAATGTCTATGTATCGATGCGATTTAACATTACAATTCTGATGGCATGGTAAAACAAAAGAGAACAAAGAAAACCTTAATGGTTGACCCAATCCTCCTGTCGGAGGATACTTAAAAACCTTTCAGTGATACCCATCCCGGATCCGGGAGCATCCTCATCAAAAAAGCTGACTAGCATAGCCTAGCCTAACGGGACAGGGATATCATATATTATAATTTTCATGAAATCACAAGTCCAATACAGCAAATGAAAGTTAACTTCTCACGAGTCACCATCCCGGATCCGGGAGCATCCTCATCAGTAAAAAAGCTGACTAGCATAGCGCCACAAGTAAATACTAGCCTGTTATGGCTCAAATATCAGCAGTGAGTATCAGCAGTGAGTAACCTGGAAAGAGGTGGCCATTTCAAACGGCCTCGTACTCAATTCTTGCTCGTACAATATGCATATTATTATTACTATTGGATAGAAAACACTGTCTAGTTTCTAAAACAGGTTTAATTATTTCTCTAAGTGAAACAGAACTCTTTTTACAGCCCATTTTCTATCCGGAAGTGAAATTTCCAAGAAGCTATGTCTCTCTTCAAGATACTCTCTATAAAAGGCCTTGGCACTTAGGACTGTAGAAACACGTCACACGCCTTCCCCTGGGTGTCATGCGGAAGTGAGAGAAGAAATGACTTGATTATCTCTGTCAGGGACTGAAAACAACATCTTGGAGTGAGAAGTGCGCACTTTATTTTTTTTTCTGGGCGCGAAGTAGGAACTGGACTGCGCTCCTGGAAAACCCTCGTTATAGGTGAATATGACCTCCGGCTTCGATTTTATTTGATACATGTCACAATATCATCCTAAAGTATGTTTTTTCAATATACTTTAATTATATTATTGAAATTTATTCTGGACTTTAGACGTGATGCGACGCAAGAATTTTGTCAAGACGGAGAGGTTAGCACGGCATGGCCAGTGTGCTTGCTAATTCAAGAGGCACATCGTTCGTTCTGGGTCCAAATGAAGACGGTTCTGAACAAAGGACCCTTTGGAGAACATTCTGATGGAAAATCAACAAAGATAAGGACCCAATTTGGGATGCTTTTTCATATATCTGTCGAACTGTGCTATCGCTAGCGTTTGACTAGAATCAATGCTGCTGTGTGTTAGCTATTGTAGTAAGCTAATATAACGATATATTGTGTTTTCGCTGTAAAACACTTCAGAAATCGGAAATATTGTCTGTATTCACAAGATCTTTCTCTTTCATTAGCTATCCACCATATATTTTTCTGAAATGTTTTCTGATGTGTAATTAGTAGTTGACGTTGGTGTCTGTATTTTCTCTGGCTACTGCCGTGCGATTTCTGACTGTAGCTATGATGGTGGCTAAGATGGTAGCAGTAATGTAAAACTGATTTATAGCTAAAATATGCAAATTTTTCGAACAAAACATAGATTTATTGTGTAACATGTTATAGGACTGTCATCTGAGGGAGTTTTTTCTAGGTTATTTAGGTTGGTTCTAGGGTAGTTTGGTTAGCTTTGTGCATGCTACTTGCATGCTACCGTTGCTGTGAAAAATGTCTGTCTGTCTTTTGTATTTGGTGGTGAGCTAACATAAATATATGTGGTGTTTTCGCTGTAAAACATTTAAAAAATCTGAAATATTGGCTTTATTCACAAGATCTTTGTCTTTCATTAGCTATCCACCATATATTTCTCTGAAATGTTTTCTGATGTGTAATTAGTAGTTGACGTTGGTGTCTGTATTTTCTCTGGCTACTCCCGTGCGATTTCTGACTGTAGCTATGATGGTAGCAGTAATGTAAAACTGATTTATAGCTAAAATATGCAAATTTTTTGAACAAAACATAGATTTATTGTGTAACATGTTATAGGACTGTCATCTGAGGTAGTTTTTTCTAGGTTATTTAGGTTGGTTCTAGGTTAGTTAGGTTGGCTTGTGCATGCTACTTGGATCCTACTTGTGCTGTGAAAAATGTCTGTCTCTTTTTTATTTGGTGGTGAGCTAACATAAATATATGTGGTGTTTTCTCTGTAAAACATTAAAAAAATCGGACATGTTGGCTGGATTGACAAGATGTTTATCTTTCAAATGCTGTATTGGACTTGTTAATGTGTGAAAGTTAAATATAAAAAAAAAATAGATTTTGAATTTCGCGCCCTGCACTTGAGCTGGATGTTGTCAGAGGTGTACCGATATCGGGCTTGCAGCCCTAACAGGCTAGCATATAAATATCATGAAATCACAAGTCCAAGACACCAAATGAAAGATACACATCTTGTGAATCCAGCCATCATTTCCGATTTTTTAAATGTTTTACAGCGAAAACACAATATGTATTTCTATTAGCTAACCACAATAGCAAAAGACTCAACCGCATATTTTCACAATTTTTTTACCGCATAGGTAGCTATCACAAATTCGACCAAATAAAGATATAATTAGTCACTAACCAAGAAACAACTTCATCAGATGACAGTCTTATAACATGTTATACAATAAATCTATGTTTTGTTCGAAAAATGTGCATATTTCAGGTATAAATCATAGTTTTACATTGCAGCTACAATCACAAATATCACCAAAGCAGCTAGAATAACTACAGAGAGCATCGTGAAATACCTAAATACTCATCATAAAACATTTATGAAAAATACATGGTGTACAGCAAATGAAAGACAAAGATCTTGTGAATCCAGCCAATATTTCAGATTTTTTAAGTGTTTTACAGCGAAAACACAATATAGCATTATATTAGCTTACTACAATAGCCAACCACACAACCGCATTCATTCACCGCAAAGGTAGCGATCACAAAAAAACAGCAAAAGATATAAAATTATTCACTAACCTTGACAAACTTCATCAGATGACAGTCTTATAACATCATGTTACACAATACATATATGTTTTGTTCGAAAATTTGCATATTTAGCGGTACAAATTGTGGTTTTACAATGTGAATACGTAGTCAAAATGCACAAAATTGTCCGGAGAAATCTTGGACAGTCACCTCATCTAATCAAATAACTCATCATAAACTTTACTAAAAAACACATGTTGTACAGCAAAGGAAAGATACACTAGTTCTTAATGCAACCGCTGTATTAGATTTTTTTAAATAACTTTATTACGACATACAGCTTACGTTATAGCAAGACAGCGCCCAAAATAAGGGCGGAAAATATGATTAAACATTTCCATCAGAAATACGAAATAACATCATAAATTGTTCTTACTTTTTGCTGAGCTTCCATCAGAATCTTGTACAAGGAGTCCTTTGTCCAGAATAATCGTTGTTTGGTTGTAGAATGTCCTCTTCTCCTGTCGAATTAGCAACCAAAGCTAGCCATGTGGCGCAAACGTGCCCAACTTCACATAACGCAAAGAAAAGAAAATTCAGAAAATCGCAATAAACGTTCAATAAACTGATATAACTCGGTTTAAAATAACTACTTTGATGTTTTTATCACATATATCAAATAAAATCAGAGCCGGAGATATCTAACGTCTATACCGAAAGCTTTTCAGAACGCAATCTGGGGTTCCTTCTCGCGCCTTCCAAGACAATGAAAATTCGAGACACGTCATTCCAAAAGCTCTTGTTTGGCCTCAGATGAAGCTAGACACCCCATTCCACCTCTCACTGCCTGTTGACATCTACTGGAAGGCGTATGCAGTGCATGTAGATCCATAGATTTCAGGCAAATTAATAGGAAGGCCCTGGAACAGAGCCTCAATTTCAGATTTTTCACTTCCTGACAGGAAGTTTGCTGCAAAATGAGTTCTGTTTTACTCACAGATATAATTCAAACGGTTTTAGAAACTAAAGAGTGTTTTCTATCCAATAGTAATAATAATATGCATATTGTACGAGCAAGAATTGAGTACGAGGCAGTTTAATTTGGGCACGATTTTTTACAAAGTGAAAACAGCGCCCCCCTATTGACAAAAGGATAAACATCTTGTGAATCCAGCCATCATTTCCGATTTTTAAAATGTTTTACAGCGAAAACACAATATATATTTCTATTAGCTCACTACAGTAGCCAAACACACAACGCAATTTACTCCCCGCAGAAATAGCTTGCACAAAACCGACAAAATAGAGATAAAATTAATCACTAACCTTGAACAAATTCATCAGATGACAGTCTTATAACATCAGGTTATACAATACACTTATGTTTTGTTCGAAAATGTGCATATTTAGAGCTACAAATCCTGATTATACATTGTGAATACGTAGCATCGATTCACCAGAATCTCCAGAGATATTTTGGACACTCACCTAATCTGACCAAAGAACTCATCATAAACTTTACATAAAAATACTTGTTGTATGGCAAATGAAAGATACACTGGTTCTGGCTCTGGGGTTCCGCAGGCGGAACTCCTCCCACATTCCACTGAAAAGGCAGAGCGCGAAATTCAAAATATATTTTTTAGAAATATTTTACTTTCACACATTAACAAGTCCAATACAGCATTTGAAAGATACACATCTTGTGAATCCAGCCAACATGTCCGATTTTTAAAATGTTTTACAACAAACACACCACGTATATTTATGTTAGCTCACCACCAAATACTAAAAAAGGACAGACATTTTTCACAGCACAGGTAGCATGCACAAAGCCAACCTAACTAACCAAGAACCAACCAAACTAACCAAGAAACAACTTCATCAGATGACAGTCTTATAACATGTTATACAATAAATCTATGTTTTGTTCGAAAAATTTGCATATTTGAGCTATAAATCAGTTTTACATTGCAGCTACAATAACAGCTACCGTCAGAAATAGCACGGAAGCAGCCAGAGTAATTACAGACACCAACGTGCAATACCTAAATACTCGTCATAAATCATTTCTGAAAAATCGATGGTGTACAGCAAATGAAAGACAAAGATGTTGTGAATCCAGCCAATATTTCAGATTTTTTAAGTGTTTTACAGCGAAAACACAATATAGCATTATATTAGCTTACTACAATAGCCTACCACACTACCGCATTCATTCATCAAGGCACGTTAGCGATAGCAATAGGCACGTTAGCGATCGTAACAAACCAGCAAAAGATATATAATTTTTGACTAACCTTGATAAGCTCCATCAGATGACAGTCCTATAACATCAGGTTATACATACACTTATGTTTTGTTCGAAAATGTGCATATTTAGAGCTGAAATCAGTGCTTACACACTGTGCTAACGTAGCAGCTTTTTCCCAGAATGTGCGGATATTTCTATTAGACTCTCACCTATTCTGACCAAATAACTATTCATAAACATTACAAAAAAATACATGTTGTATAGAAAATGATAGATACACTAGTTCTTAATGCAATCGCAGTGTTAGAATTCTAAAAATAACTTCTTTACGACATAAGGCTTACGTTATGGCGAGATAGTGACCAAAACCTGAGCGCAAAACTAATAGTACACAGTTCGACAGATATATGAAATAGAATCATAAAATGAGTCCTACTTTTTATGAGCTTCCATCAGAATGTTGTACAAGGGGTCCTTTGTCGGGAACAATCGTTGTTTGGTTTTAGAATGTCCTTTGTCCCTCTTGAATTAGCAAGCGCACTCGCCAAGTGGCACGAAACTCCCCATCGTCAACAAACACAGACAACGCAACACGCCTAACGTCCCGAAAAAATTGCAATAATCTAATAACACTATATTGAAAAAACATACTTTACGATGATATTGTGACATGTATCAAATAAAATCAAAGCCGGAGATAGTATTCGCCTGTAAAGACAGCTTTTCAGAAGGCAATTACAGGTCCCTCCACGCGCCTTCCAGAAAACCTCAAATGGAGGACACGTCATTCCAAGAGGGTTCATTCCATCTCAGGCCAAGATAATCAACTCATTTCTCCTCTCACTTCCTCTTGACATCTAGGGGAAGGTGTATGACGTGCACGTATAATCATACGTATCATGCCCATTTATAGGCAGGTGCTTAAACAGAGCATCGAATTCAGACTTTCCACTTCCTGGTCAGAAAGTCTGCTGCCAAATGAGTTCTGTTTTACCCACAGACAAAATTCAAACGGTTTTAGAAACTAGAGAGTGTTTTCTATCCAATAGTAATAATAATATGCATATTGTACGAGCAAGAATTGAGTACGAGGCTGTTTAAATTGGGAACGATTTTCCCCCAAAGTGTAAATAGCGCCCTCTGGTCCTCATCAGGTTAATGCAACCGCCGTGTTAGATTTTTAAAAATAACTTTACCATAACAAACAGCTTGCGTTATTGCGAGACAGCGCTCGCCAAAACGGCAGAGAATAGGAATCAACATTTTCCACAGAAATACGAAATAACATCATAAATTGTTCTTACTTTTGCTGAGCTTCCATCAGAATCTTGTACAAGGAGTCCTTGGTCCAGAATAAATCGTTGTTTGGTTTTAAAATGTCCTTTTCTTCTGTCGAATTCGCGCCACAATGCTAGCCAATGTTGATGACGTTCCCATTTTCTCTCGACGCAAAGAACGGAAAACTCCAAAAGTCCCAATAAACGTTGAATAATCTGATAAAACTCGGTTGAAAAAACATACTTTACGATGTTATTATCACATGTATCAAATAAAATCAGAGCCGGAGATATTCGCCGTGTAAACCGAACGCTTATCAGAAGACAATATCGAGGTGCTTCGTGCGCCTTGGTAGAGAAAGGAAATTCCTGACCTGCCACTCCAAAAGCTCTTGTTCGACCTCAGATCAAGCTAGACACCCCATTCCACCTTCCACTGCCTGTTGACATCTAGTGGAAGGCGTATGCAGTGCATGTATATCGATAAATATAAGCCAGTTGAATAGGCAGGCCCTGAAACAGAGCCCCATTTTTTAAGAATTTTCACTTCCTGTCTGGAAGTTTGCGGCCAAATGAGTTCTGTTTTACTCACAGATATAATTCAAACAGTTTTAGAAACTTGAGAGTGTTTTCTATCCAATAGTAATAATAATATGCATATTGTATTATCTAGAATAGAGTACGAGGCCGTTTAAATTGGGAACGATTTTTTCCAAAGTGAAAATAGCGCCCCCCTATTGACAAGAAGTTAAAGATAAGGTTTCTAGAGACTCCCTAGGCCTAATACATTTTAGCAGTGCCCATACCCCTCACTGTTTGAAAGCAACTCTCTCTCACTGTATCCGAATCATTACTACAACCCAAATTCAGAATGACAGTCCTTTTTCATGGCCGTTGATAATGTCCGATTTCACTATCCAAATAGATACATCCATTTTTCCCACGTACACGAGTCTCTCACCTGAGCCGTTATCTCTCTCCACGCTCACTCCACACGTGCAGTCTCAGCACTCCTGCCGCCCGTACCCAGGTTTTGCTTGGACTCAGATTGGAGTGTTTAAAAGTTACTGTCACATTGAACGCCTTTGTCGCTCTTTCTTCAGCCTGTTAGGGAGGGTTTTGAGGTTCACACACACTGTTTGTGGTCAAATTATTCATACCATGCATTAAGACACCATCTGACTTCACCTTCCATGATAACCTCAAGAGAGGACAGGTCAGAATAACAGTTTAGTTCAATTGATTTCTGTTTCAGGAAATCCAGACAAGCATTGACTATATGACAAATTATTACATTCCCAATTTCTTAATAACATTATCTCTACGTCAAATGTCAAAGAGCAAAACAACATACTGTTACTGTTAAACCATTTCCAAATTAGTTCATACTCCCGTATTTTACTGGCGACCTCTGGGAAGAGTTACCAGATCAGGAAGTTAGCACTCTAACCCATCGGGGAAACCCACACTCCATAAGGCCCAATCTGGGGAAATTTGAATCGAAACAAAGACAAAAATGAAATCAGCAATACACATATCTGTTACGCCCGTTGTTGCAATGAGATCAAGGTGCAGCGTGGTAGGCGAACATCTTACTTTATTTTAAAATGAACACCAAAAACCAACAAAATACAAAACGAATGTAAAGTTCTGCAGGCTATACAGCAACTAACAAAATCAAGATCCCACAAACTAAGGTGGGCAAAAAGCTGCATAAGTATGATCCCCAATCAGAGACAATGATAGACAGCTGCCTCTGATTGGGAACCATACCAAGCCAAACAAAGAAATAGGAAAACTAGATTGCCCACCCAAATCACACCCTGACCTAACCAAATAGAGAAATGAAAAGGCTCTCTAAGGTCAGGGCGTGACAATATCACAATCCATTTGGAGTAACTGTCATCCCTTATTAACATATATTTTTCCTTTTATATGCAGACTGAACAAAGTACATTTGTATATTTACCCAAATACCAGGACCACAGGGAACTGATAATTTCCCCTTCGAACACGATTCACATTGTGATTCAAAACATGTTAAATCAAAAGTAAACCAATTCAAATAACCAATCAACTTGGAATTACAACTCTTGATAACTCCCTAAGGAAATAATAGTGTCTCATACAGTAATGGTAAAATAGAATAGAAACTGGTGTTTCTCATTCATTTTATAATTAAATCCCACCTGTTTCGATCATTTCTAATGAGATTGATCAGGCCTCACCAGACAGTCAGGATACAGGGCATTCGACACCATTGAATATTTCCTCTCCCTTTTCTTTCCCTGTCCTTCAGAAACCCGTTTCAAAACCTTCCAAACATTTCCATCCTTCTGCATAACCAATTTTTAACTGAATTGAAAAGACTCCATCCAAACCCCATCCCACAGTATCAACACCACTAATGCATATTCATAGCCGGTAAGTTGTGTGTGCGTGCTGGTCTGTGTGTGGTAAACCGTAGGTACAAAACACACATGTACAGGCCTCACTTATCTGGAACTCTGTTTATGGCCTACTCCATAATTTATGTTTATTTTATTTAGCATGTTCTCTTCTCCATAAAAAAGCACCACAATGTTCATGAAGTAACTAAAAAAAATGTAAGTTCATTTCAGGATTAGTAACCCCTTTGCTAATTCCTCGCTACCCCACCACCCTTTTGTACATCTAGAAATCTATTTCAGAATAAGACGACATAAAATGTAAATCTATTTCAGAATAAAACCACATAAAATGTCTCATGAGATCAAAAAAATACAAGGTTTTCTGAGTTTGCAAGGAGTGTTTGGCCAGATAATTTAAATGTGTTACTTATTTAGAATCCATTCCTCTTGCATTTCACTTAGATTGTTCAACCCAAAATACTTTTTCCTGTGGCAAATTTAGCCAATTTCTCATCATAAGGAATCCGCAATACTTGATCCTTGCATCTATTGCAAAGTTGGGTAAGACGTGATCTCATACGTCTTCCTTCACATAGAAACTTTAATCTCTATTAATTTAACTTCTTGCAACTATAGGGGGTGCTGTTCTGCATTAGCATATTTGGGTCTCCAAATTAAACTGCCTCGTGCTAAATTCTTGATCGTACAATATGCATATTATTGTTATTATTGGATAGAAAACACCTTCTAGTTTCTATAGAAGTTGGAATTTTGTCTCTGAGTGGTACAGAACAATATCTACAGCACTTTTCATGACAGGGGTCAGATTTCAGAAATTTTTACCCCTGATCTGGAGTCTGTTTTTAAGGCGACAGTGAATGCTATGAAGAAACCGACACTGCCTACGTCTTCCTCTGGGTGTCTGTACGTCATCACGTTTTGAATGGAGTCTATTGCACAATCCCAGCCCATATAAAACCACAAAACGTGGGAGCACCTCCCTCTCTTCTCCGCGCGCCACAAGCAAGATGGACATCGGACCTGCCTCATTCCAAATCGTTGTTTAACTAGTTATATTTCTCCGGTCATGTTTTCAGTCGTTATAGTTGTTAAAAACATCATAATGTAGTTAATTTGAACCGTTTTATAGCAATTTATATCCGTTTAGTGCGATTTTGAGGAATTTCTTTGTCGTGCCCTTTTTAGCTTTGGAAACGTTTCGGGGTGTCGGTCGTTGGTGGTGGACATTTCGAAGGACAGAGGACATCTATCGACCAAAAGACGTTTATAACATAGAAAGGATACATTGCCCAAGAATCTGATGGAAGAACAGCTCAAAGTAAGCAATATTTAATATGATAAATCGTTGTTCTGTCGAAATATTTTAAACGCATATTTCGCCATTTTGTTTGTTATCGCGTCACTTGGCGAACCCTGTATTGAAAAGTAAGGATAATTTAAAAAATGTAAGTCAGCGGTTGCATTAAGAACTAATTTGTCTTTCGATTCCTGTCAACCCTGTATTTTTTAGTCAAGTATATGATTAGCTTTCAATTAAACTAGATCACTCTGATAGATGACGTCAGACATATTGAGGCTTGATTTCCTAGTATTTTTATTGTGTAACCACGGTTTTGTATGGCTAAATATGCACCTTTTCGAACAAACTGTATATGTATGTTGTAAAATGATGTTACAGGAGTGTCATCGGAAGAATTCTGAGAAGGTTAGTGAAAAAATTAATATATTTTGGCGGTGATTACGTTATAGCGCTCTTTGGCTGGAATCGATGCTCTGGTAACGTTTGCACATGTGGTATGCTAACTTATCGATTTATTGTGTTTTCGCTGAAAAACGCTTAGAAAATCTGAAATATGGTCTGAAATCACAAGAACTGGGTCTTTCCATTGCTATGCTTTGTCTATTTTCATGAAATGTTTTATGATGAGTAAATTGGTCATACACGTTGCTCTATCTAGTAATTCTAGTCGATTTGTGATGGTCGGTGCAATTGTAAACTGTGATTTCTACCTGAAATATGCACTTTTTTCTAACAACACCTATCCTATACCATAAATATGTTATCAGACTGTCATCTGAAGAGGTTTTTTATAGGTTATTGGCTATCAATATCTTAGTTTAGCCGAATTGGTGATAGCACCTGAAGGAGTAAGAAACTGATGGAGTTAGAAAAGTGGTGTATTTTGCTAACGTGTTTAGCTAATAGATTTACATATCTATTTATTCACAAGATCTGTATCTTTCATCTGGTGTCTTGGACTTGTGATTTAATGATATTTAGATGCTACTATCTACTTGTGAAGCTATGCTAGCTATGCTAATCAGTGTGTGGGGGGGGTGGGGGGTGATCCCGGACCCGGGGTAGAGGCTCGTGAAAGGTTAAGAGAGAAACGGAAAATGGGGAGCCCCTCTGTCGCGCGCAGGAAACATTCAGAGGACACCTGACTAGTTATGAAACATCTCGCTCATTTTTCAAAATAAAAGCCTGAAAATATGTCTAAAGCCTGGCCACAGCCTGAGGAAGCCATTGGAAAAGGAATCTGGTTGATACCCCTTTAAATGGAGGATAGCCGGGCCAGGAAACACAGATAAAAAAATATATAATCACTTCCGGGTTATATTTTCTCAGGTTTTCGCCGGCAGAATAAGTATTGTTATACTCACAGACAATATTTTGACAGTTTTGGAAACTTTGGAGTGTTTTCTATCCTAATCTGTAAATTATATGCATATTCTACGATCTGGGCCAGAGAAAATGTCAGTTTACGTTGGGAACGTTTAAAAAATAAATAAATCAATCTGACCCCTAGCGCTTAGAGGTTTTAAACAGTCCAAAATCATATTACACAATTATACAAACAGTATCATACTCACTCATTCATCTTATACAACAATTAGATGTAAACCTCATATCTGAGGCTATTATATAAACAGCGGTATGGTAATGTAGCCACACAGTCTCCCATGAGTTTCCCCAAGTTGTAACAAACGGACCAGTTCGTAGCTGGATTCTTCACCGATGTTTTATACTTTCTTCGGAACATGACATTTGTTCGTACCTCAAGTTCTGTGAGGTGGAAGAAATCCCTTTGTTCTCTATGAAAGTGTACCCTCTGCTATACTGCGTGGCCAGGGTCTTCTACTCAGGAATTTACGACCTCTCTCTGACCACAGCAGCGTAGTTGTAGGGGGCAGGGAGAGGCAGGGAGAGGCAGGGAGAGGAGGATGGAGCTTGCTGTACCCAAACAGGCAACGTCATGACAACATGATTAAAGACCTTACTCACGTCGGCCTCGGAACGCGAGATCACCCAGTCCTCTGGGTCGGTGATGGCCCTCACACCCGGCACACTTTTACTGTTTACTGTGTTTTTCCTTATACACTCCATATGAATTATGCCACTTTCATTACTTATTACTTAGGCAGGGGAAAATGGGCATGGGTGCTCTCTGATTACAGGCTGTTAGTTCTTCCTAAGTAAGATGGTCAAGTGGATCCCTTTGATCCTGTAAATTCACCCAACTGACATTCCTTCTGAAAGGATCCATGCAATGTATGCCAAATACAACCTCTAATAAAACCTCTACCTATATTTTGCTCATGCTGTATCTATCACAGAGCCCAGATAAAGCCAATACCAGCCAGTATCACTAAGATCAACATTTCCCAGATCTATTATTGATGTGGTGCATTAATGATCCAAATATTCTGTTCATATAGACTTATGTAATTAGGGTGAAATGCTTGTTAATGTTCATCAAAGGGAATAGGTGCAAAATATTCTGTTTTTACTTTTGTTCTCCCAAAGGTTCATAACATTTGTGTTCATTATGCAAGAGGCTGGCCTAATTTTTCCAATTTGTTATTGAACTCTTTGACTATTTCAGAGTGATGTTAAACTATTTTAACCTGTCTATGACAGGGGTTCCTCTAGCGCCACTCCTCCCACATTCCACTGAAAAGGCAGAGCGCGAAATTCAAAAAATTTTTTTTTTAAATATTTAACTTTCACACATTAACAAGTCCAATACAGCTAATGAAAGATAAACATCTTGTGAATCCAGCCAACATGTCCGATTTTTTAAATGTTTTACAGCGAAAACACCACGTATATTTATGTTAGCTCACCACCAAATACAAAAAAGCACAGACATTTTTCACAGCACAGGTAGCATGCACAAAACCAACCAAACTAACCAAGAACCAACCAAACTAACCAAGAAACAACTTCATCAGATGACAGTCTTATAACATGTTATTCAATAAATCTATGTTTTGTTCGAAACATTTGCATATTTGAGGTATAAATCATAGTTTTACATTGCAGCTACAATCGGAAATAGCACCGAAGCAGCTAGAACAATTACAGAGACCAAATTTAAATACCTAAATACTCATCATAAAACATTTATGAAAAATACATGGTGAACAGCAAATTAAAGACAAACATCTTGTGAATCCAGCCAATATTTCCGATTCTTTAAGTGTTTTACAGCGAAAACACAATATAGCATTATATTAGCTTACTACAATAGCCAACCACACAACAGCATTGATTCGTTAGGCACGTTAGCATAGCGAATAAACCAGCAAAAGATATTAATTTTTACCTTCTCAAACTCCATCAGATGACAGTCCTATAACATCATATTACACAATACATATATGGTTTGTTCGAAAATGTGCATATTTAGAGCTAAATTCCGTGGTTATACATTGTAAACATGTAGCATCTTTTTCCCAGAATGTCCAGATCTATTTCTGACACTCACCTATTCTGACCAAATAACTATTCATAAACTTTACTAAAAAATACATATTGTATAGGAAATGATAGATACACTAGTTCTTAATGCAATCGCCGTGTTAGAATTCAAAAAATAACTTCAGTACGACATCCAGCTTACGTTATGGCGAGAGAGCGCCCAAAATCTGGACGCAAACTAATAGTAAACAATTTTCGACAGATATATGAAATAACATCATAAATGGGTCCTACTTTGGATGATCTTCCATCAGAATGTTGTACAAGTGGTCCTTTGTCCAGAACAATCGTTGTTTGGTTTTAGAATGGCCTATTTCCCTCGCGAATTAGCAAGCAAAACTAGCCAAGCTCTCCTTCGTGAACAAACGCAGTGAACGGAACACGCCAAAACTCCCGAAAAAAATTCAATAATCTGATTAACTTCTACTTGCACACCATCCCGGATCCGGGAGCACCCCCCACAGTAAAAAAGCTGACTAGCATAGCCTAGCATAGCGTCACAAGTAAATACTAGCATCTAAATATCATTAAATCACAAGTCCAAGACACCAGATGAAAGATACACATCTTGTGAATCCAGCCATCATTTCTGATTTTTAAAATGTTTTACAGGAAAGACACAATATGTAAATCTATTAGCTAACCACGATAGCAAAAGACACAACTTTTTTTTCCACCATTTTTTTCCTGCATAGGTAGCTATCACAATTTCGACCAAATAAAGATATATATAGCCACTAACCAAGAAACAACATCATCAGATGACAGTCTGATAACATATTTATTGTATAGCATGTGTTTTTTTAGAAAAATGTGCATATTTCAGGTATAAATCACAGTTCTACATTGCAGCTGCAATCTGAAATAGTGCCGAAGCAGCCAGAATAATTACAGAGACCAACGTCAAATACCGAAATACTCATCATAAAACATTTCTGAAAAATACACAGCGTACAGCAAATGAAAGACCAACATCTTGTGAATCCAGACAATATTTCCGATTTTTTAAGTGTTTTACAGCGAAAACACAATTTAGCATTATATTAGCTTACCACAATAGCCGGAAACACAAGCCGTTTACCAGTAGCAAAGGTTAGCGATCGTAACAATCCAGCAAAAGATATATAATTTTTGACTAACCTTGATATACTTCATCAGATGACAGTCCTGTAACATCATATTACACAATGCATATAGGTTTTGTTCGAAAATATGCATATTTAGCAGCACAAATCGTGGTTATACAATGTGATTAGTAGCAACATTTCAGGCAATCTGGCCGGCGCCATCTTGGAGAGGCACCTAATCTAATCGATAACTAATCGTAAACTTGACTAAAAAATACAGGTTGGACAGCAAATGAAAGACACATTAGTTCTTAATGCAACCGCTGTGTTATATTTTTAAAATTAACGTTACTCGACATTCAGCGTGCGTTACAGCGAGACCATGCCTAAATCAATGGCGGACTAATAATTTTACATCTTTCCACAGATATACGAATTAACATCATAAATAGCTCTTACTTTTGGATGATCTTCCATCAGAATCTTGGGCAAGTGGTCCTTTGTCCAGAACAATCGTATTTTGGTTGAAAGATGTCCTCTACTCCTGTAGAAATTAGCTGCTAACGCCGATGTACCGGAGAGGTGCCCAACTCGTGATAACGCCTGACAAAGAAACTCCAGAAAATCGCAATGAACTGCTATAAACTGCTATAAGTCGGTTTAAATTAACTACCTTATGAAGTTTTTAAGACAAAAAACAAATTAAATCAGAGCCGGAGATATAGAACTGCTAAACCGAAAGCTTTTGAAGATGCCATGCCGGTGTCCCTCATGCGTCAGGCGCCTCGTCGAAAAGGTCGGTACTTCCGTTCCAAGAGGTTTTATACTCCCCCAGATGGTGCTATCCGCTCCATTCAAAGTCTCACCGCTTACTGACATCTAGGGGAAGGCGTATGCAGTGCATGTAGCCCCATAGCTTATAAGGGAATTTATAAACCGACCCTGGAACAGAGACCTCAATTTCAGAAATCTCACTTCTTGACAGGAAGTGTGCTGTAGAATGAGTTCTGTTTCACTCAGAGAAATAATTCAAACGGTTTTAGAAACTAGAGAGTGTTTTCTATCCAATAGTAATAATAATATGCATATTGTACGAGCAAGAATTGAGTACGAGGCAGTTTAATCTGGGAACGAAAACTCTTCAAAGTGTAAACAGCACCCCCTATTGAGAAAAGGTTTTAAACTATATTGAAAAAACATACTTTACGATGATATTGTCACATTTATCAAATAAAATCAAAGCCGGAGATATTACACGTCTATAGGGAAAGCTTTTCAGAAGCCAAAGCTGATGTCCATCCCGCGTCATCCTGAACAGAGGAAATTGGGGTCCTGTCATTCCAAGAGGCCTCTTTTCACCATAGAAATACCTATACACTCCATTTCACCTCTCACAGCCTATTGACATCTAGTGGAAGGCGTATGAAGTGCATGTATAGTCATAAATCTCAAGCAAAATGATAGGGAGGGCCTGGAACAGAGCCTCGATTTCAGATTTTTCACTTTCTGACAGGAAGTTTGCTGCAAAATGAGTTCTGTTTTACTCACAGATATAATTCAAACGGTTTTAGAAACTTGAGAGTGTTTTCTATCCAATAGTAATAATAATATGCATATTGTACGAGCAAGAATAGAGTACGAGGCCGTTTAAATTGGGCACGATTTTTCCCCAAAGTGAAAATAGCGCCCTCTATCCTCAACAGATGCTTCTAACTGAAACTGTCAATCAATGTACCAATATTGACAGAGAATAACGAGTGGCCAATCTGTCATTACACGCTGTTTCTCCACCCTCACTTTCTCCCCTTCTCTCTGTCCGCCTACATCAATTCCCTCTTTCCCTCTTTTTTCTTCATCACCTATTTTTCACCTATCTCTCCTCACCTCACCAATCTCATAAATTCTCCCTTCATTAAATCTTTATATCCCTCCCACTTTTCTTCCTCCCTCCTCCCCTCCATTTTCCCTCCCTTTCCACCTCCCTTCCGTACTCCAGACGTTGAACTCGGTCACCCCTCACCTGGACGTGGAGGAGTGCAGCATCGCCCTGCTCCCCAGGAACCGGGAGAAGAACCGCAGCATGGACGTGCTACCGCCCGACCGCGTCCTGACATTCCTGGTCACCACCGAGGGCGAGAGCAACAACTACAT
Source organism: Salvelinus alpinus (assembly GCF_045679555.1). Lineage (NCBI taxonomy): Eukaryota > Metazoa > Chordata > Actinopteri > Salmoniformes > Salmonidae > Salvelinus > Salvelinus alpinus. Next base: position 57,195,044 of record NC_092089.1, on the reverse strand, counting down.
CAATGCGGCACTCACTGATAGCTTCCACCAGCCCGCCGCTTTCATCGTCACCCCTCACCCGCTCCCCGGCACCACCGCCGACTTCTGGAGGTTGGTGTTCGACTACGGCTGCACCTCGGTGGTCATGCTCAACCAGCTCAACCAGTCCAACTCTGCCTGGGTGAGCTATATATATCAATATTTATGTATATTAAGATATACTGTATGCATGTAATAGATATGTATATGTATATGTTAATGAATGCAGTTTATTAGGAAGGGACAGTGTTCTGTTGATGAATCCGCATTTCACGTTTGACAGTGAACAATGCTGCAGATCTGAGTCTGAATCTAGTTCTACTGGCAGTGTCTGGGATGCTGTATCTTAGCTCAACTCTTGCTCCTGTGTCCATAGTGCTAATAGCAGAAGACTTAGCCAGTCAGAGCCATGCTGCTCTGCCATCACTTAGTCTCTGTATAAGTGTGTGTGCTTTTGGATTTGTTCTTTCAAATCAAATCAAATTCAATCAAATCAAAGTGTATTTGTAACTTGCGCCGAATACAACCTTACAGTGAAATGCTTACTTACAGGCTCTAACCAATGGTGCGAAAAAAAAAAGGTGTGTTTGTCTTTGTGTGTGTAGGTAAGTAAAGAAATAAAACAACAGTAAAAATACATTTGAAAAAAGAGTAGCAGGGCTATATACAGACACCTGTTAGTCAGGCTTAGTGAGGTAGTATGTACATGTAGGTATCGTTAAAGTGACTATGCATATATGATGAACAGAGAGTAGCAGAAGCGTAAAAAGAGGGGTTGGCAGGTGGTGGGACACAATGCAGATAGCCCGGTTAGCCAATGTGCGGGAGCACTGGTTGGTCGGGCCAATTTAGGTAGTATGTACATGAATGTGTAGTTAAAGTGACTATGCATATAAGATAACAAGAGAATAGCAGCAGCGTAAAAGAGGGGTTGGGGGGGCACACAATGCAAATAGTCCTGGTAACCATTTGGTTACCTGTTCAGGAGTCTTATGGCTTGGGGGTAAAAACTGTTGAGAAGCCTTTTTGTCCTAGACTTGGCAACCCGGTACCACTTGTCATGCGGTAGTAGAGAGAACAGTCTATGACTGGGGTGGCTGGGGTCTTTGCCCCAGTGATGTACTGGGCCGTACTCACTACCCTCTGAAGTGCCTTGCGGTTGGAGGCCGAGCAATTGCCGTACCAGGCAGTGATGCAACCGGTCAGGATGCTCTCGATGTTGCAGCTGTAGAACCTTTGGAGGATCGCAGGACCCATGCCAAATCTTTTTAGTTTCCTGAAGGGGAATAGGCTTAATCGTGCCCTCTTCACGACTGTCTTGGTGTGTTTGGACCAATCTAGTTTGTTGTTGATGTGGACACCAAGGAATTTGAAGCTCTCAACCTGCTCCACTACAGCGCCGTCGATTAGAACGGGGACGTGCTCGATGCTCCTTTTCCTGTAGTCCACAATCATCTCCTTAGTCTTGGTTACATTGAGGGATAGGTTGTTATTCTGGCACCACCCGGCCAGGTTTCTGACCTCCTCCCTACAGGCTGTCTCGTCGTTGTCGGTGATCAGGCCTACCACTGTTGTGTCGTCAGCAAACTTAATGATGGTGTTGGAGTCGTGCCTGGCCATGCAGTCGTGGGTGAACAGGGAGTACAGGAGGGGACTGAGCACGCACCCCTGTGGAGCTCCAGTGTTGAGGGTCAGCATGGCAGATGTGTTGTTACCTACCCTCACCACCTGGGGACGGCCTGTCAGGAATTCCAGGATCCAGTTGCAGAGGGAGGTGTTTAGTCCCAGGTTCCTTAGCTTGGTGATGAGCTTTGAGGGTACTATGGTGTTGAACGCTGAGCTGTAGTCAATGAACAGCATTTTCACATAGGTGTTCCTTTTGTCCAGGTGGGAAAGGGCAGTGTGGAGTGCAAGAGAGATTGCATCATCTGTGGATCTGTTTGGGCGGTATGCAAATTGGAGTGGGTCTAGGGTTTCTGGGATAATGGTATTGATGTGAGCCATTACCAGCCTTTCAAAGCACTTCATGGCTACGGACGTAAGTGCTACGGGTCTGTAGTCATTTAGGCAGGTTGCCTTTGTGTTCTTGGGCACAGGGACTATGGTGGTCTGCTTGAAGCATGTTGGTATTACAGACTCAATCAGGGACATGTTGAAAATGTCAGTGAAGACACCTGCCAGTTGGTCAGCACATGCCCGGAGCACACGTCCTGGTAATCCGTCTGGCCCCGCTGCCTTGTGTATGTTGACCTGTTTAAAGGTCTCACTCACGTCGGCTACAGAGAGCGTGATCACACAGTCGTCCGGAACAGCTGATGCTCTCATGCATGCCTCAGTGTTGCTTGCCTCGAAGCGAGCATAGAAGTGATTTAGCTCGTCTGGTAGGCTTGTGTCAGCTCGCGGCTGTGCTTCCCTTTTGTAGTCTGTAATAGTTTGCAAGCCCTGCCACATCAGACGAGCGTCGGAGCCAGTGTAGTATGATTCAACCTTAGCCCTGTATTGACGCTTTGCCTGTTTGATGGTTCGTCGCAAGGCATAGCAGGATTTCTTGTAAGCTTCCGGGTTAGAGTCCTGCACCTTGAAAGCGGCAGCTCTACCCTTTAGCTCAGTGCGAATGTTGCCTGTAATCCATGGCTTCTGGTTGGGGTATGTACGTACAGTCACTGTGGGGACGACGTCCTCAATGCACTTATTGATAAAGCCAGTGACTGATGTGGTATATTCCTCAATGTCATCGGAAGAATCCCGGAACATGTTCCAGTCTGTGAAAGCAAAGCAGTCCTGTAGTTTAGCATCTGTTTCATCTGACAATTTTTTTATAGCCCGAGTCAGTCACGAAAAGTATAGCTAAGAACTCTCTAGGCAAGTAGTGTAGCCTGCAATTTATCACTATATACTCTACTTCAGGCGAGCAAAATCTAGCGACTTCCTTAGATTTCGTGCACCAACTGTTTACAAATATGCACAGACCCCCCCCCTCCTCTCTTCTTACCGAAGTGTGCTGTTCTATCCTGCCGGTGCAGCGTGTCTCATGCTAGCTGGATATCCATGTCGTCATTCAGCCATGATTCCGTGAAGCATAGGATATTACAGTTTTTGATGTCTCGTTGGTAGGATATTCGTGATCGTACCACGTCTAGTTTATTTTCCAATGATTGCACGTTGGCGAGTAATATTGACGGTAACGGCAGCTTTCCTAGTTGCCTTCTGCGGGTCCGGACGAGGAATCCAGCTCTTCGTCCTCTGCGTCACTTCCTTTTGCGAATAATTGGGATGTCTGCCCTGTGGGGTGTTTGGAGAATATCGTGTGAGTCCTGCTTGTTGTAGTTGTTGTTGAAGAAATCTTCGTCTAATCCGAGGTGAGTGATCGTTGTCCTGATATCCAAAAGCTGTTTTCTTCCGTAAGATACGGTTGCAGAAACATTATGTACAAGATAATTTACAAATATCGCGGAAAAAAACACATAATAGCACAATTGGTTAGGAGACCGTAAAACGGCGCCCATCTCCTCCGGCGCCATTTTGTCCGCACTGCATTGTGTTTCTTTGATCTCTTACCACATTGATATTGTGGAATCAGTAACACTCCTCGCTTCATTTCAGTAACTACAGATTCAGCTGTCACCTTTAATTCCTACCCCCAAGCTATAACTCAAGGTTTCTCTTTTTAGGTATCTCACAGTGTCTGCCTGACTCTCTCTTAATACCGGCCCACTTCTCTGTTGCTCGCTCTTGCTCTGTCTCTCTCACACACATTCACATTCACTTTGTCTCTTCCTCTCACACTCTCCCTCCCCCTCTCTCTTTCTCTCTCTCTCTCTGCACTCACTCTGTTTCATAATTATGTGAGAACCCTTCCTTTCAGAAAGGTCTGCTAGTTTTTGTTACAGTACCAGTTCCAATCACATGCCGTTGGAACACATTTGGAGTCGTCACAGGGTGGTTTTGGGGGTGAATTGATTCGACTCTTGACAGTGATCTATAGGTCCCAAAGATGCCAAATTAGCTATTTTCTCCTCCTCCTCCTTTTTTCACTCTACCCTACCTCCCTGTCTCTCTCTGTCTCTCTCTTTCCCCTCCTCTCTCTCTCTAGCCCTGTGTCCAGTACTGGCCAGAGCCTGGTCTACAGCAGTATGGGCCAATGAAGGTTGAGTTCCTGTCCACGTCAGCTGACGACGACGTCATCACTCGTCTGTTCTGTGTCAAAAATGTGACACGGGTGAGTCACTAAGAGCATGTATACACACACACACACACACACACACACACACACACACACACACACACACACACACACACACACACACACACACACACACACACACACACACACACACACACACACACACACACACAGTAGATGCGTTCAACCCTATAAAACAATCTCCCTTTTTTAATTTCCTGCTTGTCATTACATTTATGGGCATCTTCTTCCTGCCGGGATACTAAGGGGGACTTTGACCATAATGCATGTCACATCCACAATGTGTGATATTGTAATAGACTCAAATGCAAATTTTCTCCCCCTTTTTATTGGTTCATAAAGCATGTCACAAATTTAAATCAAGTACCTGACGTAGAGAATCAGGCAGAACTCATGAAACAGGCTTCATGTCAATCCCAACTGAAGATGACAGCTCTGTTGTCAAAGTACAGGGAGTACTGGTGTTGTCAAAGTCCCCCTTAGTATGCCGGCAGGAAGAAAAGGAAGATGCCTATCAATATTCCCTCCCTACCTCTGTGAAGAATAATAGAGACTTTGTTTGGTGTGCGTGTGCATGTTCGTGCTTGTGCGTATGCCTACGTGCCTTCGTGTGTGTGTCTTAATTATCTCCGTCTGTCTGTCAGAACGGTAGAAAGATCTAAGTTTGTGTACATTGCTGTACTGTGTGTGGGTGTGTAAATGAATAGGTGTGTTGCATCACTGTCAACCAGACTGACCCCTCCATGCGAGGCCTGTCCCTGCTGGCAGGGTGTGACAGGAGGTGTCCATAACCACCCTCATAGAGTGGCATTCTCCTTTCCCCAATCTACCCCTCCTGTCATCCCTCCTCACCTACACTACCTCTCTCTACCTCTCTCCTCCACACTGCACTGTCAAACAGCACCTCACACAACCTGGAAGAATCCATCCCACAGATAGCATAGTGTCGGGAAATGGTGTGTTTGTCTGTGTGAAACGAGGGTGTGTGCAATTGTTTGTGTGTGTGAAATAGGTCCATAGAAAATCCCACTTCCATGATTGTAACTTCTCCTTGCATCCTATTTGTTTGTGTTAGTCCAATCTGCATGACTTACAGTGCATCCCTAGCTCCTTACTTGTAGGGCTGGAGGCCGTTACAGCTGTCACGTGTGCCCCTGCAGCAGCAGAGTGATATTAATGCAGGTGCTGGTTTGGGCTATAGCTCTGAGCACACATGGACATCTCTCTTTCACACCTCAGGTCCCAGTCTCACCAGCAGAGCTATAAATCTCACACACACTTATGGACACACATGAACGCGCACACGCAGGCAGGAACTCATGCACACACACGCATACACACACTCACATTTAGGTCTCATGAGCTTCATGTTTTCTTTCTATCCTTAGCTCCAGGAGGGCCAGCTGGTAGTGTGTCAGTTCCAGTTTCTGCGCTGGTCAGCCTACCGCGACGTGCCCGATTCCAAGAAGGCCTTCCTCAGCCTACTGGCTCGCGTGCACAAGTGGCAGAGGGAGTGTGGAGATGGCCGCACTGTTGTCCACTGCCTGTGAGTATTCCTGACAATCTGACACACACGAGTGCTCACATGCACGAACGCAATCACTGACACACAAACACACACACACTGGTGCTCTCGTGTATGCTTCAGTGCTCGCTTCGAGGCAAGCAACACTGAAGCATACAACTGTGTGATCACTCTCCCCATAGCCGATGTGAGCAAGGCCTTTAAACAGGTCAACATCCACAAAGCCGCGGGGCCAGATGGATTACCAGGACGTGTACTCAAAGCATGAGCGAACCAACTGGCAAGTGTCTTCACTGACATTTTCAACTTCTCCCTGACTGAGTCTGTAATACCTACATGTTTCAAGCAGACCACCATAGTCTATGTGCCCAAAGAAGCGAAGGTAACCTGCCTAAATGATTACCGCCCGTAGCACTCAGTGCTTTGAAAGGCTGGTCATGGCTCACATCAACAGCATCCTCCCGGATGACCTAGACCAGGGGTGTCAAACATACGGCCCGCGGGCCGGAACCGGCCCCCAAGGAGGTTCGATCAGGCCCGCAGGATAATTTGAAAGTGGAAAAAATGCATAAAAGACATGGAATTAATATTTTTAATTCGCTGCAATTCATGGATTATCCGCTAAGGGGCGCACTCTTTCCATCAGAGTAGAAGACAAGCCGCATCACTGAGACAGACTGAAAACAGCAGACGGTATCAATGCGCCATCTGCTGCTTGTTACGACGTTGTTAATACCTTGGTCTCTACCTCTCCGCTACACCCTCATTAGCCAAAATGTCGTTATCCAAACGGAGAAAAGTAGATAAGGAGTGTAGAATTTTCAAAGAAAAATGGACCACGTCCTATTTATTTACAGAGATGCACGGAAAACCTTCGTGCTTGGTGTGTTTGCAACAAGTTTCGGTATTGAAGGAATATAATATTCGACGCCACTACGAGACTCATCACAGCGAAAAATATGACGGCTTGCAAGGACAACTGAGAAGAGATAAGATTAACGAATTGCTGGCGGGTCTGAGGAAACAGCAGTCAACTTTCATCCAGAGCCGAGAAGTCAGTGAAGCAGCGGTAAAAGCCAGCTACCTAATTGCTAGCGAAATAGCATTAGCATCGAAGCCGTATTCCGACGGTGACTTTGTTAAACGATGCATGATGAAGGCGGCTGAACTTGTGCAAACGAGAGTGTCCAATCAGGCCCGCGTGTGGTTTGAGTAAAAAATAAAATGAACTCAGTATACTTTAAAATGACTCAAATCAAATTGAAACAAACAATTTGTAGATTGTGCCCAGCTCGCTAATAATCACCAGAATGAAAGCTAGACATAGAAAATTCCCAGAACGATGGATAGAGAACAATTCAGTTTCCAATTTTGATGTAGAGGAAATGCAACAAATTTTCAATGCGGCCCTCCGGACCTCACTGAAGACCGAATGCGGCCCCCAGGGCAAGATGAGTTTGACACCCCTGACCTAGACCCACGCCAATTCGCATACCGCCCCAACAGATCCAAAGATGATGCAATCTCTATTGCACTCCACAATGCCCTTTCCAACCTGTACAAAAGGAACACCTATGTGAGATTGCTGTTCATTGACTACAGCTCAGCGTTCAACACCATAGCACTCATGAACCTCATCACTAAGCTAAGGACCCTGGGACTAAACACCTCCCTCTGCAACTCCTGACGGGCTGCCCCCAGGTGGTAAGGGTAGGCAACAACACGTCTGCCACGCTGATCCTCAACACTGGGGCCCCTCAGGGGTGTGTACTTTGGCCCCTCCTGTACTCCCTGTTCACCCACGACTGCGTGGCCAAACACGACTCCAACACTATCATTAAGTTTGCTGACGACATAACAGTGGTAGGCCTGATCACCGACAACGACGATATGGCCTATAGGAAGGAGGTCAGAGAACTGGCAGTGTGGTGACAGGACAACAATCTCTCCCTCAATGTGAGCAAGACAAAGGAGCTGATCGTGGACTACAGGAAAAGGCGGACTGAACAGGCCCCCATTAACATCAACGGGACTGTAGTGGAGCGGGTTGAGAGTTTCAAGTTCCTTGGTGTCCACATCACCAACAAACTATCATGGTCCAAACACACCAAGATAGTTGTGAAGAGGGCACAACAACACCTTTTCCCCCTCAGGAGACTCAGGAGATTTGGCATGGGTCCCTAGATCCTCAAAAAGTTTTATAGCTGCACCATTGAGAGCATCCTAACCGGTTGCATCACCACCTGGTATGGCAACTGCTCGGCATCTGAACATAAGGTGCTACAGAGGGTAGTGCGTACGGCCCAGTACATCACTGGGGGCAAGCTTCCTGCCACCCAGGATCTATATAATAGGCGGTGTCAGAGGAAAGCTCATAAAATTGTCAGAGACTCCAGTCACCCAAGTCATAGACTGTTTTCTCTGCTAACGCACGGCAAGCAGTACCGGAGCACCTAGTCTAGGACCAAAAGGCTCCTTAACAGCTTCTACCCCCAAGCCATAAAACTGATGAACAATTATTCGAATGGCAACCGGCCTATTACATTGACCACCCCCCTCCATTTGTTTTGTACACTGCTGCTACTCGCTGTTACTTATCTATGCAGTCACTTCACCCCTACCTACATGTACAAATTACCTTCACTAACCTGTTCCCCCGCACACTGACACGGTACCGGTACCCCTTGTATTTAGCCTCGTTATTGTTATGTTATTGTGTTACCTTTTATTTGAATACATTTTATTTGCTTTAGTTTATTTTGGTAAATATTTTCTTAGCTCTTCTTGAACTGCACTGTTGGTTAAGTGCTTGTAAGTAAGCATTTCACAGTAAGGTATACACTTGTAGTATTCAGAGCATGTGACAAATAAAGTTTGTTTTGATTTGACACACAGGGACAGACATACACAAACATACACACATAAACAGCAGTACTCCCAGACTGGAGGTCAGCCTTGCCTTTACCTAATCAAACACCAGCAGTCAACATAGCTAGCACCCAATCACAGACAATGAAGTAGGCGTTACCTCTGATAAACACCAGTTCATAAGGCTCAAAGCCAATCAGGTACCAGCCATCAGGAATGCCCCTCCTCAATCAAGAACTACAGAACAACATGAATCAGTGTAAGAGGTGGTTTGAGCAGAAAGCATGGCGCCACATGGCTTTTTGGCTGCATTGCACTGTACTCTCCTCCTCTCATAAGAACTCAGTTCAGGACCTGACTGAATATAGAGCTATGGAGCCTTATGCACATCGCTGAATGACAACACGTGCACCTCCGCCACCACAGTCCAAAAATACATCACTCAGTGCTGTCACACAGCAATACCCACGACAACCGGGAAAGAGATTATAGCGATGAAATCAATTATGGCTTAATACAGAATGTGCCGGCTCTCACAACAATAAATTCCAGGCTTCCAAACTGCTGACGCCGATTGATTACCTTAATATTGCCCATATTGGCTGCCGCGGCGACTTGGTGTCAGCCTTCCCAGGGTGCATTTCAGGAATGAGGATGTGGCCTCGCCTCCGTTGTTTATTAATGTTCCTTTAGCTTATGATGATATCCCAGACCGTCTAGCACCACAAAATGCCACACACAACATGCTTACTGGACCCTGTCTTCCCATTTCAAAGCCGCGTTGAGACAATGACTTATCAGTGACCCAACCATTCCTACCATTTTGTTGCTGAGCTGTTGTGGTGCTGCTGCAATGTACATTTTCCCAGTGGTGTTGGCATTCATATTGTACGTAACCTAATATATTTTCAACTAAATGTCTCTGTCAAAACAACAGATATTCTCAGCGGTAAGCATGTGCCTATGAACCTGAGTTATACTGTTAGCACTGAGATCTTTTGCAATAGTAAGAAGCCCACTGTTAGCACTTCACCCTGCGCTATCAGCTCAAATGTAAATATCACTGTCATGTCTACCTCTGATAAGCCTCCCAGTAAAGCAATAAAAACAATCAAGAATCCCAGAAAAGCACTACAAATAGCCTACATTAAAACCTTTTGTCAATAGGGGGAGCTGTTAGCACTTTTTTTTTTGTTGACATTGCCAAATTAAACTGCCTAGTACTCAATTCTTGCTCGTACAATATGCATATTATTGTTATTATTGGATAGAAAACACTCTCTAGTTTCTATAACCGTTGGAATTATGTCTCTGAGTGGAACAGAACTCATTCTACAGAACTTTTCCTGACAGGGAGTGAGATTTCAGAAATCTTGGCCTCTGGTCCCAGGTCAGTTTTAATGTCCCTGTGAATGCTATGAGGATACAAACACTGCCTACGCCTTCCTCTAGATGTCAGTAAGTGGTGACAATTTGAATGGAGTCGATTGCGCAATCAGGGCCTGTATAAAACACCAAAGACCGGAAGGAGCTTTCTTTCGGACCCTGCGCTCGACGCACAATGGACGTCGGACTGACCTCTTTCCAAGCCTTGGTTCAGCCAGTAATATATCGCCGGTCATGTTTTTACCCGTTATAGGTGTTAAAAACATCATAAGGTAGTTAATTTAAACCGTTTTATAGCAATTCATATCCGTTTAGTGCGATTTTGATTCATTTATTTGTGACGCCCTTCCATGAGCTGGGCACGTTTCCTGTACATACCGAACGTTAGTGGCCATTTCGACGGGACAAGAGGACATCTTTCGACCAAAAGACGATTAGACCGGAGAAAGGATACATTGCCCAAGATTCTGATGGAAGAACAGCTCATAGTAAGAACTAATTATGATGATAAATCGCTGTTCTGTTGAAAAATGTTAAACGCATATTTCGCCATTTTGTTTTGTGTAGCTTCGCTTTGGCGGACCCGGTATTGCACAGTAAGGATAATTTTTGAAATGTAAGTCAGCGATTGCATTAAGAACTAATTTGTCTTTCGATTCCTGTCAACCCTGTATTTTTTAGTCAAGTTTATGATTAGTTATCGATTAGACTAGATCACTCTCAAAGATGGCGCCCGACATTTTCAGGACAGTTTTGCTACTATTCTCATTGTATAACCACGTTTTTTTGTGGCTAAATATGCACATTTTCGAACAAACTCTATATGTATGTTGTAATATGATGTTACAGGAGTGTCATCGGAAGAATTCTGAGAAGGTTAGTGAAAAAATGAATATATTTTGGTGATCATAACGTTATCGCTCCCGTTGCCTTGAATTCATGCTGGGGTAACGTTTGCACATGTGGTATGCTAATATAACGATTTATTGTGTTTTCGCTGTAAAACGCTTAGAAAATCTGAAATATTGTCTGAATTCACAAGATCTGTGTCTTTCCATTGCTATGCTTTGTCTATTTTTATGAAATGTTTTATGATGAGTAAATTGGTAATACACGTTGCTCTCTGTATTTATTCTAGTCGAGTTGTGATGGTGGGTGCAATTGTAAACTATGATTTCTACCTGAAATATGCAAATTTTTCTAACAAAACCTATCCTATACAATAAATATGTTATCAGACTGTCATCTGATGAGGTTTTTTCTTGGTTAGTGGCTATCAATATCTTTATTTGGCCGAATTGGTGATAGCTACTGGTGGAGAGAAAAAATGGTGGACAAAGAAAAATGGTGTCTTTTGTTAACGTGGTTAGCTAATAGATTTACATATTGTGTCTTCCCTGTAAAACATTTTAAAAATCAGAAATGATTGCTGGATTCACAAGAAGTGGATCTTTCATCTGGTATCTTGGACTTGTGATTGAATGATATTTAGATGCTACTATTTACTTGTGACGCTATGCTAGCTATGCTATTCAGCTTTTTTACTGGTGGGGGGGTGGGGGGTGCTCCCGGATCCGGGTTTCTGAGGCGGTAGAAGTTAACTTCTTATGGCTGGGAGCGCAATTTTTACGTTCGGATGAAAAGCGTGCCTAGAGTAAACTGCCTGCTACTCAGGCCCAGAAGCTAACATATGCATATTATTAGTAGATTTGGATAGAAAACACTCTGAAGTTTCTAAAACTGTTTGAATGATGTCTGTGAGTATAACAGAACTAATATGGCAGGCAAAAACCTTAGAAAAACTCCAACCAGGAAGTGGGAAATCTTAGGTTTTTAGGTTTTCAAGTCTTTGCCTATCCAATATACAGTGTAAATTTGGTCCGATTGCACTTCCTAAGGCTTCCACTAGATGTCAACAGTCTTTAGAACCTTGTTTCAGGCTTCTACTGTGAGGGGGAGAGAATAAGAGCTGTTTGACTAAGCGGTCTGGCAGAATGCCATGAGCTAATTCAGGCTCACGGCCGTGAGAGCGAGCTCTGTTCCTTTTCATTTCTAAAGACAAAGGAATTGTCCGGTTGAAACATTATTGAAGATTTTTGAAGATTTAAGATAGATTCTATACATCGTTTGACATGTTTCTACGAACTGTAATATAACTTTTTTGACATTTCGTGTGGACCTAGTGCTCGTGCCTTGTGGATTTGTGAACTAAACGCGCGAACAAAAAGGAGGTATTTGGACATAAATGATGGACTTTATCGAACAAAACAAACATGTATTGTGGAACTGGGATTCCTGGGAGTGCATTCCGATGAAGATCATCAAAGGTAAGTGGATATTTATAATGCTATTTTGGACTTCTGTTGACTCCACAACATGGCGGGTATCTGTATGGCTTGTTTTGGTCTCTGAGCGCTGTACTCAGATTAATCCATGGTGTGCTTTCGCTGTAAAGCTTTTTTTAAATCTTAAAAATAAGTCTGGCAACATAGCGGATTGGAAAACATGCAGTATATGAGAACTCAGATAGCTAAACTTAACAAAAAGAAGAAGAAACTATACTATGGAACAAAGATAAATGATATGAAGAATGATAGTAAAAGTTCTGGAGTACCTTAAATGAAATTATAGGCTTCTAAACTAAGCTAACTCTAAGCTAACTCAGCTCCGTCCTTCATTGAGGCTAATGGCTCATTCATAATAGTATCAACCAGGTTGGCACCCGGAAGGACTCTGACGTTGTTCACGCTGCTCGTTCACACAGTTCGTTCAGTGGGTAAGTGAATGCTCCTACCACGGTCTTCTCCAAGCATCTTTGACCAGTGTTTTGGCTACCTCTCTGGGATATGTGGGACGGTCGGTAGCGTCCCACCTGGCCAACATCCAGTGAAAATGCAGAGCGCCAAATTCAAATAAATTACTATAAAAATTAAACTTTCATGAAATCACACATTGAATATACCAAATTAAAGCTACACTTGTTGTGAATCCAGCCAACGTGTCAGATTTCAAAAATGCTTTACGGCGAAAGCAAACAATGCTATTATCTGAGGATAGTACCCCAGCTAACAATCACAGACCATCATATTTCAACCCTCCCGGCGCGACACAAAACGCAGAAATAAAGATATAATTCATGCCTTACCTTTGACGAGCTTCTTCTGTTGGCACTCCAATATGTCCCATAAACATCACAAATGGTCCTTTTGTTCGATTAATTCCGTCGCTATATATCCAAAATGTCCATTTATTTGGCGCGTTTGATCCAGAAAAACACCGGTTCCAACTTGCACAACGTGACTACAAAATATCTTTAAAGTTACCTGTAAGCTTTGTCCAAACATTTCAAACTACTTTTGTAAAACAACTTTAGGTATTTTTTTACGTAAATAATCAATAAAATTGAAGATGGGAGGATCTGTGTTCAATACCGGAGGAAAACAATGTGGAGCATGCTTTCTGGTCACGCGCCTCTAACAAACAGTACACTTCACTGGAGCCTCATTCTGAACATGCCTACTTCTTCATTTCTCAAAGGACAAACCTCAACCAATTTCTAAAGACTGTTGACATCCAGTGGAAGTGATAGGAACTGCAGGACGTTCCCTTAAAAATCTGGATTCCCAATGAAAATCCATTGAAAAGAGAGTGACCTCAAAAAAATTGAATCTGATTGGTTTGTCCTCGGGTTTCTGCCTGCCAAATAAGTTATGTTATAGTCACAGACATGATTCAAACAGTTTAAGAAACTTCAGAGTGTTTTCTATCCAATACTAATAATAATATGCATATATTAGCATCTGGGACTGAGTTTACTCTGGGCACGCTTTTCATCCAAATGTGAAAATGCTGCCCCATCCTAGAGAAGTTAATGCACCGCATACTGCTTGTATCCACGTTGGTCATCTTCCGCTCATTTATTATTAAAGTGCAGCCAGGATCCATACAGTGAGCAAGTTGTCCGCTTTCTCTCTGTTTATCGTACTGGTGCCTGTGTGTTGCTTGTGTGTTTGCCATTTCACTGGCAGCACTTGTTTTCGGGATGTGGGATGTGGGTTGTGTTTGCGAACTCATTTTAGCTCACAACAAGCTTGTAGCATGGCTAATACTAAAAAAACTCTGCAAAACTCAATGTGGAAGAGGAATACGTCTCAAGCACTACACTCCATGAACTAATTGATAAATGAAAATAGTTCTATAAAGATCTAATAGATCTGCTGGAAAATAACGCTGAGTTCTTCCTACAACTCTTTATTGATTCTACCGACAAAAGGGTTGATGATCTGTTTAAGAGTTCCTTACAGTTACTTCCCATTTTCTTTGCTGATGATGCTAATTTGATTTTATCACAATAATTTTTATTCACTAATTAATAAAGCCAACTCAGTCATGGCAAAATCTTCTGAACAAATTATCTTTAAATGTAAAAAAAATCCTACTTTATTGAATTCACTAGTATGAATAAGAAATATTATACAGAAAACATATCCATCATCTCAATTGGTGGGAATGAAATGGAACAAGTCATTTTCAGAGTATTAATTGATGAAAAGTTATCCTGGAAAGATCATATTACATTTTTTTGCAGCAAAGTGATGGAAGATTAGTGGTTTGGTTCATCAGGCTTGCTTCCTAACTCTGTACAATAGCTTAATTTAACCATATCTCATTTACTGTAATATTGCCTGGGCCAGTACTCTGCGTATGCCTCCTACCTAAACAAAGTACTCATCATACAAAAAGACTAGCCAACTCTAATTATCTAGCTCCATCTGCTCTCCATCTGAAACTCAATATATTTATTTTACGACAATAATGTATGCCAATCATGCACTTTCATCTACAAATACTCATACCTCCCACAGTGTACCTAAACCCTTCAATGGATTCGTCCAGGTTCATTCTGAAATTCATCTATACAACACAAGACACAATAACCTTCACCCTCCCCAATGCCGCACCTCACATAGTCAATTCTCTATCAGATACAGAGGTACCATACTCTGGAATTCTTATCTTCACATTGCTGAAACATCATCATCCCTCAATAACTTCAAGCGGAGACTGGGGGTCAGCCTGATGAACCAAACTACTCAGTAATCTCCTCCAAATAACCTAACTCTCACATGCACACATATTTTAGAACTTACAATATGTACTGTATATAGTTTTTTTGTAGTGTGGTTTTCATATAAGCCCTTGTGCTTCCAACCACACCTGCACCCCGTTAAAAATGTATATACTGTATATGTATGGTTGTTTTTTTTGGTGCAAACATTTTTTTAATAACAAAAACCCTTTGATATTGCCAACCTCTTTTTAAAAACTTTTTTTTTTACTAGATTAGCTAACTTTGGCATGACATGCAAACAACAAATGCTGAGTTCATATTCATACATAATGGACCAAATAATGAAACACAAGCACTGTAGCTTTGAATCTATAAATAAGGATAAACCACCTGGAACCGACAACCTGGATGGTAAATTACAGACGTTGGTAACGGAATACATTGCGACTCCTATTTGCCACATCTTCAATCTAAGCCTAGAAGACAGTGTGCCCTCAGGCCTGGATGGAGGCGAAGGTCATTCCACTGCCCAAAAATAGCAAAGCACCCTTTAATGGTTCAAACAGCAGACCAATCAGCTTGTTAACAGCGCTTAGCGAGCTTTTGGAAGAAATCGTGTTCGACCGAATACAATGTTATTTTACAGATGTTTTTTTACAGACTATGCTTATAGGGGAGGACACACAACATGCCTCCTACCTACACTGACACAAATGACTGATTGACTGAAAGAAAATTATAATAATGTGATTGTGGGAGCTGTTTTGTTATACTTCCGTGCAGGCTTTGATATCACTGTTCATAACATATTGTTGAAAGAACGTAGGTGTTATGGATTAACCTCTAACGAGTCACCCTCCCGGATCTGGGATCCTCCTCATCAAAAAAGCTGACTAGCATAGCCTAGCCTAACGCGACAGGGATATCATATAATATAATTTCATGAAATCACAAGTCCAATACAGCAAATGAAAGATAAACATCTTGTGAATCCAGCCATCATTTCCAATTTTTAAAATGTTTTACAGCGAAAACACAAAATATATTTATAATAGCTCACCACAATAGCCAAACACACAACGCCATGTTTTCACCATGTTTCCACCGCAAATGTAGCTTTCACAAAACCCACAAATAGAGATAAAATGAATCACTAACCTTGAACAACTTCATCAGATGACAGTCTTATAACATCATGTTATACAATACATTTATGTTTTGTTCGATAATGTGCATATTTGAGGTATAAATCATAGTTTTACATTGCAGCCACCATCACAAATAGCACCAAAACAGCCAGAATAATTACAGAGAGCAACGTGAAATACATAAATACTCATCATAAAACATTTATGAAAAATACATGGTGTACAGTAAATGAAAGACAAACATCTTGTGAATCCAGCCAATATTTCAGATTTTTTAAGAGTTTTACAGCGAAAACACAATATAGAATTATATTAGCTTACCACAATAGCCAAAAACACAACCCATTTATCGGCAGCAAAAGTTAGCGATCGCAAGAAAACAGCAAAAGATATATAGTTTTTCACTAACCTTGACAAGCTTCATCAGATGACAGTCCTATAACATCAGGTTATACAATACACTTATGTTTTGTTCGAAAATGTGCATATTTAGAGCTGAAATCCGTGGTTATACATTGTGAAAACGTAGCAACTTTTTTCCAGAATCTCCGGATATATTTCTGACACTCACCTATTCTGACCAAATAACTCATCATATACTTTACTAAAAAATAAATGTTGTACAGCAAATGATAGATACACTAGTTCTTAATGCAATCGCCGTGTTAGAATTCTAAAAATAACTTTAGTACGACATCCAGCTTACGTTATAACGAACAGCGCCCAAAATCAGGGCAGAAAATAATACTAAACATTTTCGACAGAAATACGAAATAACATCATAAATGGGTCCTACTTTTGCTGAGCTTCCATCAGAATCTTGTACAAGGGGTCCTTTGTCCAGAATAATCGTTGTTTGGATTTAGAATGTCCTCTTCGTCTGTCGAATTAGCAACCAAAGCTAGCCAAGTGGCGCGAAGCTGTCCATCGTCACCAAACGCAGAGAACGGAACACGCCAAAACTCCCGATAAACGTTCAATAATCTGATAAAACTATATTGAAAAAACATACTTTACGATGATATTATCACATTTATCAAATAAAATCAAAGCCGGAGATATTAGCCGTCTATAACGAAAGCTTTTCAGAAGGCAATCCAGAGTTGCTGAACAAAGGAAATTGGGGTCATGTCATTCCAAGAGCTCTCTTTTGACCTCAGATAAAGCTAGACACCCCATTCCACCTCTCACTGCCTATTGACATCTAGTGGAAGGCGTATGAAGTGCATGTATATCCATAGATTTCAAGCAAATGAATAGGGAGGCCCTGGAACAGAGCCTCGATTTCAGATTTTTCACTTTCTGACAGGAAGTTTGCTGCAAAATGAGTTCTGTTTTACTCACAGATATAATTCAAACGGTTTTAGAAACTTGAGTGTTTTCTATCCAATAGTAATAATAATATGCATATTGTACGAGCAAGAATAGAGTACGAGGCCGTTTAAATTGGGCACGATTTTATCCCAAAGTGAAAACAGCGCCCTCTATCCCAAACAGGATAACATCATGTTGTAACATCACGTAATCTAACCAAAAAACTCATCATAAACTTTACTAAAAAATACATGTTGTACAGCAAATGAAAGATACACTGGTTCTTAATGCAACCGCTGTGTTAGATTTTAAAAAATTACTTTAGTACAACATACAGCATGCAATATTGTGAGACAGCGCTCACCTATTCTCCGCCTTGTTGGAGCCAACATATTCCACAAAAATACGAAATATCATAAATATTCTCTTACTTTTGATGATCTTCCATCAGAATGTTGTGCAAGGAGTCCTAGTTCCACAATAAATCGTTGTTTTGTTTTAGAATGTCCATTTCTTCTGTCGAATTAGCAACTTTGGCTAGCCATGTGGAGGGCACATGTCCAAGAAATCTTTGCGTACTGAACGAAAAATTCCCAAATTCCCAATAAACGTCGATTTAAACTGGTCAAACTCGGTTGAAAATCCTACTTTAGGATGTTTTTCTCATATGTATCCAATAAAATCAGAGCCGGAGCATTTCGTCGTGTATACGTAACGCATTTCAGAAGACAATGTTAGGTTCCCTGGTGCGCAGTTGAATACTGACAAAAGAGCGGACCTGTCACTCCAAAAGCTCTCATTCGGTCTCAGGTCAAGCTAGACAGCCCATTCAACATTCTACTGCCTGTTGACATCTAGTGGAAGGCGTATGAAGTGCGTACAGATCCATAAATATAAGCCAGTTGAATAGGCAGGCCCTGACACAGAGCCCCATTTTCAGAATTTTCACTTCCTGTTTGGAAGTTTGCTGCCAAATGAGTTCTGTTTTACTCACAAATATAATTCAAACAGTTTTAGAAACTTCAGAGTGTTTTCTATCCAATAGTAATAATAATATGCATATTGTATGATCTAGAACAGAGTACGAGGCCATTTAATTTGGGCGCAATTTTTTCCCAAAGTGAAAACAGCGCCCCCTATTAAGAAGAAGTTAACATCCTCTGATTTATCATGGATGGACAGTTACCTGTCCAATAGAACACAGAGGGTTTTCTTTAATGGAAGCCCCTCTAATGCAAATTCGTTTGAGTGGGGTGTACAACAGGGCAGTTGGCTTGGACCATTGTTGTTTTCTGTGTTTATTAATGACCTTACATTGACCTTGAATAAAGCCTGTGTGTCCATGTATGTTGACGACTCAACAGTATACAGTACCTTTGGAAAGTATTCAGACCCATTGACTTTTCCACATTTTGTTACGTTGTAGCCTTATTCTAAAAAAAAATAAAAAAAATAATCCCTCTCCAATCTACACAATACTCCATAATGACAAAGCAAAAACATGTTTTTAGAAATTGTTGCTAATTTAATAAAAATGTTCAACTGAAATATCACATTTACATAACTATTCAGACAGTTTACTCAGTACTTTGTTGAAGCACCTTTGGCAGCAATTACAGCATAGAGTCTTCTTGGGTATGACGCTACAAGTCTGGCCTACCTATATTTGGGGAGTTTCTCCCATTCTTCTCTGCAGATCCTCTCAAGCTCTGTCAGGTTGGTTGGGGAGTGCTGCTGCACAGCTATTTTCAGGTCTCTCCAGAGATGTTTGATCGGGTTCAAGTCCGGGCTCTGGCTGGGCCACTCAAGTACATTCAGAGACTTGTCTCCGAAGCCACTCCTACGTTGTCTTGGCTGTGTGCTTAGGGTCATTGTCCCATTGGAAGGTGAACCTTCGCCTCACTCTGAGGTCCTGAGCATTCTGGAGCACGTTTTCATCGGACTCTCAGACCATGAGAAACAAGATTCTCTGGTCTGATGAAACTAAGATTGAACTCTTTAGCTTAAATGCCAAGTGTCACATCTGGAGGAAACCTGAGGAGGAAGCCATCACTACGGTGAAGCATGGTCGTGGCAGCATCATGCTGTGGGGATGTTTTTTAGCTGCAGGGACTGGGAGACTAGTCAGGATGAATGCACTAGCTGTGGGCCACTCTGGATGGGAGCGTCTGCTGAATGGATAAATTGTAATGTAAATGTATTGCTGCTATGTATATTTGTGTATATTATGCATTTTATCTGTTGTGTTGTTTCCTGCCTCGGCAGCAGCTAATTGGGGATCCTACTAAATACTAAAATCCTAGCACTTCACACTGAAGGTTGTGTTTCAACTCCTCCTTCTCTAACAACTCCTCCCTGTCTTATAGGAATGGCGGTGGGCGCAGTGGGACATTCTGTGCCAGCACCATCCTGCTGGAGATGATCCAGTACCAGAACATGGTGGACATCTTCTACTCCATCAAGACGCTCCGCAACTCCAAACCCAACATGGTGGAGTCACTGGTAGGTGGAGTGGAGCTGGCCGGCTGCAATTTAGCTTTGGCGTATTTTAGCGAGGAATTCCGTCCCGGGTTAAGCGCACATAAATGGAACATAATTGCCTTTTTATGCGCTTTTCTCTCTATGCATATTCCGACCTTGAATTTTAGCATGAAAATAGCATGCTATTCACCCACTACTCGTATTATGACTTTGACTTAATTCCCTAGTATTTCCACCACATTTACACGCGAGGAAACCATGATTGAGGAAACCATGAATAAGGTCTAGCGAACCAACCAGTTCCAAGTGGAAAAATAATCTATTAAATGTTTTCCCCATGGAAATAACACCATTCTCCATGCAGTGTAATTTACAATTTGATAAGATCTATTGATAAGAGCTAGGTAAATAAGTCATCCGTTTGGATAAGGTGATTGTAAATATAAATTACACTTATTTTAGATCTATTTTACCTTATGATTGCAGACAAATGTGAAACCAGTCATATGGCAGCAAACTGAAGCATGTCCACATATCACCTTTCCCAGAGTAAAGGTTATGAAATGCTGTGCCATTATGCAGAATTTAAATTGTACGTATGGCCTTTTAACTTGCAGGGCACTCTCGAATGTCATAATGATTGGCTACCCCAACTTTCTCTGTCTCCTATTTCTATCATGTTAAATATCAGTATCGACTGTCAGTAGGCCTAAAACCACACATATTCAGTGAACAATAAAATGTTATTTGATTTTGATTTGATTTACTGTTAGGCAATATCAACTGAAAGAAACTATCTTATTATTCAGTTTAATTACATTGTTTTGTTTACTTTCATTTACTTCCTCTGTAAACGCTTCATGGCCGTTCAGTTGTTGCTGAGGATAATTACTAACAGTTGATAATATAAAATAAGACATGTAGGCTAATTTAATCATTATGAATTAGAGCGCATGGCGCAATACTTGACTGTGTCATCACACAGTTCCATGGTTAATGCAGCAATAGACAACGATATTCTCCCTATTTTAATTATATCTACACTAATCTTCCAACATTACCATGGGTTGAAGAACTGAATGTGGCAATTTTCAGCATGAATCAAACCACTGTTTTCTTTCTTTCCTGTGTAAAGGCTCTCCAAACCTGGTTTTATGATTCATAAATACTTTCCGAAACCTAAATAATCTACAAGATCAGAGTATTTTTTTAATCTACCAGTTGATGCTGAAATGGAGACGAATATGCATGTATTTAGAAGGCATTCTTTCATTGATCCCTCATATTCTGAACCCGTTCTTTCAATGTTTAAAAAAAATGTAAATAAATATTTAACCTTTATTTAACCAGGGAGGCTAGTTGAGAACAAGTTCTCATTTACAACTGCGACCTGACCAAGATAAAGCAAAGCAGTTCGACACATACAACAACACAGAGTTACATATGGAAGAAACAAACATACAGTCGTGGCCAAAAGTTTTGAGAATGACACAAATATTAATTTCCACAAAGTTTACTGCTTCAGTGTCTTTAGATATTTTTGTCAGATGTTACTATGGAATACTGAAGTATAATTACAAACATTTCATAAGTGTCAAAGGCTTTTATTGACAATTACATAAAGTTGATGCAAAGAGTCAATATTTGCAGTGTTGACCCTTCTTTTTCAAGACCGCTGCAATCTGCCCTGGCATGCTGTCAATTAACTTCTGGGCCACACCCTGACTGATGGCAGCCCATTCTTGCATAATCAATGCTTGGAGTTTGTCAGAATTTGTGGGATTTTGTTTGTCCACCCGTCTCTTGAGGATTGACCACAAGTTCTCAATGGGATTAAGGTCTGGGGAGTTTCCTGGCCATGGACCCAAAATATTGATGTTTTGTTCCCCGAGCCACTTAGTTATCACTTTTGCCTTATGGCAAGGTGCTCCAACATGCTGGAAAAGGCATTGTTCGTCACCAAACTGTTCCTGGATGGTTGGGAGAAGTTGCTCTCGGAGGATGTGTTGGTACCATTCTTTATTCATGGCAGTGTTCTTAGGCAAAATTGTGAGTGAGCCCACTCCCTTGGCTGAGAAGCAACCCCACACATGAATGGTCTCAGGATGCTTTACTGTTGGCATGACACAGGACTGATGGTAGCCCTCACCTTGTCTTCTCCGGACAAGCTTTTTTCCGGATGCCCCAAATAATCGGAAAGGGGATTAATCAGAGAAAATGACTTTACCCCAGTCCTCAGCAGTCCAATCCCTGTACCTTTTGCAGAATATCAGTCTGTCCCTGAAGTTTTTCCTGGAGAGAAGTGGTTTCTTTGCTGCCCTTCTTGACACCAGGCCATCCTCCAAAAGTCTTCGCCTCACTGTGCGTGCAGATGCACTCACACCTGCCTGCTGCCATTCCTGAGCAAGCTCTGTACTGGTGGTGCCTCGATCCCGCAGCTGAATCAACTTTAGGAGACGGTTCTGGCGCTTGCTGGACTTTCTTGGGCGCCCTGAAGCCTTCTTCACAACAATTGAACCCGCTCTCCTTGAAGTTCTTGATGATCCGATAAATGGTTGATTTAGATGCAATCTTACTGGCAGCAATATCCTTGCCTGTGAAGCCCTTTTTGTGCAAAGCAATGATGACAGCACATGTTTCTTTGCAGGTAACCATGGTTGACAGAGGAAGAACAATGATTCCAAGCACCACCCTCCTTTTGAAGCTTCCAGTCTGTTATTCGAACTCAATCAGCATGATAAGGCCCTCCCCCGCCCCCCTTTCGGAAAAGCTGACCACGACTCCATTTTGTTGATTCCAGCCTACAAACAGAAACTAAAACAACAAGCTCCCGCGCTCAGGTCTGTTCAACGCTGGTCCGACCAATCTGAATCCACGCTTCAAGACTGCTTCGATCACGCGGATTGGAATATGTTCCGCATTGCGTCCAACAACAATATTGACGAATATGCTGATTCGGTGAGCGAGTTCATTAGGAAGTGCATTGACGATGTCGTACCCACAGCAACGATTAAAACATTCCCAAACCAGAAACCGTGGATTGACGGCAGCATTCGCGTGAAACTGAAAGCGCGAACCACTGCTTTTAACCAGGGCAAGGTGACCGGAAGCATGACCGAATACAAACAGTGTAGCTATTCTCTCCGCAAGGCAATCAAACAGGCTAAGTCCCAGTACAGAGACAAAATCTAGTCGCAATTCAACAGCTCAGACACAAGAGGTATGTGGCAGGGTCTACAGTCAATCACGGATTACAAAAAGAAAACCAGCCCCGTCGCGGACCAGGATGTCTCGCTCCCAGACAGGCTAAACAACTTTTTTGCCCGCTTTGAGGACAATACAGTGCCACTGACACGGCCCCCTACCAAAACCTGCGGGCTCTCCTTCACTGCAGCCGAGGTGAGTAAAACATTTAAACGTGTTAACCCTCGCAAGGCTGCAGGCCCAGACGGCATTCCCAGCCGCGTCCTCAGAGCATGCGCAGACCAGCTGGCTGGTGTGTTTACGGACATATTCAATCAATCCTTATCCCAGTCTGCTGTTCCCACATGCTTCAAGAGGGCCACCATTGTTCCTGTTCCCAAGAAAGCTAAGGTAACTGAGCTAAACGACTACCGCCCCGTAGCACTCACTTCCGTCATCATGAAGTGCTTTGAGAGACTAGTCAAGGACCATATCACCTCCACCCTACCGGACACCCTAGACCCACTCCAATTTGCTTACCGACCCAATAGGTCCACAGACGACGCAATCGCAACCACACTGCACACTGCCCTAACCCATCTGGACAAGAGGAATACCCATGTGAGAATGCTGTTCATCGATTACAGCTCAGCATTTAACACCATAGTACCCTCCAAACTCGTCATCAAGCTCGAGACCCTGGGTCTCGACCCCGCCCTGTGCAACTGGGTCCTGGACTTCCTGACGGGCCGCCCCCAGGTGGTGAGGGTAGGTAACAACATCTCCACCCCGCTGATCCTCAACACTGGGGCCCCACAAGGGTGCGTTCTGAGCCCTCTCCTGTACTCCCTGTTCACCCACGACTGCGTGGCCATGCACGCCTCCAACTCAATCATCAAGTTTGCGGATGACACTACAGTGGTAGGCTTGATTACCAACAACGACGAGACGGCCTACAGGGAGGAGGTGAGGGCCCTCGGAGTGTGGTGTCAGGAAAATAACCTCACACTCAACGTCAACAAAACAAAGGAGATGATTGTGGACTTCAGGAAACAGCAGAGGGAGCACCCCCCTATCCACATCGACGGGTCAGTAGTGGAGAAGGTGGAAAGTTTTAAGTTCCTCGGTGTACACATCACGGACAAACTGAATTGGTCCACCCACACAGACAGCGTTGTGAAGAAGGCGCAGCAGCGCCTCTTCAACCTCAGGAGGCTGAAGAAATTCGGCTTGTCACCAAAAGCACTCACAAACTTCTACAGATGCACAATCGAGAGCATCCTGTCGGGCTGTATCACCACCTGGTACGGCAACTGCTCCGCCCACAACCGTAAGGCTCTCCAGAGGGTAGTGAGGTCTGCAGAACGCATCACCGGGGGCAAACTACCTGCCCTCCAGGACACCTACACCACCCGATGTCACAGGAAGGCCATAAAGATCATCAAGGACAACAACCACCCAAGCCACTGCCTGTTCACCCCGCTATCATCCAGAAGGCGAGGTCAGTACAGGTGCATCAAAGCAGGGACCGAGAGACTGAAAAACAGCTTCTATCTCAAGGCCATCAGACTGTTAAACAGCCACCACTAACATTTAGCGGCCGCTGCCAACATACTGACTCAACTCCAGCCACTTTAAAAATGGGAATTGATGGAAATTATGTAAAAATGTACCACTAGCCACTTTAAACAATGTCACTTAATATAATGTTTACATACCCTACATTACCCATCTCATATGTATATACTGTACTCTATATCATCTACTGCATCTTGCCATCTTTATGTAATACATGTACCACTAGCCACTTTAAACTATGCCACTTTATGTTTACATACCCTACAGTACTCATCTCATATGTATATACCGTACTCTATACCATCTACTGCATCTTGCCATGCCGTTCTGTACCACCACTCATTCATATATCTTTATGTACATATTCTTTATCCCTTTACACTTGTGTGTGTGTATAAGGTAGTAGTTGTGGAATTGTTAGGTTAGATTACTTGTTGGTTATTACTGCATTGTCGGAACTAGAAGCACAAGCATTTCGCTACACTCGCATTAACATCTGCTAACCATGTGTATGTGACTAATAAAATTTGATTTGATTTGATTTGATCTCCAGCCTTGTCCTCGCCAACACTCACACCTGTGTTAACGAGAGAATCACTGACATGATGTCAGCTGGTCCTTTTGTGGCAGGGCTGAAATGCAGTGGAAATGTTTTGGGGGGATTCAGTTCATTTGCATGGCAAAGAGGGACTTTGCAATTAATTGCAATTCATCTGATCACTCTTCATAACATTCTGGAATATATGCAAATTGCCATCATACAAACTGAGGCAGTAGACTTTGAACATTTATATTTGTGTCATTCTCAAAACAAGCAATTGGCATGCTGACTGCAGGAATGTCAACCAGAGCTGTTACAAGATAATTTAATGTTAATTTCTGTACCATTAGCCGCATCCAACGTCGTTTTAGAGAATTTGGCAGTACGTCCAACCAGCCTCACAATCTCAGACCATGTGTAACCTGGCTCCCAAGTGGGTGGGCCTATGCCCATACATGGCTGCGCCCCTGCCCAGTCATGTGAAATCCATAGATTAGGGTCCCAGGAATTTATTTAAATTTACTGATTTCCTTATATGAGCTGTAACTCAGTAAAACCATTGAAATTGTTGCATGTTGCGTTTATATATATTTTTTGTAAAGTATTAAAGGAGCACCATATTTAACGGGATGACTTAAGATACAATAAATGTACTAAAAACCCTATTGAATGAAATTTTGACGAGAAAATCTGTTGGCTCAGCCAGTGGTAGGGTTTTCAGCAATTGAATTACATTTATTTCGAATACCGAAAAAGGTACGTCTAAATACTGAGAGGTGTGTGGGAAAGGCATGTGTAGGAAAGGCCTACATTCCGAAGTAGGGATCGGGCCTAAGATGACATTGAATTTCAATTCAAGACTTAAAAAGTTATCTTTTATTGAAGCTTTTTAAATTTTTCAGTTCCTGAGTTTAAATGGATTTGATCCTAACCCTACATATCACTACCATTGTTGATGTATGTAACTAATGCATGTACGTGTGTATTCTGCAGGACCAATACCGATTCTGCTACGACCTTATCCTGGAGTACTTGGACTGCATAGAAGATAGCATGAGATAGCAATGTTCCATAGCTGGTGCATCTCGTGGGCTGTGACTGCTGACTGGGTTACATACCCTGTGACCCCCTCAACATTTACTTTATTGTTTGGATCAATGGGCCTAAGGTGTTGTGAAGGACAAGAATATAAAAAAGGGGGAAGTGCTCCTCACTTTTAACCCTTTAACGTACAGCTGTGGTTTCCTCCATTTTATTGTTGACGATATTTGTTTTCATTTATGATACTTTCAGCTTCGTTTTTGTGCGTTTTTGGTCTTTGCCTCTGGACTGGAGCTCTTTTGTGCTAAATGTTTCTGTGGCGTCAACAATGGAGAAACATGAGAGAGTACCTGTGGAGAGGTTACCCTGCCTTTCATCATTTTTCTTCAAACATGGATGGCCCGGGCAGTTTTTTGTCTTGTTGATGAGAGTCCGGAGCTAAAAACAGAATTTGACTCTACATGGAAGTGTTCCGGTCTCTCCAAGAGCCACAGCAAATGCAGTCTACTGTGGTGAATACAAGATATCTCTACCACAAACTGCCTTACCGTCCACTAACACTGGGGAAGATATAGTACAACTCAATGGAATGATTTCAATGGGCTACATGAAAAACAGTGCTTTGCGTAATACATTTTCCAATTTGGCAGTGCTATGATAAATAGATGAGAGTCATCGAGACATAGGAGGATGAAGTACAATTTTATGTGTTTGCCACTTTTTGTGATGGGCCAACCTGGTATGTCATAAGACTGATCCAATGCCAATCAAACGGGATGCCTAACCTGTCACTTAATTTAATCGTGTCAATCCCACAGACTGACTTGAATCCTGTCTTCACTTTGTTCTACTCCTTCATGTTGATACATGTACAGTGCATTTGGAAATTATTCAGACCCCTTGACCTTTTCCACACTTTATTCTGATACACCCTTATTCTAAAATGGATGACATACTTTTGTTCCTCATCAATCTACACACAATACCCCATAATGACAAAGCAAAAACAGTTGTAATTTTTTTTTTGCAAATGTATAAAAAAACACCGGAAATACCTTATTTACATAAGTATTCAGACCCAAAATTTAGTTCAGGTGCATCCTGTTTCCATTGATCATCCTTGGGATGTTTCTACAACTTCATTGGAGTCCACCTGTGGTAAATTCAATTGTTTGGACATGATTTGGAAAGGCACACACCTGCCTATATAAGTTTCCACAATTGACAGTGCATGTCAGAGCAAAAACTAAGTTGTGAGTTCAAAGGAATTGTGCGTAGAGCTCTGAGACAGGATTGTGTCGAGGCACAGATCTGGGGAAGGGTACCAAAAAATGTCTGCAGCATTGAAGTTCCCCAAGAACACAGTAGCCTCCATCATTCTAAAATGTAAGAAGTTTGGAACAATCAGGAATTTTCCTAGGGCCTGCCGCTCGGCGAAACTGCGCCAACGGGGGAGAAAGGCCTTGGTCAGGGAGGTGACCAAGAACCCGATGGTCACTCTGACACAGCCCCAGAGTTCCTCCGGGGAGATGGGAGAACCTTCCAGAAGGACAACCATTTCTGCAGCACTCCACCAATCAGGCCTCTATGGTAGAGTGGCCAGATGGAAGCCACTCCTCAGTAAAAGGCACATGAAAGCCCGCTTGGAGTTTGCCAAAAGGTACCTGAAGACTCTCACACCATGAGAAACAAGATTCTCTCATCCGATGAAACCAATATTTAACTATTTGGCCTGAATGCTAACCGTAACGTCTGGGGGTAACCTGGAACCATCCCTACGGTGAATGAAGCATGGTGGTGGGAGCATCATGCTGTGGGGATGCTTTTCAGTGGCAGGGACTAGTCAGGATAGAGGGAAAGATGAACGGAGCAAAGTACAGAGATTCTTGATGAAAACCTGCTCCAGAGCGTTCAGGACCTCA
This sequence comes from Salvelinus alpinus, assembly GCF_045679555.1. Taxonomy (NCBI): domain Eukaryota; kingdom Metazoa; phylum Chordata; class Actinopteri; order Salmoniformes; family Salmonidae; genus Salvelinus; species Salvelinus alpinus. The sequence continues at coordinate 57,166,764 of NC_092089.1, read as the reverse complement.
AACTGGGGTGAAGGTTTACCTTCCAAAAGGATAACGACCGTAACCACACAGCCAAGACAGCGTAGGAGTGGCCCAGCCAGGCCCAACAAGTCTCTGAATGTCCTTGAGTGGCCCAGCCAGAGCCCGGACTTGAACCCGATCGAACATCTCTGGAGAGACCTGAAAATAGCTCTGCTGCTCCATCTAACCTGACGGAGCGTGAGAGGCTCTGCAGAGAAGAATGGGAGAAACTCCCCAAATACAGGTGTGCCTAGCTTGTAGCTTCATACACAAGGAGACTCAAGGCTGTAATCGCTGCGAAAGGTGCTTCAACAAAGTACTGAGTAAAGGGTCTGAATACTTATGTAAATGTGATATTTCAGTGTTTTATTTGTAATACATTTACAAACATTTCTAAAAACCAGTTTTTGCTTTGTCATTATGGAATATTGTGTGTAGATTGATGAGGGGGGAAAAACTATTTAATCTCCTTTAGAATAAGGCTGTAATGTAACAGAATGTGGAAAACGTCAAGGGGTCTAAATACTTTCCGAATGCACTGTATTTGTAAAACCACTGTTCTAAATGTGGATGTGTGCAATATGATGACCCTCTTATGGGGTAGTCTTGAAAGAAGTGCAGTGGTACAGATAGATTTAAGAGGCTGAGTCAGTAGAGAAAGATGTTTAAGACATGTAAAGAGTTAAAACTGCCACTTTATCTGTGACCACTTGTCCATATGAGCAGTCCTTGTAGGACATCTGTGTTCTCTATCATTTGATGTGGTTTGACTCCCAGATAGGAATCCCTAAAAGGAATACAATTGAAGAGATACTCAAATACATTTCAATATGGGCCTCCTGGGTGGCGTCTAAGGCACTGCATCGCAGGCTCTGTCGCAGCCGGCCGGGAGGCCCATGGGGCGGCGCACAATTGGCCCAGCGTCGTCCGGGTTAGGGAGGGTTTGGCCAGCAGGGATATCCTTGTCTCATCGCGCACTAGCGACTCCTGTGGCGGGCCGGGCACAGTGCACGCTGACCAGGTTGCCAGGTCTACGGTGTTTCCTCCGACACATTGGTGCGCCTGGCTTCCGGGTTGGATGGGAATTGTGTCAAGAAGCAGTGCGGCTTGGTTGGGTTGTGTTTCGGAGGACGCATGGCTCTCGACCTTCGCCTCTCCCGAAATCCGTACGGGAGTTGCAGCGATGAGACAAGACTGTAACTACTACCAATTGGATACCACGAAATTGGGGAAAAAATAAAATAAAAAATACATTTCAATATAAATTGGCCCCAAGTTACATAAATCTGCTCTTACTTTTTGTGCACCGTATGTGTTTTACTGTGTGTTTTACTGTGCTGGGGACTCCATTGATGTTCACACCAAACAAACAGGGGGAGTGGAAAACCTGGTTTTACACAACCATGACCTTGTTCCACAATACAGACTGGTGTAACTAACCCATTAGACCCTATCTGTATGAAAATACACAGCTCGCATACAGTATGCATGTTGGACTGTATAGACTATTATATGATCTGTGCTGAGACCCCGATCTCAAATTAAATGAAAAGTGTCCATAACCCATAGAACACTAATATGAAGCAAATCCCCTTTGGGATTTTAAATAAAACCTTTTGTGGCTAAATCAAGGGTCAGTAAACCAATATCTCTACTAATACCCACCAAGTGAGAACATAAGCAGTTCTCTTTATTTTGCTTTTTCTGAAGATGATCTCAGTGTCTTACTGTGCTATAATGGTGGTGCAAATGTCACTCTTATTGACCAGAAGGAGTTCCTCCTCCTAAAAAAGCCCTCTCCTTGGGACTGGGACCTTACAATGAGTGGCATTCACCCCAACCACGACAGCTAAGACAGACCCAGTCCCTGCTGGTTCTTAAATCCACGGTCTGGTCAAAGCACCAGGATGGAGGAAGTGGAGAAAGAGAGAGTATTCCAGACCCAAACAGGGTCTTAAAAATCTGACAGATGTGCATCTTTTTAATGCAAAACTGGAAGAGGAAAATGGTGAGGCTTGCTAGTGCAGCACTTCCTGGGTTTTGTTGGACACTTCATGTGCAAAAGGCAACATTGCTCGTCTTTGGAATCCCTGGACTCCAAAAGTTAGTGCCTGGACACTTATTTGAGGTTTGAAAGTATACGTGTACATATAGATGTATATTTATTGTATGTTCTGTGACTAATTACTATCTGTTTGCCCAGAGTAAAGATGTACAGTAAGTGACCACAAAGCAGTACATGACCATCATTCTAGCCCTGTCTATACCTGGTTATAACTTGCATCTTTTGTCCTGATCTTGTCTACATTCTGATTGTGCCCACATTTTTTGACAGGTGTAGACGATCAAAAGACACATTGTGAATCAAATCATCCTCAGGAGGTAGTCAGACACGATCTATCTGTAACAGAGAAACCATTTAAAATCATAATTATTCCTCCCTCTAAAATCTTTGACAGGTGGCACTATTGACTGATTACATAAATATGTCTTACAATAAATAAATATTATTTTGAAAGAATAGCTGTGAAATAATTTGTATGAAGGAAGGGACCTGGAAATCTGGTCACAATGCAGACTCAGTGGATGGATAACAGACACATGTTATTTGATTTCTGCATTGTTGGGGTTAGAGCTTGCAAGAAATGCATTTCACTGTACTTGAAAATTGTAATACCATGCGTAGACACATTTCTGGAAGTGTGGGTACAATCAGAATGTAGACAAGGACAAAGGACCTATTTTACCACCAGGTATAAACGGGGCATCTGAGTTTAATACCATCGGATTATTTGCCACATTTTGGCACCGATCTTGGACGTTTTTCTCTGAGTGCCATTCCAAAGCCCTTCCATCTAAAAAGCACGCCTCTGACCATCATCAACGCATGTGTGAATCCAAATGTTCTGCTTCTTCAAATCAGTTTGCCTTTTTCTTCCACTTCAAAGACATTCTCATTGACATTCAAATTTTCGTTACTTGGCGCTCTATTCAATCTGTAAAGCTGAAGTATTACAGATTCTGCCATAGAAATGTAAAGGTAATTCCTGATTGTGCCGACCTATGCAGCATTTACTGTGTTATGCAGTCTCCACTAAAGCAGGAACATTACCTTTAAACTTAAATCACGCTGTAAAGCTGAACTTATTGTGTATTTCCACATAGCTGTCAGTGGGAACTGAACGCAATTTACTTTTTCAAAGCTCTCATGATCCTTTCGCAATGACAGTAATTGCTTGAGTGGGCCGCCCCCATTAGTTCCTTCTTGAGTGTTTCTGTATGATATTGGAACAAGACTACTGTGTTTCTGACCATGTATTTGTGGGGCAGGGTGTGTATGTAAAAAGGGAGAGAGGGAGGCAAAATAACGGAAATATATTTGGGGGGTGTGAGCGGGTTTTTGTTCTGAAGAATAACAACCATCAACAATAAAAATGTATTGAGACAAAGGGCTACTTGTATCTTTGTGGTAAATGTTTCCCATCATATGGTTTGATTGAAACCAGTCGTGTAAAGACAAATGATGATGTCATTCACTGCGCTGTATTTCTAGTACCTACTGTCCACTCAGCTCCAATGGCAAAGCATCTGTCTGGAGTTCTTATGATCTCATGTCCTCCTCTCTGAAATGTACAGCACTGAAAATAATCTGTGGTTTTATTATGGTCTTGTCAGCAGGAGTGGAGAGAGCTGACAGCTGGAGAATGACTTCCTGTCTGTCTGTAGGGCCTTGACCCACTGTGGTTACTCCATACGGATGTGGTCTGTTAGCATCAGTGACCCTGGATCAGATGACATACGTTCTCACTCCCTTTCAAATGTTTTCACTCTTCCCATATTTTTCCCAATAAGTATCCTCCCCACCCCGTCTCCTTGTTGTCATATCATTCTTCTCACTCTGAGTGTCCTCAACTCTCCCTCTCTCTTTTCCCCTCTCCTCTCTCCTCTGTTGGTACTCTCCTCACGGTTGGTAAGGTATCTGGACCCGCAAACTTCCTCCCTCAGCGTGGGCTATGGTGAATAATTCAGTGGGCCTGCAAATTGATACTGTGTTAAAGCAGAGTGACAAGCCAGATTAATTAGAGGACAAGACCCAGCTCCCTTGTTGAATTGGGGGACAACTCATGGCCACGTAGACTCATCGAATGTGATGTTATTTTATGTTATGTTCACTTAACTTTAAACTCCATGGGCATTCGACCATGTCCGAATAACCATACTTGCGTTCCAAACAGGAGGCATTTTAGGTATGCAATTTTGTTTTGTTTTATAGTATGTGAAATTTCAACAATTTTGTATGCTTTGAATGTGAGGATGTCATACTCATTTCAGCTTTTCATCTAGTAAAATTCGCTGCACACCATTGAGGAAGAGAATTGTCTTTCGAGACAATGATAATGATAATCAGCTGAGGGGACGCGCTGTACCAACATGAAGGAATGGCGGGAATCAATGTAGTTGTGCATTAGATGAAGCGTTCTCAGTAGGATGAGCCTAGTATGCTGATATTTGTTGCTTACTGCTGCTTATTCTCTTCCCCTTCTATTCCTTCCTCTCCTACACATGTTGTGGATCTGCAAATGCAGATAAGCTCTGACAGTCAGCAGCTGCTGTGTTGAGGAGGGAGAAGGAGAGCTGCTGCTCTAAATGCACTGTTCCATTTGTTACCAAAGACAACTCTGGCGCTCGGCTAGTTGATGAAAGATGGTGTGAAACTCCTGGAGATTTCAGCAACTGCAGCATGCTGTGCGTCAAAGTGCACAACGGTGTCAGTTTAACAGCGAAACATTTTGTTATCGCCGAAAGACTCAACTTTAAAAATGCTAATAAAACACCAAAAGTCTCCAAGGGAGATACAGTGATTGCTTTGGAGGTTGACCTTGCCCAATCTTCAGTGGGAAAACAAAAAGAAGAGTATTTGCATTCTGGGTTGCCACCAGGGAGGAGAATTACACAGCTATACACAGGCCATCACATCCACATGTTGTGTGATTGCTGGGCACAATGTCCCACACCAGCAATCACAATGTGAAGCAATGGGGGAAAATGTTTGTCCCCTGGGTTCAGCAATGTATGCTGTTGCACACACACGTACACACACACACACACACACACACACACACACACACACACACACACACGTCCAGCTGTTATCTTGTCCCACCCTCTCTGTGGTATTGATCTTGTTGGATGTGTACAGAGCAGGAGGGTCTGGTGGCTGCAGCAGGTCTTAGCTCAGTAGAGCGATGTGGGGATGTAGGTGTGGGCCACTGTCTGACTGCCTTGTTCCCTCACTGGTTTACAGCTACAGTCCGTTTGACTGGATCCCTTATATTACCTGGTGTGTTCTCAGCTCAATGGAAGTAACTGTGCATACATAGTATGCAGAGCTTCAGGCTGTTCCAGTCCAGCACCCAGGGGGAGTCAGGCCTGAAAATGTGATTCAGTGGATGCATGGCTGACTACCTCCCAGACCTCTTTTTATCACGCTTACCCTTTACCTTCCGCCATCTCCCTCCCAATCCTGTGGAGACTTGGCTAACTGACTGACTGATTATCTGAGCTCCTGGATATCTTTGTGTTACCTCTTTTATTTGAGGGCCAAGAACCACAGGCGCTGCAGCCACTTTGTATTTATTGGCCTCGTTTATTATTTCTCTTTTGTTTTGATTTACAAGGCCTCACAAGAAAACCTTTAATGGTAACATAATGAGGGAGATAATGCCCATATATTCAGCCATGTTATTTTTCACAGAGGATACTGTCCTGTCATTAGTACAGTTACAGTTGAAGTCGGAAGTTTCCATACACCTTAGCCAAATACATTTAAACTAAATTTTTCACAATTCCTGACATTTAATCCTAGTAACAATTCCCTGTTTTAGGTCAGTTAGGATCACTACTTTATTTTAAGAATGTGAAATGTCAGAATAATAGTAGAGAATCACTTATTTCAGCTTTAATTTCTTTCATCACATTCCCAGTGGGTCAGAAGTTTACATGCACTCAATTAGTATTTGGTAGCATTGACTTTAAATTGTTTAACTTGGATCAAATGTTTTGAGTAGCCTTCAACAAGCTTCCCACAATAAGTTGGGTGAATTTTGGCCCATTCCTCCTGACAGAGCTGGTGTAACTGAGTCAGGTTTGTAGGCCTCCTTGCTCGCACACGCTTTTTCAGTTCTGCCCACAAACTTTCTATAGGATTGAGGTCAGGGCTTTGTGATGGCCACTCCAATACCTTGGCTTGTTTTCCTTAAGCCATTTTGCCACAACTTTGGAAGTATGCTTGGGGTCATTATCCATTTGGAAGACCCATTTGCGACCAAGCTTCAACTTCCTGACTGATGTCTTGAGATGTTGCTTCAATATATCCACATAATTTTCCTCCCTCATGATGCCATCTATTTTGTGAAGTGCACCAGTCCCTCCTGCAGCAAAGCACCCCCACAACATGATGTTGCCACCCCCGTGCTTCATGGTTGGGATGGTGTTATTCGGCTTGCAAGCCTCCCCCTTTTTCCTCCAAACAAAACAATGGTCATTATGGCCAAACAGTTCTATTTTTGTTTCATCAGACCAGAGGACATTTCTCAAAAAAAATCTTTTTCCCCATGTGCATTTGCAAACCGTAGTCTGGCTTTTTTATGGCAGTTTTGGAGCAGTGGCTTCTTCCTTGCTGAGCGGGCTTTCAGGTTATGTCGATATAGGACTCGTTTTACTGTGGATATAGATACTTTTGTACCTGATTCCTCCAGCATCTTAACAAGGTACATTACTGTTGTTCTGGGATTGATTTGCACTTCTCGCACCAAAGTACATTCGTCTCTAGGAGACAGAGCGCTTCTCCTTCCTGAGCGGTATGACGGATGTGTGGTCCCATGGTGTTTATACTTGCGTACTATTGTTTGTACAGATGAACGTGGTACCTTCAGGCATTTGGAAATTGCTCCCAAGGAGGAACCAAACTTGTGGAGGTCTACAATTTTCTTTCTGAGGTCTTGGCTGATTTCTTTTGATTTTCCCATGATGTCAAGCAAAGAGGCACTGAGTTTGAAGGTACGCTTTGAAATACATCCACAGGTACACCTCCAATTGACTCAAATTATGTCAATTAGCCTATCAGAAGCTTCTAACGCCATGACATAATTTTCTGGAATTTTCCATGCTGTTTAGAGGCACAGTCAACTTAGTGTATGTAAACTTCTGACCCACTGGAATTGTGATACAGTGAATTATAAGTGAAATAATCTGTCTGTAAACAATTGTTGGAAAAATTACTTGTCGAACACAAAGTAGATGTCCTAACCGACTTGCCAAAACTATAGTTTGTTAACAAGAAATGTGTGGAGTGGTTGAAAAACGAGTTTTAATGACTCCAACCTAAGTGTATGTAAACTTCCGACTTTAACTTTACAGACATTTTGAGCCTTGGCTTTGCTAGGAGAGAGCTTGTAAATGTTCGGGTCTGTGGTGTCCACATGAGCTTTTGTCGGTTGCTGCTCAATAAAGCATCTTAGTGCTGCTATAAATTTGAAAGATGGGCTTATCAAAAGGTTGCCTCTTTTGACGGACAGACAGGCATAATTTGATTTATCTTTGCTTTTATTTGGAGAAGAATATAAGGCCACCTGTCACGCCCTGATCTGTTTTACCTGTCCTTGTGATTGTCTCCACCCCATCCAGGTGTTGCTTATTTTCCCCAGTATATTTATCCCTGTGTTTCCTGTCACTCTGTGCCAGTTCGTCTTGTCTGTTCAAGTCAACCAGTGTGTTTTTCCTTTGCTCCTGCTTTTTCTATTCTCTTTTGCTAGTCTTCCTGGTTTTGACCCTTGCCTGTTTCTGGACTCTGTACCAACCTGCCTGATCTCGAGCCTGCCTGCCACACTGTACTTCCTGGACTCTTCCAGGACCATTTGCCTGTCCACAACCATTCTCTTGCCTACCCTTTTGGAATATAATACATATCAAAGTCTCAAACCATCTGCCTCCCGTGTCTGCATCTGGGTCTTGCCTTGTTCCCTCAGACCCAGCAGACCTGGACCAGTTCCGCCACGCTGTCTCCCTGCAGGGAGCCACCATTTGGAGACATGAGGAGCTACTACAGGACCTTCTTCGTTTCTTTTGGACCGATCAAAGATAGCGTATATTATTACGCTAATGTTGGAATGGGTGCTGTCCTGGGCTACGGCAGATTGGGAGCAACAATCCACCATTTGTTGTCATCTGGAGGATTTCATGGCAGAGGTGAGGAAGGTGTTCCATTCTCCGGTATCCAGGAGAGAGGCGGCCTGAAAACTTTTTGAATTACGTCAAGACTCTCGTAGTGTGGCAGACTATGCTGTTGACTTTTGCACGTTGGCCACCGAGAGTGACTGGAATCCGGAGTCCCTTTTTGTTACCTGCCTTCACGGACTATCTGAGATGATAAAGGATGAGCTAGCTGCTCGGGAATTACCGGTGGGCCTTGATTCCCTCATCACTCTCACCATTAGAATTTATGGACGGCTAAGGTTCCCTCAGACCTCCTCTCACACTTAGGAGTGAGAGGAGGTCTGGCCTGGGTCACACTCGTTCATCCCCAGAGGCTCGCTCATCTTCGAAGGAATCCGTAAGTTCCCGAAAGCTATTTTTCCAAGAGGATTCGAAGCCACCCAAACTTCCTCGAGAATCATCAATGACGGGTGAGCCTGATACACCAGAACCTATGCAACTGGGAAGGGCTAGGTTATCGCCTAGGGAACATTTCCGCTTGTTGTCTGTATTGTGGAGCTGTAGAGAATTACATAGTCACATGCCCAGTTAAGAGACCTGAAGCCTTAGTAGGTACAAGCACTCTGGTGAGACTGACTGGGAATCCTCTATTTCCCAAACTCCTTTTTATGTGAGCTTGCTGTGGGGAGACCAGTCTAAGTTTCTCTGGGTGCTTATTGACTCTGGGGCAGATGAGAGTTTCATGGACGCTACCCTGGTATCAGAACTAAATATCCCTACTCGACTCCTCTCTGTTCCCATGGATGCCAGTGCACTGGACGGCCGCTCCATTGGTAAAGTCATGCACAACCCAGTTTTCATTAAGCCAGATGAGCTTTCACGCCGCTATTGCCCCGCTGCTACACCCTCGGACACTGAGACCATCCTCCCTAACTCGTGTCTTGCGGCTGCACTCATCTGGGGTATCGAGAACCAGTTTCGTGAGGTTGTCTGCATGGGGCCCGGCTAACCGGATGTTTGTCCCAGACACTGCCCATTCCCCGGTCCTGGAATGGGCTCATTCCTACAGACTTGTTTTTGTGCGACAACGTTTTTGATGGCCCACCATGGTTCCTGATGTGTCTCCGCGTTCGTAACCGCCTGCACGGTGTGTGCTCAAAATAAGACTCTGCGGCAAGCTCCGGCTGACCTCCAACTACTTCCTGTCCCTCATCGACCCTGGTCTCACATATCCCTGGACTTTGTCACTGGTCTTCCTCCATCAGATGGCAACACGTCACACGATAGGTTTTCCAAAGCAGTCCATTTCATTAACCTCAGCCAAGGAGACAGCCCAGCTCATGGTGCAGCACGTCTTCCGGATCCATGGACTTCCGGTGGACATGGTCTCCGTCCGCGGTCCTCAGGTCTCGTCCCGGTCCTGGAAGGTGTTCTGCACACTCATTGGGTTGTTGGCCAGCCTGTCCTCTGGGTTTCACCATCAGTCTAATGGCCAGTTGGAGCGAGCCAATCAGGACCTGGAGACGACTCTTTGTTGCCTCATCTCAGCCAACCCCACCACCTGGAGCCAGCAACTCGTGTGGGTGGAATATGGCAGCAACACCCTTCCCTGCTCAGCCACTGGTCTCTCACCTTTCGAGTGTTCAATGGGATATCAACCCCTGCTCTTCCCTGAGCAAGAGGAAGAGGTCAGCATACCCTCGGCCCAGATGTTCATCCGCCGCTGTCGCTGTACCTGGACGAGAGCCCGGTCCGCTCTTCTCTAGACCACTTCAAGATATCGTCTCGGGCAGAGGGTATGGCTGTCCACTCGGGATCTGCCCGTCCAGGAGGAGTCCCTCAAACTTTCCCCCTGTTTTATTGGCCCTTTCTCCATCTCTAAGATTCTTAGCCCCTCTGCTGTTCGTCTTCTGTTGCCCCACACCCTCCGTATATATCCCACTTTTCCTGTGTCTAGGATTACATCTCTGTCTCACAGCCCTTTGTCTCCTGTTTCAAACGACCCAACTACACTGATATTCAATTGATTTGTCCTGTAAAGAGTTGGAAATTACCAGTAGTAGTGTGGAGAGCTGCATTAGCAGCTCTCCTCATTAGCAGGAGAGCTGCTAATGCTGTAAAACAACACATTTCACACCTATCCGGTGTGTGTGACACAAAAAAAATAAAAAAAATCAGACATTTACATAAGTATTCAGATTACAGCCTCGATTCTTCTTGGGTATGAAGCTACAATGTTGGCACACCTGGACATTCAGAGACTTGTCCCGAAGCCACTCCTGCGTTGTCTTGGATGTGTACTTAGAGTTGTTGTCCTGTTGCAAGGTGAACCTTCGCCCCAGTCTGAGGTGCTGAGCGCTCTGGAGCAGGTAATCATCAAAGATCTCTCTGTACTTTGCTCCGTTCATCTTTCCCTCAATCTTGACCAGTCTCCCAGTCCCTGCTGCTGAAAAATATCCCCACATCATGATGTTGCCACCACCGTGCTTCACAGTAGGGATGGTATTGGCCAGGTGATGAGTGGTGCCTGGCATTCAAGCCAAAGAGTTCAATCTTGGTTTCATCAGACCAGAGAATCTTGTTTGTCATGGTGTGAGAGTCCTTTAGGTGCCTTTTGGCAAACTGTCATGTGCTATTAACTGAGGAGTGGCTTCAGTCTGGCCACTCTACTATAAAGGCTTGATTGGTGGAGTGCTGCAGAGATGGTTGTCCTTCTGGAAGGTTCTCCCATTCCACAGATGAGCTCTGGAGCTCAGTCAGTGACCACTGGGTTCTTTGTCACCTCCCTGACCAAGGCCCTTCTCCCCCAATTGCTCAGTTTGGCCAGGCGACCAGCTCTAGGAAGAGTCTTGGTGGTTCCAAATTTCTTCCATTTAAGAATGATTGAGGCCAGTGTGTTCTTGGGGACCTTCAATGCTGCAGACATTTTTTGGTACCCTTCCCCAGATCTGTGCCTCAACACAATCCTGTCTCAGAGCTCTACGGACAATTCCTTCGACCTCATGGCTTGGTTTTTGCTCTAACATGCACTGTCAACTGTGGGACCTATATATATATATACAAATCATGTGCAATCAATTGAATTTACCACAGGTGGACTCCAATCAAGTTTTAAAAACATCTCAAGCATGATCAATGGAAACAGGATGCACCTGAGCTCAATTTCGAGTCTCAAAGGAAAGGGTCTGAATACTTATGTAAATAAGACATTTTTAAAAACCTGTTTTCGTATTGTCGTTATGGGGTATTCTGTGTAGATTGGGGGAAAAAAAGTAATTTAATACATTAGAATAAGGCTGTAACGTAACAAAATGTGGAACAAGTCAAGGGGTCTGAATACTTTCCGAATGCACTGTATGTAGCAAAAATATAACTTAGTAGTGGCAGTATCTTATTTAGATGAAAAGGCTAATTTACATAGCATATTTTACCATTCACATTCATCGTTGTCGCCACACAATTGACTGTGCCATTACTAGATATATTTGTTTACTTATTTTTAACTGTTAGTGTGTTTTGCCAATACCTCAATTGTTGACAGGTTAAGGTTTGTTTAATTTTCAAATATCAGCATTACACTGGATCATTTGTTTCCAGTTGAGAAAGTGCTAACATAGCTTCACTCGGTCAAAGAACATATTTATACTCAAATCTTCAACACCAAAGTAAAGTGCTAGTGAGATTAACTTTTTGTTTCAATAATTCAAGTCATAATTCATACTTGTGTACATTACATAACCTGTTTTACACAGGGAGAAAGACGACAGGAGATGAGTTCACTTTTTAGTGAGGCATTTTCTTCCTCTTTTTGGCTGCATTGGTATTTCACGTAGGTATTTCACGTACAATATACCCCAACGCTACAGCAGCTCCCCTAGTGGTACACACAGGACAACATTTTTCCCATTGGAGGTATATGAAAAACGAATAATAAAACAACCAATGCAAAAAGATAATAGCTTTGGGCGGCAGGTAGCCTAGCAGTTAAGCGCATTGGGCCAGTAACTGAAAGGTCGCTAGTTTGAATCCCTGAGCTGACCATGTGAAAAATCTGCTGATGTGCTCTTGAGCAAGGCACTTAACCCAGTTGCTCCTGTAAGTCGCTCTGAATAAGAATGTCTGCTAAATGACTAAAATGTAAATGTAGAAAAATATCTATTTTCTCAAAACACTAAATCGTGACCAACATATTTGGGTGTGTCACATTATTCTAGCACTGAGATAAGGGGCTATTCAGATGCTCTTACTGACAGTCCCCCGCTCTTTTTTATATTCATAATTTCACCACTTGTCATACACAGCCAGAAGCAACATAGCAGCCATTATTCCATATTTGTTATTTAACAAAGGCTATGTAATGGCTGGAAATAGCTGACACTAGGGTTTTTACATAGCTATACGACTTGGAGCTTAAGCTAGGCATCCATTAGGAAACAAACACACGCATGAATGCACAAAACAGTAATCAAGGTGTGTAGTTGGAATAAAAACCAATATGGTTGACAGCGAATTGTTCTGTGAAGTGAACAACGTGTTGTCTTGCATTTTTTATTTTGAACAGGGGTTTTCTATTTGACAGATTCTTCACATTCATTCTGACCTATTCTACAACAGCCATAAATTAGGCTCATTCGGATATGGCTCTTTACTGAGATTTGTATTTGTATTTATTATGGGTCCCCAGTACCTGTTATGGATCCTCCGCACCTCTCTGATTCAGAGGGGTTGGGTTAAATGCAGAAGACACATTTCAATTTATACATTCTGCTGGACAACTGACTAGGTATCCCCCTTTCCCCAGTAGCTGCTTCCAAGGCAGCAGCTACTCTTCCTGGAGTCTAGCAAAATTTTGGCAGTTTATGCAATTTTAAAAACATTACAATACATTCACAGATTTCACAACACACTGTGTGCCCTCAGGCACCCTACTCCACAACTACCACATATCTACAGTGCAAAAATCCATGTGTACGTGTGTGCATATGTTATCGTGTGTGTGTGTATGCATGTTTCTGTGCCTATGTTTGTGTTGCTTCACTGTCCCTGCTATTCCATTAGGTGTTTTTAGGTTAAATCTAATTTTACTGCTTGCAAGAGTTACTTGATGTGGAATAGAGTTCCATGTAGTCATGGCTCTATGTAGTATTGTGTGCCGTCCATAGTCTGTTCTGGACTTGGGGACTGTGAAGAGACCTCTTGTGGTATGTCTTGTGGGGAACGCATGGATGACTGAGCTGTGCACCAGTAGTTCAAACAGACAGCTCGGTGCATTCAACATGTCAATACCTCTCATAAATACAAGTAGTGATGAAGTCAATCTCCTCCACTTTGAGCCAGGAGAGATTGACATTCATATTATTAATATTATCTCTCTGTGTACATCCAAGGGCCAGCCGTGCTGCCTTGTTCTGAACCAATTGAAATTTTCCTATGTCGTTTTTGTGGTACCTGATCACGCGACTGAACAGTAGTCCAGGTTTTAAAAAACTAGGGCCTGTAGGACCAGCCTTGTTAATAGTGCTGTTAAGAAGATAGAGCAGCACTTCATTATCGACATACTTCTCCCCATCTTAGCTACTGTTGTATCAATATGTTTTGACCATGACAGTTTATAATTCAGGGTAACTTCAAGCAGTTTAGTCACCTCAACTTAATCAATTTCCACATCATGTATTACAAGATTTAGGTGAGGTTTAGGGTTTAGTGAATGATTTGTCCCAAATACAATGCTTTTAGTTTTGGAAATATTTAGTACTAACTTATTCTTTGCCACCCACTCTGAAACTAACTGCAACTCTTTGTTAAAACTTGTTTGGGATAGGGGGCAGCATTTTCACTTTTGTATGAATAGCATGTCCAGAGTGAACTGCCTCCTACTCAGTCCCAGATGCTAATATATGCATATTATTATTAGTATTGGATAGACAACACTCTGAAGTTTCTAAAACTGTTTGAATGATGTCTGTGAGTATAACAGAACTCATATGGCAGGCAACAACCTGAGAAAGAAATCCAAACAGGAAGTGGGATATCTGAGGATTGTAGTTTTTGAACTCACCCCTATCGAATACACAGTGGAATATGGGTTATTTCTCACTCCCTAAGGCTTCCACTAGATGTCAACCGTCTTTAGAACGCTGTTTCAGGATGCTCATGTGAAGGGGGGCCGTATGGGAGATGTTTTACTAAGGGGTCTGCCTACAGCCTCGTTCTCAGTCACGCGCTTTCACTTGAGAGGTTGCTCTCGTTCCAGGGCAATTCTACAGACAGTGGAATTCTCCGGTTGGAACAGTATTGAACTTTTATGATAAAATCATCCTAAAGATTGATTATATACTTAGGTTGACAAGTTTCTTCAACCTGTAATATAACTTTTTGAACGTTTCGTCCGAATCGACCAGATCGCGCTTTTGGATTGTTTACCAAACGCCCTAACAAAAGAAGCTATTGGACATAAATGGACATAAATGATGGACATTATCGAACAAAACAAGCATTTATTGTGGAACTGCGATTCCTGGGAGTGCATTCTGATAAGGATCATCAAAGGTAAGTGAATATTTATATATGAATAAATTTGACTACCCAACATGGCGTAAATTTCTCTGGCTGGTTTGGGCGCTGAGCGACGTTCTCAGATTATGCTTTTTTGAAATCTGACACAGCGGTTGCATTAAGGAGAAGTGTATCTAAAGTTTCATGTATAATAGCTGTATTTTCATCAACATTTGTAATGAGTATTTCTGTGAATTCATGTGGCTCTGCAAAATCATAGCATGTTTTTGAACTACTGAACATGACACACCAATGTAAAATGAGATTTTTGGATATAAATATGCACTTTATTGAACAAAACATACATGAATTGTGTAACATGAAGTCCTATGAGTGTCATCTGATGAAGATCATCAAAGGTTAGTGATTAATTTTCTCTATTTGTGCTTTTTGTGACTCCTCTTTTTGGCGGGAAAAATGGCTGGGTTTATCTGTGACTTGGTGGTGACCTAACATAATTGTTTGTGGAGCTTTCGCTGTAAAGCATTTTTGAATTAATTAATTAATTGATTAATGAGAATTCTATCTTTAAAATGGTGCCTAATACTTGTATGTTTGAGAAATTTGATTTATGAGATTTCTGTTGTTTTGTATTTGGCGCCGCTAGCGGAACCCCAGTCCTAGACAGGTTAATAATATCCTCTACGGGATCAGTGTCCCTAAACCGGGACGGTTGTTGCTCAATATGCGATAACGTGCCTGGAAAACAACTGCCAACTTTCCAGGACATAGACATGTATTATATTGGCAGAAAGCTTAAATTATTGTTGATCTAACTGCAGTGTCCAATTTAGAGTAGCTAACCGGTTTAATAGTCACCTCTGAAGGTAAATAATGTACTTAAATTCCGTAATCTTGCTCTGATTTGTTATCCTGAGGGTCCCAATGATACAATGTATCATATTTGAATTTTTATATTTAAATGTAGGAACTGGGGTATACAGTTTGACCCCACTGCTGTCTCTAGCTCCACACCCACCCTGCCCGTCCATCTAGATATGGGAAAGTTAGTGTATTTTCTGTAGGGAAGCTAATTATTCATCATATATGACATTCCTGGGAGTGTGTAAACTCAAAATTTTTATTACCATAGCATGTTTGTATGTTCTCTATAGTTATGTACAGTACTTGAACATATATAAATTGATCAATTCAGCACATTTGGGGAGACGTGAACTCCTGGCAGACTCAATACAAAATATTGTGTAGTGATGTAATTATTCACTGGATCAGTCTAAATTACACCTTGGATCAATATACTCAATATATGCCCTTTATGTTGCATTTCAAAGAAAAAAAGGAAAGAAAACTGAAAACAAATGTTTTTTGTTTGTTTGATCTTTTACCAGATCTAATGTGTTATATTCTCCAACATTACTTTCACATTTCCACAAACGTCAAAGTGTTTACTTTCAAATGGTATCAAGAATGTGCATATCCTTGTTTCCGGTCCTGAGCTACAGGCAGTTAGATTTAGATATTTTTTTTTTTTAAGTGTCCGATCCTTAAGAGGTTTGGTGCATTACCACTACTAACTGGACTGGAGTGTGGACCTCAGTTCATCTTTCAATCACCCACGTGGATACATGCTGCACGAAACCAATGAAGAGATGGGAGAGACGGGACTTGCAGCGCGTCAGCATCACAAATTGATGCGCGTGAGCAGTTTGGATGCAAAGTTTGAATAACATGTATGTATACATTTATTTTGCAATGCTCGTGCACGCAATGCGAGCGGTGTGGTCAGCATGTTAGGCTACAGTGTCAGCTAGACTGTCAAGACTCAGTGTGCAGTGGGTAGGACGGAGTCAGGCACAGGATACAGAACTGAGTAAAAACGTACTTTACTCGGAAAATCACAAACAGCTCGACACAAGAGCGACTACTTAACAAAGAACAAACACGCAAAAAACCATGTGGGAAACAGAGGGTTAAATAGGGAATAAATTATAACGTAATGGAAACCAGGTGTGTACAATCAAGCCAAAACAAATGGAAAAAGAAACATAGATCGGTGGCGGCTAGAAAGCCGGTGACGTCGACCGCCGAACGCCGCCCGAACAAGGAGAGGCACCAACTTCGGCGGAAGTCGTGACATAGACCAGGCAACACCCCAGTGAGCGCTGCTCGTTTAGCCTTGGTGAGCTTTGGTACAAGCAGACGGCCACTAGCATCCTGCATGGCCTCCTAGGAGCTCTTAAACCTGCTGATTTTCCACACGAATTTTCCACACGATTTTCCTTTTTTAAAATCTTAACCGAATTCAGACTTCCAACTAACATTGCTTTAAATCTTGGCTTTGTATTTACTGTTTGAAGTGTGAACAAAATACAATGAAACCATCTTAGCAATTCTATTCCAATTACAGTAAATAGAATATACTTTTTTAACAAAAGCTGTAATGTGAACATCTTGCATTACAGCTTCTCTGAAGGTACTGTCAGCCTGGAAAACCTTTATCAGAAATAAAATACAAATATATACTCAGTTTATTAGGTACACCCAGTTAGTACCGGGTTGGACCCCCCTTTGCCTCCAGAACAGCCTGAATTATTTGGGATGTGGAAATGTTGCTCAATTAGTATCAAGGGACCTAACGTTTGCCAGGAAAACATTCTCCACCCCAATTACAGAACCAGTCTGTACCACCAGTCTGTACCATTGACTCCTGGCAGGATGGGGCCATGGACTCTGCCATCAGCATGACACAACAGAAACTGGTATTCAATGTTTTTCCACTCCTCAGTTGTCCAGTGTGCCCACTGGAGCCGCTTCTTCTCGTTTTTAGCTGATAGGAGCACTGTATATAGACTTTTCTATTGTGTTATTGACTGTACGTTTGTTAATTCCATGTGTAACTCCGTGTTGTTGTTTGTGTCGCACTGCTTTGCTTTATCTTGGCCAGGTCGCAGTTGTAAATGAGAACTTGTTCTCAACTATCCTACCTGGTTAAATAAAGGTGAAATAAAAAATAAAATAAACATTTTTAAAGTGTAGGGCACGGATGTCTGAAGAGGGGGCATCGGCCTACAATGAAAGAGACCATTTGTCCCATTTTAATGAAGCACATCTGATAGTTATTATCCTTCTCTCTCTTTTTCTCCCCACAAGAAGGGAACCGTTATTCAGTGTCATCAGCAGACACTCAAGTCGTCAATGTTGATTGTTGAATGTTTATGAAGTACTAGCAACTTAATCACCATTGTGGAACAATTGGATGTTATGTTTAGGTTATGTGAGCGGACCAAGTACTTGGAGGTTGCTCTAAAGCAGAAAGGTGGAATAAACGAGTCAGGAGCAAGTTTTCCTAATTGAACAAAGTTCTCCATTGAGGTATTTTTTTCCTTTCTCCAACTCTCCTAAACAATCAAGGATAATATCCCAAGGAAAACACAAATCTTCTTCTTCACAAGAACAAGGAACACAAGGTGAGTATCTTTAACCTCTAATTCCTCCCAAACCCGGATCCGGGAGCACCCCCCACAGTAAAAAAGCTGACTAGCATAGCGTCACAAGTAAATACTAGCATCTAAATATCATTAAATCACAAGTCCAAGACACATTTACATTTACATTTAAGTCATTTAGCAGACGCTCTTATCCAGAGCGACTTACAAATTGGAAAGTTCATACATATTCATCCTGGTCCCCCCGTGGGGAATGAACCCACAACCCTGGCGTTGCAAGCGCCATGCTCTACCAACTGAGCCACACGGGACCTGATGAAAGATGATGAAAGATACACATCTTGTGAATCCAGCCATCATTTCTGATTTTTTAAATGTTTTACAGGGAAGACACAATATGTAAATCTATTAGCTAACCACGTTAGCAAAAGACACCACTTTTTTTACTCCACCAGTTTTTACTCCATCAGTAGCTATCACTAATTCGACTAAATAAAGATATATATAGCCACTAACCAAGAAACAACTTCATAAGATGACAGTCTGATAACATATTTATGGTATAGCATTTGTTTTTTTAGAAAAATGTGAATTTTTCAGGTATAAATCACAGTTCTACATTGCAGCTGCAATCTGAAATAGTGCCGAAGCTGCCAGAATAATTACAGAGACCAACGTCAAATAACTAATTACTCATCTTAAAACATTTCTGAAAAATACACAGCGTACAGCAAATGAAAGCCCAACATCTTGTTTTACAGCGAAAACACAATATAGCATTATATGAGCTTACCACAATAGCCAGAATCACAACCGCATTTACCAGCAGTAAATGTTAGCGATCGTAACAACCCAGCAAAATATATATAATTTTACTAACCTTGATATACTTCATCAGATGACAGTCCTGTAACATCATATTACACAATGCATATAGCTTTTGTTCGAAAATGTGCATATTTAGCAGCACAAATTGTGGTTATGCAATGTAATCAGTAAAAACATGGCATGCATTCTGGGCGGCGCCATCTTGGAAAGGCACCTAATCTAATCAATAAATAATCGAAAACTTGACAAAAAAATACAGGTTAGACAGCAATTGAAAGATGCATTAGTTATTAATGCAACCGCTGTGTTAGATTTTTTAAATTAACGTTACTAGACATACAGTGTGCGTTACAGCCAGACCAGTGACGCAATAATGGCCGAAAAATACTTTTACATTTTTCCACAGAACAACGAATTAACATCATAAATAGTTCTTACTATTAGTTGAGCTTCCATCAGAATCTTGGGCAAGGTGTCCTTTGTCCAAAAGAATCATTGCTTTGTTGTAAAACGTCCTCTTCAACTTCGGAATTAGTAGCTAACAATAGCTATGTGGCACACACATGTCCAAATCCTCCAAACGCAATACTTCGAAAATTCCCGAAAATAGCAATATACTCGCATAAACTGATATAAATCGGTTTAAAATAACTTCGTTATGATGTTTCTAACACCTATATCGAATTAAATCACAGACGGATATATCTTAGGCCGATAACGAGAGCTTTTGAGCATGCCATTCTGATGTCCTCTCTTGCGTGTTGACGAGCGTCCAAAAGAACGGACATCCCACTCCATGGCCTTTTATAAAGTCTGAGAAATACGTAGAGACTCCATTCCACTTCTCATTGGTTACTGACATCCAGGGGAAGGCGGGTGCAGTTCATTTCGACCCATAGGACACATACAGAGCTTTAAACTGATCCGAGATCAGAGCCTAGTTTTCAGACCTTCGCAGTTCCTGTCATGATTTTCGCTGCAGAAAGACTTCTGGTTCACCCACAGACATAATTCAAACGGTTTTAGAAACTAGAGATTGTTTTCTATCCAATAGTAATAATAATATGCATATTGTACGAGCAAGAATTGAGTACGAGGCAGTTTAATTTGGGAACGCAAAATGTCGAAGTTGAAACAGCACCCCCTGTATTGAGAAAAGGTTAAACTATAACATAAATTACTGGTGTGTCACTGCCTTCACGATCCGTCTGTGGAAGGCTCCCTTCGGGTGGTTGTCCGGATCCGTGGTGACCATTCACCATGGTTGATGTGACCCCTTCTCCCTTCAGAAAGGTATGTTCTCTCTTTTGTAGAAGCAAGCACTCTTTCTTTTCTCGCATCTCTGCTGGTTCCCTCCTTGCTCTTGTAGGGGAAAGAGAATAGCTCATTAGTACCGTCAGCTGTGCTTAATTGCCTCTGATCACCTTGACTCACATGCCGGGCTGGGCCACTGTCTGTGGGAGCAGCCTGCCCTCTAGTGGTCCTTCCACAGTAATCAGACAAACACACAATGTACCAATTTCTCTATTTTCTTACTGTGAAGTGATGTTTAAAATACACTTTAATTGAAGTTTGATTATATATATTGTACCACTTCTTAACTTCTTGTCAATATGGGGGCGCTGTTTCCACTTTGAAAAAAATTGTGCCCAAATTAAACTGCCTCGTACTCTATTCTAGATCGTACAATATGCATATTATTATTACTATTGGATAGAAAACAATCTCAAGTTTCTAAAACCGTTTGAATTATATCTGTGAGTAAAACAGAACTCATTTTGCAGCAAACTTCCTGACAGGAAGTGAAAAATCTGAAATCGAGGCTCTGTTCCAGGGCCTTCCTATTCAATTGCCTGAAATCTATGGATATACATGCACTTCATACGCCTTCCACTAGATGTCAACAGGCAGTGGGAGGTGGAATGGGGTGTCTAGCTTGATCTGAGGTCGAATAAGAGCCTTTGGAGTGACAGGTCAGGAAATGTAATTGTCTTCGAAGGCGCGAGAAGGAACCCCAGATTGCCTTCTGAAAAGCGTTCGGTATAGACGGCTAATATCTCCGGCTTTGATTTTATTTGATACATGTGATAATATCATCGTAAAGTATGTTTTTTCAATATAGTTTTATCAGATTATTCAACGTTTATCGGGAGTTTTGGAGTTTTCCATTCTCTGCGTTAAGGGGAAGATGGACATCTTCGCGCCACTTGGCTAGCTAAGGTTGCTAATTCGACAGGAGAGAAGGACATTCTAAAACCAAACAACGATTTATTCTGGACAAAGGACTCCTTGTACAAGATTATGATGGAAGCTCAGCAAAAAGTAAGAACAATTTATGATGTTATTTCGTATTTTTGTGTGAAATGTTTAGTCCTATTCTCCGCCCTTATAGCGGGCGCTGTCTCGCAAAAGCGCAAGCTGTATGTCGTACTAAAGTTATTTTAAAAAATCGAACACAGCGGTTGCATTAAGAACCAGTGTATCTTTCATTTGCTGTACAACATGTATTTTTTAGTAAAGTTTATGATGAGTTCTTTGATTAGATTAGGTGACTGTCCAAAATATCTCCGGACAATTTTGTGCATTTTGGCTACGTATTCACAATGTAAAACCAAGATTTGTACCTCTAAATACGCACATTTTCAAACAAAACATATATGTATTGTGTAACATGATGTTATAAGACTGTCATCTGATGAAGTTGTTTCTTGGTTAGTGACTAATTATATCTCTATTTGGTCGGTTTTGTGATAGCTACCTATGCGGTAAAAAAATGGTGAAAATATGCGGAGTCTTTTGCTATTGTGGTTAGCTAATAGAAATACATATTGTGTTTTCGCTGTAAAACATTTAAAAAATCGGAAATGATGGCTGGATTCACAAGATGTGTATCTTTCATTTGCTGTATTGGACTTGTGATTTCATGAAAATTATATTATATGATATCCCTGTCGCGTTAGGCTAGGCTATGCTAGTCAGCTTTTTTGATGGGGGGATCCTGGATCCGGGTTTGTGACTCGTTAGAGGTTAATAATAATGGAATACATGGATTAATAAAGAACCCTTAAGGACGCAGTTGGCAGATTTCCAACACTTTTACCACATGTTTCCCTCCCATAAGTCCTATTGCAGCTTGCTTTATTCTAGTTGAGCTCGTCCTTTAAAAGGCAATCTGCACAGGCACCAACAACAGCATCTTCCAAAGCTCTTAAAAGGAATAAACACACGTAATTACATAAATCTCATATGGTAGCCAATAATTGTGTGAGGTGAAAAAAACAATTCAGTTAATTAACTCACAACCCTCATTCCATATATAGAGACATGTCTGGTTTTAGAAGAAGTGATATTAACATATCTGGTGCAAGATTCTTCTAATCGCGTTCACCATCCCTCAAACCTTCCATTTAGTAGAGAGAGTTAGAGAGAAAGCACTTCTATTACAGCCATTTTTTAAAGGCAGTAGTGAAAGTGTTTTTCCTGCCACAGTATTTACCACGCTAAGCCATTTGGTGATCTACAGTATGTGTGTACCGTTAGAAACGAGAGTGTGTGTGAGAGAGACGAGACTCAAAGCAAATATGATTTTCTAATTTGAAGATGTGTTTTAGTACTTTCATAATTTAATGAGATATTTTGCTGACATTTAGGCAAGGGCGTACTAAAGCTTATGTGCAGGTGATTCAAAAGGATCCACTTTTTAAATGTGAATCTATTATTTATCTTCCGCTGTCTGGCTGCGAGTCTCCCTTTTCCTTAATTCCCTCCTGCCAGTGTCTTTTCAACTCTCACAATGACTCCCTTGTTACTTGAATGCAGCATCTCCACAGCTTTGTCTCAGAATCTACACTCCACTGTGTTCTGCCTTTTTGCATAGTCTTAAAGTATTTTAAAATCAACAGCATAGCCCTTGAGTTTGGCTGTGGCATGTCTTGGTTCTTGGTCAAAGTATTCCTTGGAACAGAGACACATGGTGAATAGTCTGTCACATTAAACTTCAGCACTACTGTTTGTGTATTCTACCCCATACCCAGAGACTTGTGCAGCTGCCTCAAGTCGACCTCATGGACTCCAACCCAGACCATGACACCATACACACACACATAGGAAAGCAGTCCAGCAAGAGGAAACCAAACACTGCTTTGTTATAGCATAAAAAAGCAGTGTTATAGAATGCTCTGAACATCTCTGTAATGTCTCTCAGTATTATCCTAAGATGAACCCATGTGGGACATATCCATCAGAATCCATCACTATTTTATGTTTTACAACGTTTGCAATAACTCTGTGGCATTGTCAATTTTCAATTACCTATCGTAAGGTGATGGAACGGCGACATAGATATGAGCTCACATGCCTTAGCATATATACAGTCTTCTTCCCACCCGTACACGCAGATCTTGTTCCACAAAATACGTACTTATTCAGGATTAGGTGGATGTCTTTCAGTGTTCTTGCTATGTGAGGAGAAAAGCAGTGCATCTGTTGGCGAATGGCAAGACCTTGCACTCATTTCCAGGGGGAACGGCTGAGAATTTCTCTCTCCTAAATTTCTATGGTTGAAGTCATGGGTTCATTGGAAGCGACAGTTTTCTGGCACATTAGCACCCCCTGCTGCAAGCCAGGCACAGTGACTAAAAAGAGAGATTTGCTCCATATAGATAGGGTCTGATGAGCAAGGAATTACTAAGAATTCATAAGTGTAAAACGTAATCCTCTATTCCAATGGGAATAAAATATTAAAGGTAGAACAAAATATAATTTTTAGCAATACTATGTTTTTCCCAAAGACATATAGCAGTTAAGGGATAAGTCAATGTCATGATATTATAAAGTGTCATGATCATTACCACAAGAAGATGTCGACCACTGAGTTGACTCATAAGTCAATTCCTTGACTCATAAGTCATTCAATTCTGAATGAAAATGTTTCAAAATTAGTTTTTTAAAGTTTTACTTGCAAATATCAAACATACCTTAATGTTTCATGACTTTCTGGTCAGATTTGGCAGTAAGTATACTGGAGGAAAACAAAATGATGTGTGAGACATATCTGTCCTAACTGTGAACTCTGTCTACACAAATGAAGAATGCCATTAAAATCATGCCGGGTGATCAATAATTGAAGCAGGGCCAAGGGTCCATGCACTCCATTTAAGTTTTCACTATGATGTTAAAAGATAAGTCTGGATCTCTTCTTGCTTCTTTGCTAACTGAGGTGGATCTATTAATTAATAGCACTATCTGAGCATGGATACATTTCTTCTCAGACTCTGGATTTCAAACTTCAATCAATATGAGCTATAGTGCTAATACACTACAGCTTTAGAGTAGCTAAAACCGACCTTAAGTCTCACACTGGCCAATGTCTTTAGACTTGCCACAGGACATGTAAAGCATTAGACAAAAGCTACTGCTAAAGCACTACTGACTGAAGGCACAGTTTCAACAGAAGCAGCAGGGTATCACTCCTCACACACTATAACTGTCAGTGTCTCTTGCTTTTGTGGAGACTGATAAGCACAGATCATATATTCATCCCTGTAGGGAAAAAGAGGGAGGGGACCTGCACTAAAGACACACCAGTGGAGGTATTCTGTTCTTATTTATGACTTTCCATCCTCCTCACTAGTATTGTAAGGAGAGAGAAAACACCAACTCCACATGTTCCCACCACCATCACCCAGAACATCTCAGAGGACAGTGGGAGGGACACCATACATTACTCATGTAAACCAATGATGAAGTGTTGGTTTTAATGATGAATGGGGGAATATAATAAGATAATATAATTGCATTTACATATTGCTTATCACTGCCATTCAGGAGTATTTTCACTACTGCTTTTTTTGTCCCATGATGGCATGAAAGTATATATGTGAGTTTATATAGGCAATTAAGCATATACAAAGCATAATCATTTTGCATATCAATCATGCATGGTGCAGATGTAAACCAAGCTTGCCTGTCAAGGGAGATAATTAGTACTTTGTACATTACTTTCAAAAGTCCATATTCTCTCCAAATGTTTTCCAATTATCAACGTTGCAAAGAGAGCATACATTATCCCACTCAGTAGATGTGATCTCCGTTAAGTAATGTAAGACAAGACAAATTTGATCAGGAGAAAAGGGTAGAGAAAGTTAACTATTTCCCTGTCACTCAAAAGGCACAACGCACACCTGTGTTTTGTCTCAGATTAATCCTAACTCAATATTCTCCTTGACAAATGCCAGATATGTCTCATTAATTTTAAGAATGTGATCGATTCCAATATGATTGCACTGTAAAAAAAATATATATATATAGTTTTTTCAACTAAATATTAAGTAACTGGTTCCACAGTTATTTTCAGTCAAAACGTTACCGGAACATAAAAATGTTAGTTGGCCCGAACTTAGCCTGAGAAAACGTAGGCTAAAATTCTGACAACTTGAAATGAAGCATTTGCTCAAATTGTCTCATGCTGTATGTTCATTCAACTATACATTTCTTGGGGGTCTCTTACCAAAATAAAAGGCTTTGGAACTAGTTACACACGCACAGTGCTTTTAACATATATTTTCAAGTTACATATTTGACATACACGATTGATTTGTGCATGTTCATTTATACAGTAATCAGTTGTTCAACATGTTCTCAGCTAGGATTTGAACTCACAACGTCAACATTCCAATCGTCCTGCTATGCCACCATGTCTGTGTCAATAACTGATTTGACCTGTATTGCTGGCCTTTGCACTTCAAAGTAAATTTCAGCTCTACTAAAAGTACACACGAAAAACTATTAAGGTGTAATATTAAAATAGAGTATTATGCCCCACCAACATTAAACTACTTCACAGAAAAACCTAAAATTGCTTAAATTGTTAAATCAAATCTATGAGAGAATAGTCAGATTGACATATGTATTTGACACAGATATGGTGGCATAGCAGGAAGTGCTGAATTCCATGAATAAAGAGATTGAGATCAAGTCTCAGGTGAGGATGTTTTTAAATAATAATTACTGCATGAATTAACATGCACAATGTAATAATGTATGTCAACGTGTGTAAAAAATGTAAGTTGAAAACAGTGTATGTTAAAAGCACTGTGTGTCACCAGTTGCACATAATTACTTTGTTAAGATTCCCAAATAATTTATAGTTGAGCAAATACAGGTGAAGTCGGAAGTTTACATACACTTAGGTTTGAGTAATTAAAACTTGTTTTTCAACCACTCACACATTTCTTGTTAACAAACTATAGTTTTGGCAAGTCGGTTAGGAAATCAACTTTGTGCATGACAAGTAACTTTTCTAACAATTGTTTACAGACAGATTATTTCACTTATAATTCATTGTATCACATCTCCAGTGGGTCAGAAGTTTACATACACTAAGTTGACTGTGGCTTTAAACAGCTTGGAAAATTCCAGAAAATGATGTCATGGCTTTAGAAGCTTCTGATAGGCTAATTGACATCATTTGAGTCAATTAGAGGTTTACCTGTGGATGTATTTTAAGGCCTACCTTCAAACTCAGTGCCTCTTTCCTTGACATCATGGGAAAAGCAAAAGAATTCAGCCAAGACCTCAGAAAAAAAAGTCTGGTTCATCCTTGGGAGCAATTTCCAAACGCCTCAAAGGTTTCACGTTCATCTGTACAACAATAGTACGCAAGTATAAACATCATGGGACCACGCAGCCGTCATACCGTTCAGGAAGGAGACACATTCTGTCTCCTAGAGATGAACATACTTTGATGCAAAAAGTGCAAATCAATCTCAGAACAACAGCAAAGGACCTTGTGAAGGTGCTGGAGGAAACATGTACAAAAAGTTATCTATATCCACAGTAAAACAAGTCCTATATCGACATAACCTGAAAGGCCGCTCAGCAAGGAAGTAGTAACTGCTCCAAAACCGCCATAAAAAAAGCCAAACTACGGTTTGCAACTGCACATGGGGAGTTTCTTTTATGGCGGTTTTGGAGCATTTACTTGCTGGGTAGATCGTACTTTTTGGAGAAATGTCCTCTGGTCTGATGAAACAAAAATAGTACTGTTTAATGACCATCGTTTTGTTTGGAGGAAAAAGGGGGAGTCTTGCAAGCCGAAGAACACCATCCCAACCGTGAAGGACGGTTGCAGCACCCTTACAGCACCTGCAGCGGAAAAAATCGTCATGTCTCTCCTCGGTGGGTGCATAGTTCTCACGGGAAGTGAGGTCCAGCTGCATAATGGGTGAGCTTGAAGATGCCATGACAGAGGAAGCGGAGCTAAAGAGAGAGACTAGAGTCCACTGTAAGACATGCAGATGGGTTGGGTCTGGGAGCTACTTTAAACATCATAGTTGGGTTAGCTGCTTTATTCATTAATGCATCAAATGAAAGGATAGATGTTGTAGTAATGGTACTCTAAACAACATTTTGGAGCCATTGATGTGAAAGTCTACACAGTGCCGTGTTACCTCAAGAGGATGTAGCGTTGATTAGGGATACGCACTTGCCTATCAGGTGACGTGCCTAGCAGGTGGCAATGGAGGAGATGGGGAACAAAGTGAAAATGACATGGCTTGGGAACAAATCTCGGAACCTGGGGCCGGAAAGGGGAAGACTGGGCGAAAGCATGAGGAGGCTTTTCAGGGCTTTCATTTTTGCCAACCTCAGCAGAAAAGTTACCTGAAGGCATAGTCAGGCTAAGAGAGAGTGGGAATTGTCATGTTATCAAACTTTGGGTTGTCATGCATATATAAATTGTGCATATTTTTAACGTTATTTTAATTTTATTTTACCTTTATTTAACAAGGTAGGCCAGTTGAGAACAAGCTCTCATTTACAACTGCGACCTGGCCAAGATAAAGCAAAGCAGTGCGACAAAAACAACAACAGAGTTAAACAAACAAACGTAGTCAATAACACAAAATTAAAGGAAACTAGAAAAATCTATGTACAGTGTGTGCAAATGCAGAAGAGTAGGGAGGTAGGCAATAAATCGGCCCTAGAGGGGAAAACAATTACAATGTAGCATTAATACTGGAGTGATAGATGTGCAGATGATGATGTGCAAGTAGAGATACTGAGGTGCAAAAGAGCAAGAGGGAAAGTAATAATATGGGGATGAGGTAGTCAGGTGTGCAATTTACAGATTGGCTGTGTACAGGTACAGTGATCGGTAAGCTGCTCAGACAGCTGATGCTTAAAGTTAGAGAGGGAGATATAAGACTCCAGCTTCAGAGATTTTTGCAATTCGTTCCAGTCATTGGCAGCAGAGAACTGGAAGGAAAGGCGGCCAAAGGAAGTGTTGGCTTTGGGGATGACCAGTGCAATATACCTGCTGGACCGCATGCTACGGGTGAGCTGAGATAAGGCAGGGCTTTACCTAGCAAAGACTTAGATTACCTGGAGCCAGTGGGTTTGGCAACGTATATGCAGTGAGGGGCAGCCAATGAGAGCATAGAGGTTGCAGTGGTGGGTAGCATATTGGGCTTTGGTGACAAAACGGATGGCACTGTGATAGACTACATCCAGTTTGCTGAGTAGAGTGTTGGGGGCTATTTTGTAAATGACATCGCCCAAGTCGAGGTGTGGTACGATGGTCAGTTTTACGAGGGTATGTTTGGCAGCATGCGTGAAGGATGCTTTGTTGCGAAATAGGAAGCCGATTCTAGATTTCATTTTGGACTGGAGATGCTTAATGTGAGTCTGGAAGGAGAGTTTACATATTCTAACCAGAGACCTAGGTATTTGTAGTTGTCCACATATTCTAAGTCAGAACCGTCCAGAGTTGTGATGCTGGACGGGCGGGCAGGTGCGGGCAGCGATCGGTTGAAGAGCATGCATTTAGTTTTACTTGCATTTAACCTCTCTGGGATATGTGGTACGCTAGCTTCCCAACTGGCCATCCAGTGAAAATGCAGAGCTCCAAATTAAAATAAATTACAAAAAATGTAACTTTGATGAAATCACACATTTAATATACCCAATTAAAGCTACACTTGTTGTGAATCCAGCCAACGTGTCAGATTTCAAAAATGCTTTACGGCGAAAGCAAACGATGCTATTATCTGAGGATAGCACCCAAGCAAACAAACACAGACCATCATATTTCAAACCCTCCAGGCGTGACACAAATTGCAGAAATAAAAATATAATTCATGCCTTACCTTTGACGAGCTTCTTCTGTTGGCACTCCAATATGTCCCATAAACATCACAAATGGTCTTTTGTTCGATTAATTCCGTCAATGTATACACTGCTCAAAAAAAATTAAGGGAACACTTAAACAACACAATGTAACTCCAAGTCAATCACACTTCTGTGAAATCAAACTGTCCACTTAGGAAGCAACACTGATTGGCAATAAATTTCACATGCTGTTGTGCAAATGGAATAGACAACAGGTGGAAATTATAGGCAATTAGCAAGACACCCCCAATAAAGGAGTGATTCTGCAGGTGGTGACCACAGACCACTTCTCAGTTCCTATGCTTCCTGGCTGATGTTTTGGTCACTTTTTTTTTACATTTACATTTAAGTCATTTAGCAGACGCTCTTATCCAGAGCGACTTACAAATTGGTGCATTCACCTTATGACATCCAGTGGAACAGCCACTTTACAATAGTGCATCTAAATCTTTTAAGGGGGGGGGGGGTGAGAAGGATTACTTTATCCTATCCTAGGTATTCCTTAAAGAGGTGGGGTTTCAGGTGTCTCCGGAAGGTGGTGATTGACTCCGCTGTCCTGGCGTCGTGAGGGAGTTTGTTCCACCATTGGGGGGCCAGAGCAGCGAACAGTTTTGACTGGGCTGAGCGGGAACTGTACTTCCTCAGTGGTAGGGAGGCGAGCAGGCCAGAGGTGGATGAACGCAGTGCCCTTGTTTGGGTGTAGGGCCTGATCAGAGCCTGGAGGTACTGAGGTGCCGTTCCCCTCACAGCTCCGTAGGCAAGCACCATGGTCTTGTAGCGGATGCGAGCTTCAACTGGAAGCCAGTGGAGAGAGCGGAGGAGCGGGGTGACGTGAGAGAACTTGGGAAGGTTGAACACCAGACGGGCTGCGGCGTTCTGGATGAGTTGTAGGGGTTTAATGGCACAGGCAGGGAGCCCAGCCAACAGCGAGTTGCAGTAATCCAGACGGGAGATGACAAGTGCCTGGATTAGGACCTGCGCCGCTTCCTGTGTGAGGCAGGGTCGTACTCTGCGGATGTTGTAGAGCATGAACCTACAGGAACGGGCCACCGCCTTGATGTTAGTTGAGAACGACAGGGTGTTGTCCAGGATCACGCCAAGGTTCTTAGCGCTCTGGGAGGAGGACACAATGGAGTTGTCAACCGTGATGGCGAGATCATGGAACGGGCAGTCCTTCCCCGGGAGGAAGAGCAGCTCCGTCTTGCCGAGGTTCAGCTTGAGGTGGTGATCCGTCATCCACACTGATATGTCTGCCAGACATGCAGAGATGCGATTCGCCACCTGGTCATCAGAAGGGGGAAAGGAGAAGATTAGTTGTGTGTCGTCTGCATAGCAATGATAGGAGAGACCATGTGAGGTTATGACAGAGCCAAGTGACTTGGTGTATAGCGAGAATAGGAGAGGGCCTAGAACAGAGCCCTGGGGGACACCAGTGGTGAGAGCACGTGGTGAGGAGACAGATTCTCGCCACGCCACCTGGTAGGAGCGACCTGTCAGGTAGGACGCAATCCAAGCGTGGGCCGCGCCGGAGATGCCCAACTCGGAGAGGGTGGAGAGGAGGATCTGATGGTTCACAGTATCGAAGGCAGCCGATAGGTCTAGAAGGATGAGAGCAGAGGAGAGAGAGTTAGCTTTAGCAGTGCGGAGCGCCTCCGTGATACAGAGAAGAGCAGTCTCAGTTGAATGACTAGTCTTGAAACCTGACTGATTTGGATCAAGAAGGTCATTCTGAGAGAGATAGCGGGAGAGCTGGCCAAGGACGGCACGTTCAAGAGTTTTGGAGAGAAAAGAAAGAAGGGATACTGGTCTGTAGTTGTTGACATCGGAGGGATCGAGTGTAGGTTTTTTCAGAAGGGGTGCAACTCTCGCTCTCTTGAAGACGGAAGGGACGTAGCCAGCGGTCAGGGATGAGTTGATGAGCGAGGTGAGGTAAGGGAGAAGGTCTCCGGAAATGGTCTGGAGAAGAGAGGAGGGGATAGGGTCAAGCGGGCAGGTTGTTGGGCGGCCGGCCGTCACAAGACGCGAGATTTCATCTGGAGAGAGAGGGGAGAAGGAGGTCAGAGCACAGGGTAGGGCAGTGTGAGCAGAACCAGCGGTGTCGTTTGACTTAGCAAACGAGGATCGGATGTCGTCGACCTTCTTTTCAAAATGGTTGACGAAGTCATCTGCAGAGAGGGAGGAGGGGGGGGGGGGAGGAGGATTCAGGAGGGAGGAGAAGGTGGCAAAGAGCTTCCTAGGGTTAGAGGCAGATGCTTGGAATTTAGAGTGGTAGAAAGTGGCTTTAGCAGCAGAGACAGAAGAGGAAAATGTAGAGAGGAGGGAGTGAAAGGATGCCAGGTCCGCAGGGAGGCGAGTTTTCCTCCATTTCCGCTCGGCTGCCCGGAGCCCTGTTCTGTGAGCTCGCAATGAGTCGTCGAGCCACGGAGCGGGAGGGGAGGACCGAGCCGGCCTGGAGGATAGGGGACATAGAGAGTCAAAGGATGCAGAAAGGGAGGAGAGGAGGGTTGAGGAGGCAGAATCAGGAGATAGGTTGGAGAAGGTTTGAGCAGAGGGAAGAGATGATAGGATGGAAGAGGAGAGGGTAGCGGGGGAGAGAGAGCGAAGGTTGGGACGGCGCGATACCATCCGAGTAGGGGCAGTGTGGGAAGTGTTGGATGAGAGCGAGAGGGAAAAGGATACAAGGTAGTGGTCGGAGACTTGGAGGGGAGTTGCAATGAGGTTAGTGGAAGAACAGCATCTAGTAAAGATGAGGTCGAGCGTATTGCCTGCCTTGTGAGTAGGGGGGGAAGGTGAGAGGGTGAGGTCAAAAGAGGAGAGGAGTGGAAAGAAGGAGGCAGAGAGGAATGAGTCAAAGGTAGACGTGGGGAGGTTAAAGTCGCCCAGAACTGTGAGAGGTGAGCCGTCCTCAGGAAAGGAGCTTATCAAGGCATCAAGCTCATTGATGAACTCTCCGAGGGAACCTGGAGGGCGATAAATGATAAGGATGTTAAGCTTGAAAGGGCTGGTAACTGTGACAGCATGGAATTCAAAGGAGGCGATAGACAGATGGGTAAGGGGAGAAAGAGAGAATGACCACTTGGGAGAGATGAGGATCCCGGTGCCACCACCCCGCTGACCAGAAGCTCTCGGGGTGTGCGAGAACACGTGGGCGGACGAAGAGAGAGCAGTAGGAGTAGCAGTGTTATCTGTGGTGATCCATGTTTCCGTCAGTGCCAAGAAGTCGAGGGACTGGAGGGAGGCATAGGCTGAGATGAACTCTGCCTTGTTGGCCGCAGATCGGCAGTTCCAGAGGCTACCGGAGACCTGGAACTCCACGTGGGTCGTGCGCGCTGGGACCACCAGATTAGGGTGGCCGCGGCCACGCGGTGTGGAGCAATTGTATGGTCTGTGCAGAGAGGAGAGAACAGGGATAGACAGACACATAGTTGACAGGCTACAGAAGAGACTACGCTAATGCAAAGGAGATTGGAATGACAAGTGGACTACGCGTCTCGAATGTTCAGAAAGTTAAGCTTACGTAGCAAGAATCTTATTGACTAAAATGATTAAGATGATACAGTACTGCTGAAGTAGGCTAGCTGGCAGTGGCTGCGTTGTTGACTTTGTAGGCTAGCTGGCAGTGGCTGCGTTGTTGACAATACACTAATCAAGTCGTTCCGTTGAGTGTAATAGTTTCTACAGTGCTGCTATTCGGGGGCTAGCTGGCTAGCTAGCAGTGTTGATTACGTTACGTTGCGTTAAAAGAACGACAGTAGCTGGCTAGCTAACCTAGAAAATCGCTCTAGACTACACAATTATCTTTGATACAAAGACGGCTATGTAGCTAGCTGTGTAGCTAGCTACGATCAAACAAATCAAACCGTTGTACTGTAATGAAATGAAATGAAAATGTGATACTACCTGTGGAGCGAAGCGGAATGCGACCGGGTTGTATTCGGTAGACGTTGGCTAGCTGTTGGCTAGCTAGCAGTGTCTCCTACGTTAAGGACGACAAGTAGCTGGCTAGCTAACCTCGGTAAATTAAGATAATCACTCTAAAACTACACACTCTAAACTACACAATTATCTTGGATACGAAGACAGCAAAGACAGCTATGTAGCTAGCTAACACTACACTAATCAAGTCGTTCAGTTGAGTGTAATAGTTGCTACAGTGCTGCTATTCGGTAGACGGTGGACGTTTGCTAGCTGGCTAGCTGCTGGGCAGATAGCAGTGTAGACTGCGTTAGGACGACGAAATACGATAATTACGCAATTATCTTTGATACAAAGATGGCTATGTAGCTAGCTAAGAAGAAATTGCTAAGATTAGACAAATCAAACCGTTGTACTATAATGAAATGTAATGAAATGTAATGAAAAGTTATACTACCTGCGGACCAAAGCGCGAATGCGACCGCTCGCTCCAACCCGGAAGTGCAAAAAAAGCTTTTGAATGCTGGCGGTGCTTTCACTCTAGTGGTAGCATGAGACGGAGTCTACAACCCACACAAGTGGCTCAGGTAGTGCAGCTCATCCAGGAAGGCACATCAATGCGAGCTGTGGCAAGAAGGTTTGCTGTGTCTGTCAGCATGGTGTCCAGAGCATGGAGGCGCTACCAGGAGACAGGCCAGTACATCAGGAGACGTGGAGGAGGCCGTAGGAGGGCAACAACCCAGCAGCAGGACCGCTACCTCCGCCTTTGTGCAAGGAGGAGCACTGCCAGAGCCCTGCAAAATGACCTCCAGCAGGCCACAAATGTGCATGTGTCTGTTCAAATGGTCAGAAACAGACTCCATGAGGGTGGTATGAGGGCCCGACGTCCACAGGTGGGGGTTGTGCTTACAGCCCAACACCGTGTAGGACGTTTGGCATTTGCCAGAGAACACCAAGATTGGCAAATTCGCCACTGGCACCCTGTGCTCTTCACAGATGAAAGCAGGTTCACACTGAGCACATGAGCACATGTGACAGACGTGACAGAGTCTGGAGACGCCGTGGAGAACGTTCTGCTGCCCGCAACATCCTCCAGCATGACCGGTTTGGCGGTGGGTCAGTCATGGTGTGGGGTGGCATTTCTTTGGGGGGCCGCACAGCCCTCCATGTGCTCGCCAGAGGTAGCCTGACTGCCATTAGGTACCGAGATGAGATCCTCAGACCCCTTGTGAGACCATATGCTGGTGCGGTTGGCCCTGGGTTCCTCCTAATGCAAGACAATGCTAGACCTCATGTGGCTGGAGTGTGTCAGCAGTTCCTGCAAGAGGAAGGCATTGATGCTATGGACTGGCCCGCCCGTTCCCCAGACCTGAATCCAATTGAGCACATCTGGGACATCATGTCTCGCTCCATCCACCAATGCCACGTTGCACCACAGACTGTCCAGGAGTTGGCGGATGCTTTAGTCCAGGTCTGGGAGGAGATCCCTCAGGAGACCATCCGCCACCTCATCAGGAGCATGCCCAGGCGTTGTAGGGAGGTCGTACAGGCATGTGGAGGCCACACACACTACTGAGCCTCATTTTGACTTGTTTTAAGGACATTACATCAAAGTTGGATCAGCCTGTAGTGTGGTTTTCCACTTTAATTTTGAGTGTGACTCCAAATCCAGACCTCCATGGGTTGATAAATTTGATTTCCATTGATAATTTTTGTGTGATTTTGTTGTCAGCACATTCAACTATGTAAAGAAAAAAGTATTTAATAAGAATATTTCATTCATTCAGATCTAGGATGTGTTATTTTAGTGTTCCCTTTATTTTTTTGAGCAGTGTATATATATCCAAAATATAAATGTATTTGGCGAGTTTGATCCAGAAAAACACCAGTTCCAACTTGTGCAACGTGACTACAAAATATCTCAAAAGTTACCTGTAAGCTTTGTCCAAACATTTCAAACTACTTTTGTAATACAACTTTTTTTATTTAAATAATCCATAAAATTGAAGACGGGATATACTGTGTTCAATACCGGAGGAAAACAAAGTGGAGCGTGCTTTCAGGTCACGCGCCTCCAACAAAGAGTACACTTACCTCTACCCTCATTCTGAACAGTGTTACTTCTTCATTTCTCAAAGGAAAAACCTCAACCAATTTCTAAAGACTGTTGACATCCAGTGGAAGCGATAGGAACTGCAAGAAGGAAATCTTGATTCCCAATGAAACCTCATTGAAAAGAGAGTGACCTCAAAAACAAAAAATCTGAATGGTTTGTCCTCGGGGTTTTGACTGCCAAATAAGTTCTGTTATACTCACAGACATGATTCAAACAGTTTTAGAAACTTCAGAGTGTTTTCTATCCAAATCCACTAATAATATGCATATCTTAGGTTCTGGGCCTGAGTAGCAGGCAGTTTACTTTGGACACGCTTTTCATCCGGACGTGAAAATACTGCCACCTATCCCAGAGAAGTTAAGAGCAGTTGGAGGCCATGGAATTAGAGTTGTATGGCATTGAAGCTCGTCTGAAGGTTAGTTAACAGTGTCCAAAGAAGGGCCAGAAGTATACAGAATGCTCTCGTCTGCGTAGAGGTGGATCAGAGAATCACCAGCAGCAAGAGCGACATCATTGATGTATACAGAGAAAAGAGTGGGCCTGAGAATTGAACCCTGTGGCACCCCCATAGAGACTGCCAGAGGTCCGGACAACAGGCCCTCCGATTTGACACACTGAACTCTATCAGAGAAGTAGTTGGTGAACCAGGCTAGGCAGTCATTTGAGAAACCAAGGCTGTTGAGTCTGCCGATAAGAATGTGGTGATTGACAGAGTCGAAAGCCTTGGCCAGGTCGATGAATACGGCTGCACGGTATTGTCTCTTATCGATGGCGGTTATGATATTTTTTAGGACCTTGAGCGTGGCTGAGGTGCACCCGTGACCAGCTCAGAAACCAGATTGCATAGCAGAGAAGGTACGGTGGGATTCGAAATGGTCGGTAATCTGTTTTGTTATCTTGGCTTTCGAAGACCTTAGAAAGGCAGGGTAGGATAGATATAGGTCTGTAGCAGTTTGGGTCTAGAGTGTCTCCCCCTTTTGAAGAGGGGGATGACCGCAGCTGCTTTCCAATCTTTGGGAATCTCAGACAATACGAAATAGAGGTTGAACAGGCAAGTAATAGGGGTTGCAACAATTGACAGATAGTTTTAGAAAGAGGGTCCAGATTGTCTAACCCGGCTGATTTGTAGGGGTCCAGATTTTGCAGCTCTTTCAGAACATCAGCTATTTGGATTTGGGTGAAGGAGAAATGGGAGTCTTGGGTGAGTCACTGTGGGGGGTGCAGGGCTGTTGACCAGGGTAGGGGTAGCCAGGTGGAAAGCATGGCCAGCTGTAGAAAAATGCTTATTGAAATGCTCAATTATAGTGGATTTATTGGTGGTGACAGTGTTTCCTAGCCTCATTTATACTTCCAAAGGTGGGGCAAAATGGCTTAAGGACAGCAAGTCAAGGTATTGGAGTGACCTCAAACCTGTAGAAATTTTTGGGGCAGAACTGAAAAAGCGTGTGCGAGCAATGAGGCCTAGAAACCTGACTCCAGCTCTGTCAGGAGGAATGGGCCAAAATTCACCCAACCTATTGTGGGAAGCTTGTGGAAGGCTACCCAAAACATTTGACTCAAGTTAAACAATTTAAAGGCAATGCTACCAAATACTAATTGAGTGTATGTAAACTTCTGACCCACTTGGAATGTGATGAAATAAAACATTCTCTCTGCTATTATTCTGACATTTCACATTCTTAAAATAAAGTGGTGATCCTAACTGACCTAAGACAGGGAATTTTTTATAGGATCAAATGTCAGGAATTGTGAAAAACTGAGTTTAAATGTATTTGGCTAAGGTGTATGTAAACTTCCGACTTCAACTGTACATTTACATTTTATGGAATTCTTGCCAAAGTTCTCAAATGGGAGCTAAGTTTGGGCAAAAATGTAATTTTTTTCTTCAGGTAACACTTGGAACGAAAAGTTGAGTAAACAAAAAAAGATTGCGGAACCAGTTACTTAATAATAGTTATTTGAAACAACTAAATTTGTGGGTGATATTCAGTGTGGCTCCAGGACAGGCTTCCCACTTCACATGTAAAGGAGCTCCTTGAGAGGTGGAGAGGGAACAGAGTTAAATGGCTAAATGTCTTATTCTAAACTGGCATTATCTTCTCTCCCTTAATCTTCTAGCGATGAGAACATCTGATTTCCAAAAGTGCAGCCCACACGCGAGTGTGATTGTACTGTGCCCGCCTACTGAACCACTAACACTACATGCAAAGTGTACTTGGCTGTATGGCGATGTGCTGCACATAAGACATTGTTCAGTGTGTGGGTGCCAGTTTTGGCACAGTTCGATAGTTTTTGCTTTTCCCAGCTTTATGTTTGCTAGCATAAGCTAAGGCAAAGCAGCTCAGACACATGGAGGGGGAGTCAGAGGAGGAGGATGTTAAGTAGTGAGGAGAGGACATAAAGAAGGGTTTAAAGTGTTTACAGCAGTTACAGGCTGTAAACTGACTTGAAGAACAGATAATTCAGAGTCTAGTGGAAGAATAATAGCTGTATCTGTAAAGGTTTTCTTCCTGGGGTGAAGGAGAGGACCAAAATGCAGCGTAGCCAGTGCTCAACATGTTTAATTATAAGAACAAGTGAACACTACAAACAACTTACAAAATAACAAACGTGCAAAACCGATACAGACCTATCTGGTGCAGAACACAAACACAGAGACAGGTAACAACCACCCACAACGAACACAGTGAAACAACCTACCTAAATATGACTCTTAATTAGAGGAACGCAAAACACCTGCCTCTAATTAAGAGCCATACCAGGCAACCCTAAACCAACATAGAAACACACAACATAGAATGCCCACCCAAAACTCACGCCCTGACCATCACACACATACAAAACAACAGAAAACAGGTCAGGAACGTGACAGTATCTCTGCTTTGAGAGACTTGTGGTAGGAACAGAGCTTTAATACAGCTTTTAAAGGGGAAGTGTTTGTAACAGCTTTGGTATCAGAGTTAGGTTTATAGAGTAGAGCTGTATCATGAGTCGACTTAAAGTTCAGTGCACAGAACATTGGTTTAGTACCACTACTGCATACATAAATGGAATTGAGGATATACTGTGTCTAGCTAGTATCAGTAAATAAATCCTGTATATATTGGAGAAAGAATCCCAAGAAAAGGAGCTGAGCAATCTGAGCAATATACAAAATGTTCTCTGTTCCTTAGTCCCTGCTAGTCTAGACTCTAGTCCAAGAAGTTGGTGGTCCCACCCTGCAGCATCACATGCACAGTAGCAGCTCCTCTCTCCATGCATTTCAACATCCATCGTTCCGAGCAAAGCATTTTTTATTTAGTTTTGGAGCCCTAATGAAATGTGCTTAATAACCGTAATAGGAGGGAGTGTAACTCGATTTAGGAGAGCCTCTGCAGCAATAGGATTCTGAGCATGATTGTAGGGAATGTGTGACAGATCCTCTGGCCTTTGGTTGATGATTAAGTGATAATGCCAGAGAAGCCGGTGTATGGAGGATATATTGGCACGAGTGTTGTTAGGCAAACTGTGCAAATATATCCTCCAACCACCAGCTTCAAGGGCATTATCACCTTTCTACAACAGGTTACCAACATATTCAAATAATGACGCGACCCAGTCGTTCGTTCTAAATGTTCCATTGCCATACTGGCTGGCAACGTCCTTATCCCTTGTTTGCTAGCTAGCCAACTACGGCTAACTTAGTCAAATCAAAATCAAATCAAATGTTATTTGTCACATACACATGGTTAGCAGATGTTAATGCGAGTGTAGCGAAATGCTTGTGCTTCTAGTTCCGACAATGCAGTAATAACCAACAAGTAATCTAACCTAACAATTCCACAACTACTACCTTATACACACAAGTGTAAAGGGATAAAGAATATGTACATAAAGATATATGAATGAGTGATGGTACAGAACGGCATAGGCAAGATGCAGTAGATGGTATAGAGTACAGTATATACATATGAGATGAGTAATGTAGGGTATATAAACATAAAGTGGCATAGTTTTAAAGTGGCTAGTGATACATGTATTACATAAAGATGGCAAGATGCAGTAGATGATATAGAGTACAGTATATACATATACATATGAGATGAGTAATGTAGGGTATGTAAACATTATATTAATAGGCATTGTTTAAAGTGGCTAGTGATACATTTTTACATAATTTCCATCAATTCCCATTATTAAAGTGGCTGGAGTTGAGTCAGTATGTTGGCAGCGGCCACTAAATGTTAGTGGTGGCTGTTTAACAGTCTGATGGCCTTGAGATAGAAGCTGTTTTTCAGTCTCTCGGTCCCTGCTTTGATGCACCTGTACTGACCTCGCCTTCTGGATGATAGCGGGGTGAACAGGCAGTGGCTCGGGTGGTTGTTGTCCTTGATGATCTTTATGGCCTTCCTGTGACATCGGGTGGTGTAGGTGTCCTGGAGGGCAGGTAGTTTGCCCCCAGTGATGCGTTGTGCAGACCTCACTACCCTCTGGAGAGCCTTACGGTTGTGGGCGGAGCAGTTGCCGTACCAGGCGGTGATACAGCCCGACAGGATGCTCTCGATTGTGCATCTGTTGAAGTTTGTGAGTGCTTTTGGTGACAAGCCGAATTTCTTCAGCCTCCTGAGGTCTCAGAACGCACCCTTGTGGGGCCCCGGTGTTGAGGATCAGCGGGGTGGAGATGTTGTTACCTACTCTCACCACCTGGGTGCGGCCCGTCAGGAAGTCCAGGACCCAGTTGCACAGGGCGGGGTCGAGACCCAGGGTCTCGAGCTTGATGACGAGTTTGGAGGGTACTATGGTGTTAAATGCTTAGCTGTAGTCGATGAACAGCATTCTCACATAGGTATTCCTCTTGTCCAGATGGGTTAGGGCAGTGTGCAGTGTGGTTGCGATTGCGTCGTCTGTGGACCTATTGGGTCGGTAAGCAAATTGGAGTGGGTCTAGGGTGTCCGGTAGGGTGGAGGTGATATGGTCCTTGACTAGTCTCTCAAAGCACTTCATGATGACGGAAGTGAGTGCTACGGGGCGGTAGTCACGTCAAACAGTGCAGACAGAAAAACAACAGAAGCTGCATTTGTTTAAGCTGTTTTCTAGTGACATTTATTTGGATACATCCATAACAATGAGCTAATGAGACGTAATTTTGCCTGGCATAGAAAATGTGCTCTCTCGTCAGGATAATGTTGCTCAGAGGAGCTAGCCAACTCACAGCTAACACAATACCTTCAAACTGAAGCTGGAAAGACTGCAAACTAGCTGCACTTCGTTTCGTTTGAACTTTTTTCAATTGACATTTCTTTGGATATATTCATAAAAATGATGCCAGCATATTCATGATTTTGACTGGCTGAGAAACACTGCCTGCCTGTCGGTCTCGTCCCGACCCCTACACGTTCATTATTATGGGACAGCTGGAGATCGAATTTGAATCTTGAAACAATGTTGCAAATGTCGGAGACAGACAAGGTTTATAGAAATCTCCGCTGTTGAAAACTAAATGTTAGTCCAAAAGAAATGTGAGATAATGTCTAGATGCTTTTTATAGTGGAGATCAAATGTATAACTTGCCTGGCTGGGCTGATGAGACAGTGGATTGCACAATCAGATGAAGCAGAGTAAATAGGCATTTTACCATCATAGAATTAGCTGGTGGTAACTTGTGGATCAGACACAGGCTGGAATGCGGTTTTAACCAATCCGCATTCAGGATTAGACCCACCCGTTATTTAAAGACCAATATGTGATTGGTTAATATTGCGTTAGTCGTCTGTTGCATTGACCCAGTAGAAACCCTCTAAGGATCTAGATTCCTAAACGGTGGTTTGGTTCTTCGACTTCACCACACATAGTCCCACTGTAGACTGAGGAGATAAAAAAAAACTGGTGAATCAAGTTGTTTACAGTTTGCCTTAGAGGTTCCACATAAATACTACAATACAATTCTAAAGTAAGTGCTACGTACGATCAAGGGATACTACAGTGTCGAGTGTAGGACTCTACAGTATGCTACAGTTTACTACAGAATTCTATAGTATTCTGTACTTACACACTGTAGTATTCTTCATTCATGTAGTGTACATTTACAGCTAACCCACATGAAAAAAATACTATTGTATAATATGGTCTAAATGCTGTAGTATTACTATATGTATATACTATAGTATTTAATTTAGTGTGTTTGCAGACTTTACTGTAGTATTCACTATAGTGTTTTTGCGGACATGACTGTAGTATACTATAGTATTCGCTGTAGTGTTTTTGCAGACATGGCATACAATAGTATTCACTGTAGCGTCATCCCCACAGTGACCTTACGTACATACCCCAACCAGAAGCCATGGATTGATTACAGACAACATCTGCACCGAGCTAATGGCTAGAGCTGCCGCTTTCAAGAAGTCCCAGAACAACCTCAGAAGATGAGGCTGATGCTCGACGGATGTAGCAGGGCTTGCAAACTATAACAGATTTCAAAGGGAAACCTAGCTGTGATCTTCCCAGCGACACGAGCCTACTAAACGAGCTAAATGCCTTCTATGCTTGCTTCGAGGCAAGCAACACTGAACAATGCATGAGAGCACCAGCTGTTCTAGACGACTGTAATCTCGCTCTCCGTAGCCGAAGTAAGTAAGAGATTTAAACAGGTTAACATTTGCAAGGCCACTGAGCCAGACGGAATACCAGAATGCGTACTCAGAGCATGTGCTGACAAGCTGGTAAGTGGCTTCTGACATTTTCAACCTATCCCGGTAATGCCAACTTGTTTGAAGCAGACCACCATAGTTCCCATGGCCACGAACGCCAAGGTAATCTGCCTAAATGACTATTGCCCTGTAGCACTCACATCAATATCCATGAAATGGTTTGAAAGGCTGGTCATGGCTCACATCAACACCATCCCAGACACCCTGGACCCATTCCAATTCGCATACCGCACCAACAGATCCACAGATGACACACTGCCCTCACCCATCTGGACAAAAGGAATACCTACGTAAGAATGCTGTTCAGTAGTTGACATTCAACACCATAGACCCGTCCAAGCTCATTACCAAGCTCAGGACCAAGGGGACCTCCCTCTGCAACTCCTGGATTTCGTGATGGGTCGGCCCCAGGTGGTAAGGGTAGGCAACAATACCTCTGCCACGCTGACCATCAACACGGGAGCCCCTTAGGGATGTGTGCATAGTCCTCTCTTGTACTCCCTGTTCACCCGCAACTGCGTGGCCGTGCACAACTCCAACACCATCAAGTTTGCTGACAACACGATGGTGGTATGACTGATCACTGATGACGATGAAGCAGCTTATAGGAGGAGGTCAGAGACCTGGCAGTGTGGCTTCTCCTGCGTTGTCTTGGCTGTGTGCTTAGGGTCGTTG
Source organism: Salvelinus alpinus (assembly GCF_045679555.1). Classification (NCBI taxonomy): domain Eukaryota; kingdom Metazoa; phylum Chordata; class Actinopteri; order Salmoniformes; family Salmonidae; genus Salvelinus; species Salvelinus alpinus. The sequence goes on along the minus strand of NC_092089.1, from coordinate 57,124,201 downwards.
TCCTGTTGGAAGGTGAACATTCACCCCAGACTGAGGTCCTGAGCGCTCTGGAGCAGGTTTTCATCAATGATCCCTCTGTACTGTGCTCCATTCATCTTTCCCTTGATCCTGACTAGTCTCCCAGTCCCTGCCGCTGAGAAACATCCCTACAGCATGATGCTGCCACCACCATGCTTCACCGTAGGGATGGTGCCAGGTTTCCTCCAGACGTGACACTTCGCATTCAGGCCAAAGTGTTAAAACCAATCTTGGTTTTATCAGAACAGAGTATCTTGTTTCTCATGGTCTGAGAGTCCTTTAGGTGCCTTTTGGCAAACTCCAAGCAGGCTCGCATGTGCCTTTTACTGAGGAGTGGCTTCCATCTGGCCATAAAAGCCTAATTGGTGAAGTGCTGCAGAGATGGTTGTCCTTCTGGAATGTTCTCCCATCTCCAGAGGAGCTCTGTCAGAGTGACCATTGGGTTCTTGGCCACCTCCCTGAACAAAGCCCTTCTCCCCCGATTGCTTGATTTGGCCGGGCGGCCAGCTCTAGGAAGAGTCTTGGTGGTTCCAAACTTCTTCCATTTAAGAATGATGGATGCCACTGTCTTCTTGGGGACCTTCAATGCTGCAGAAATGTTTTGGTACCGTTCCCCTGATCTGTGCCTCGACACAATCCTGTCTCATAGCTCTACAGATAATTCCTTCGACCTCATGGCTTGGTTTTTGCTATGACATGCACTGTCAACTGTGGGACCTTATATAGACGTGTGTGCCTTTCCAAATTATGTCCAATCAATTGAATTTACCACAGGTGCACTCCAATCAAGTTGTAGAAACATATCAAGGATGATCAATGGAAACAGGATGCACCTGAGCTCAATTTTGAGTCTCACAGCAAAGGGTCTGAATACTTATGTAATTACATTTGCTAAAATTTCTAAAACATTTTTAGCTTTGTCGTTATATTGTGTAGATTGATGAGAAAAATATTTAATCAATTTTAGAATAAAGCTGTAACGTAACAAAATGTTGGAAAAAGGGAATGGATCTGAATACTTTCCGGATTCACTGCACTGTAAAAAATTATTTGTTGTTTCAACTTATTATTTCCAGTGATATAGTTGTGTGGCGTTCTTCAAGCTCTGAGTACTTCACATTTCATGTTATCCTAGCTTTTATTACATTTATTTTGACTAACAGACAGTTAATTTGATATTATTTGAATCAATTTAAACCTTATGCTAACAATAAATGTGGAGTTCTAATAACTAAAGCTACATTATTGTTCACAAATAAAAAAAACATTTAAGTCCACGTCAGTATAACTGTCACGCCCTGGCCTTAGTATTCTTTGTTTTCTTTATTATTTTAGTTAGGTCAGGGTGTGACATGGGAAGTTTGTGTGTTTTGTCTAGTTTAGGGTGTGTGTATTGTTTAGGTGGTTTTGTATAGTGTATGGGGTTGTGTTCAGGAGAGAGGTCTAGGAAAGTCTATGGTTGCCTGGTTTGGTTCTCAATCAGAGACAGCTGGTTATTGTTGTCTCTGATTGGGAGCCATATTTAAGGCAGCCATAGGCTTTAGGTGATTGTGGGTAATTGTCTATGTTCTATGTTGCATGTGTGCACTTAGTTCGGTTTAGCTTCACGATCGTTTGTTTTGTTCATTTTGTAAGTGTTTGTTTTTTCCCTTCATTAAAAGAAGATGTATTTTTCACACGCTGCGTTTTGGTCCTCTCTTCCACGTCAAGACGATCGTGACAATAACCAACCATTTTTAGTTGAATTAATTTCACATTTTGTCAAGTCAACTTCAATTAAGTTATTGTAACTAGTAATGAAGTTATCATAACTACATTTAAAGTTCACATTACAAAATTGTCTAAGATAACATGTCACGTCACCCTAAGTGCTCTGAGCTTGAAAAAGGCCTCGCAACTAGATGACAGGAAATAACAAGTTGAAACAAATTTAAGGCCAGTAACTTCAATTCATAAAAGAGGTAACCATTTGCCATTTAAAAAATTACTTTTCTGAGTTTAATCTTTTTCCAATTTTGTTATGTCAACTTTTAATAAAGTTATCATAAATAGTAGCACAGTTATGATAACTACATTTAAGGTCTACATAACAAAATTGTCTAAGCTGGGATAAAGGTGACATGTAATGTACGCTGAGCTTAAACAAGGCCATGTAACTAGATGACTGGAAATAAAAAGTTTAACAATATTCAATTATAAGTTATCTGATCTAAAGCCACATTTAAAAGACTTAACCGTTTACAATCCTTGTTCAATCAACATGCACTTAAGTCAAGCCTACTTCATATAGAGTTATTGTAACAGAGTTCTCAACCTGTTTGGCTGTTGGTGCAACACTGTGGCTACAAGCAAGTCAAGCAGGCCAAAAAAAGTAACTATACTATTAATGACATAATAGACAGGTTTGCCACAGGCTGCAAGTAGAGAACCACTGATCTAACTCAACAAAATTACTTTGACTAATAAAAGATGTAAACTTAATATAACCCAGTATGTACAGTTTAACAAAGTTCAGATTTAGTAAAGCTTATCTCCATTTTAAAATTACTTTATATTTACAATGATTGATTTACTATCAAGAGTACATTGATCGATTCAACAACTTGATCGATTCTATCTAGCTTGTAATGACAACAAAATAGTCCTATAGTGTATTTCAGAACATTTATTACACTATGTATTAACAAATACATTTGCAGCAATGTATGCATTTTGATTGTCATGAAAAAAATGTACAATGCATATTTTTAGTTGCATGTCTTTGGGTGCATTTAAACGGGCAGCCAAATTCTGCTGTCACTAATTAGTATTTTAACCAACATCAGCTAAGACATTTTTTTTTCTAAAGATAAATGTTTTATTTAAAAAATATAAAAAGTTATTTAGATAGGACAATGATTCCCTGCAATAAGCAATTAATTTGTTACACAAAAGCACAGCCTAAAATGCTAAGTTTATATTGAAGACAGACCGGCGCGAGCCCAATGACGAACAATGTTGAAGCAAAACTGATTGCAATTCCTGTTCAAATGGCAAAATCATCACTGCATGGTGTAGGGATTAATTGTTCTGTCAAAATTGCTTTAAATATTTTTAATAACAAGAAATATCATTTTTACAGCTTTTGTATAGAATTTTGAATTCTTCACAGTGCCACTAATTCTGTGAATTGTCTAACAATAGGGAATTTGACATAGTGGCAAGAAAAAGTATGTGAACCCTTTGGAATTACCTGGATTTCTGCATAAATTGGTCATCAATTTGATCTGATCTTCATCTAAGTCACAACAATCGACAAACAGTGTGCTTAAACTAATAACACACATTATTGTATTTTTCTTGTCTATATTGAATACATCATTTAAACATTCACAGTGTATGTTGGAAAAAGTATGTGAGCCCCTCCAAAAGCTAATTGGTGTCAGCTAACCTGGAGTCCAAGCAATGAGACGAGATTGGAGAAGTTGGTTAGAGCTGCCTTTCCCTATAATAAACACTCACAAAATGTTGCTATTCACAAGAGGCATCGCCTGATGTGAACCATACCTCGACCAAAAGAGATCTCAGTAGAGACCCAAGATTAAAAATGGTTGACTTGCAAAAAGCTGGAAGGGGTTACAAAAGTATCTTTAAAAGCCTTGATGTGCATCAGTCCATGGAAAGACAAATTGTCTATGAATGGAGAAAGTTCAGCACTGTTGCTACTATCCCTAGGAGTGGCCGTCCTGCAAAGATGACTGCAAGAGCACAGCACAGAATGCTCAATGAGGTTAAGAAGAATCCTAGTGTCAGCTAAAGACTTACAGAAATCTCTGGAACATGCTAATATCTCTGTTGATGAGTCTCCGATACGTAAAACACTAAACAAGAATGGTGTTCATGGAAGGATACCACGGAAGAAGCCACTGCTGTCCAAATCAAACATTGCTTCACGTCTGAAGTTTGCAAAAGTGCACCTGGATGTTCCACAGCCGTACTGGCAAAATATTCCATGGGACAGATGAAACTACAGTTGAGTTGTTTGTAAGGAACATACAACGCTATGTCTGGAGAAAATAAAGGCACAGCACACCAACATCAAACCTCATCCTAAATTTAAAGTATGGTGGAGGGAGCGTCATGGTTTGGGGCTGCATTGGGATTTCTGTATTTTCTGTAAATGTTATAACCTTGTATTGCTACCACTGTATCATCAACGGTATTATTTAAGTGAGTTTCGGAGATTGTCAGAATATGAATCATCTGCTACTAGCAAATTATTGATTTCATGAACCTTGTTTCTTAAGCTACATAAACTCAGCAAAAAAAGAAACGTCCTCTCACTGTCAACTGCGTTTATTTTCAGCAAACTTAGCATGTGTAAATATTTATATGAACATAAGATTCAACAACTGAGACATAAATTGAACAAGTTTCACGGACATGTCACTAACAGAAATGGATTCATGTGTCCCTGAACAAAGAAGGGGATGTCAAAATCAAAAGTAACAGTCATTATCTGGTGTGGCCACCAGCTACATTAAGTACCGCAGTGCATCTCCTCCTCATGGACTGCACCAGATTTGCCAGTTCTTGCTGTGAGATGTTACCCACTCTTCCACCAAGCACCTGCAAGTTCCCGGACATTTCTGGGGGGAATGGCCCTAGCCCTCACCCTCCAATCCAACAGGTCCCAGACGTGCTCAATGGGATTGCAATCCGGGCTCTTCACTGGCCATGGCAGAACACTGACATTCCTGTCTTGCAGGAAATCACGCACAGAACGAGCAGTATGGCTGGTGGCTGGAGGGCCATGTCAGGATGAGCCTGCAGGAAGGGTACCACATGAGGGAGGAGGATGTCTTCTCTGTAACGCACAGCGTTGAGATTGCCTGCAATGAGAACAAGCTCAGTCCGATGATGCTGTGAAACACCGCCCCAGATCGTGACAGACCCTCCGCCTCCAAATCGATCCCGCTCCAGAGTACAGGCCTCGGTGTAACGCTCATTCTTTCGACGATAAATCCAACCATCACCCCTGGTGAGACAAAACCGCAACTCGTCAGTGAAGAGCACTTTTTGCCAGTCCTGTCTGGTCCACCCACGGTAGGTTTGTGCCCATAGTCGACGTTGTTGCCGGTGACGTCTGGTGAGAACCTGCCTTACAACAGGCCTACAAGCCCTCAGTCCAGCCTCTCTCAGCCTATTGCGGACAGTCTGAGCACGGATGGAGGGATTGTGCATTCCTGGTGTAACTCGGCCAGTTGTTGTTGCCATCCTGTAACTGTCCCGCAGGTGTGATGTTCGGATGTACCGATCCTGTGCAGGTGTTGTTACACGTGGTCTGGCACTGTGAGGACGATCAGCTGTCTGTCCTGTCTCCCTGTAGCTCGGTCTTAGGTGCCTCACATTGCAATTTATTGCCCTGGCCACATCTGCAGTCCTCATGTCTCTTTGCAGCATGCCTAAGGCACGATCACACAGATGAGCAGGGACCCTGAGCATTTATCTTTTGGTGTTTTTCAGTCAGTAGAAAGGCCTCTTTAGTGTCCTAAGTTTTCATAACTGGGACCTTAATTACCTACCGTCTGTAAGCTGTTAGTGTCTTAACGACCATTCCACAGGTGCATGTTCAATAATTATTTATAGTTCATTGACCAAGCATGGGAAAGTATTTAAACCCTTTACAATGAAGATCTGTGAAGTTCTTTTGATTTTTACAAATTATCTTTGAAAGACAGGGTCCTGAAAAAGGGATGTTTTTTGTGCTATTTTGAGCATTTTTCTTCTCGGATGCTTACTTGTTTTCATTGCTTTACTCTGAAGCTTAGCAGTATCAGATATGCTCACGTTCTTTATGTTCGTGCAGGGTGAGCTGCACACATTGGACTTCCTACTAGGGCACACCGCCTCAGTGCTAATAGTATAAATCTGGTTCATAGGCACGTGATTACTGCATACAATAGCTATAGGATCAGCAGAGCCATTCAGGGCAGTAAGAGGGACATAAATTAGGTTACTTACATTGTCTACCAATGCCCCTGGTATAGTGTACATTTTCTGAAGCATTATGACAACTCAGGGTCACAATGGTAGGGATTAACTGAGCTGGGCTTGGGTCACTGATAAGTCATTGTCTCAATGCAGCCTTTTAATGCTTTCAAAGGATCCAGGAACCCAAATGATTTGGGTGGATCCCATCCTCCTTATAAAACGTGTTTTGTTTCCAAAAGTGATCATTTGTCAACAAAAGTTACACCCATTGAGCTGCAATAATGAAGTAGTCAGTTGTGAAGAGAGGGAATCCTGCTAAAGAGTTCAATGCCATGAATCAGAGAGGGCACAGGACCAGATATGATGGTTATTTTATTAGTGTCTAGCAGAGAGTCAATCAGCTCTTTAAAATCTAATTTCAACTGTTCAGAGCTGCCCTTCATAATGTCATTAAAACCCACAAGGACTACTATAGAATCGATTTCCATATCCTGACATAGTACATTCGGGACCAGCTTAGTAATGTCATTTACTCAAGCTCCGGGATAGGATATTGTTTATGCATCAGGAACGGTCACATTTATTACCATGCAGCTGCACAAAATCACGGCTGGCGAGAAGGACGAGGAAATCCGCCCACTCCCATGCTTCACAGGGTTCGGAGAACCCTTTATGGACGGGTGAGAGTTAGGATAACTTGAGCCCGTTGCTCCTGGTGCCTGGTGCAGGCCTCCTACAGATGGAGAAGCCCAGTTCGATCAGGCTAGGAACCAAAGTTTTGGTCACTGTTTCCTTGGGCACCTTTATTAGGGGGGGACGTGCAGGAAATGTATAAAAACATCCCGTGGTCATGTTCAGGTGAGACCTTTGTACCTGGTAAGTCTTTTGAGTATAGGTTGTGTGGCGTCATCGTTGTTGGTTTATGTCTGTGAGCAACCATTTTGTGACCATGCTGTCTTCAAATGTTTCGGGTATGGTCGATGTTCTGAATTGTATGTGTGGAGTTTGACCATCAGTGAGTTTATTCATGTGTGACAATATTCAAGATGTTAAATATGTAAAGCCCCTGAAATAATGTACTTTTGTTTTCTGTTTGGAGAGGCTTTGCTGGTTTGATGACCAGGCAGTTTATTGGCAGCACCCTCCAATAAGTTGACTGTCTTTAAGTAAAGTAATTTTGTATTTCTAAAATATATATTGTTTAAGTAAATGCAGTAGTTACTTGTTCTTTCTTTTCTACCATCAGAAGTACAGCATTGTTTGTCACTGTTTTGGTCATCTTGTGAACTTGGTCAGCTGAATCTATGAACACTGTTGTATTTCAGAAAGCTATGTAGTGGAAGTAACAGATCTAAAGTCATTTTGGCATACTCTTGTTAATGTCTTTATCTGTGTCAAACAAGCAAACCTAATGCTCTAAGATTTAGTAATCTGTACTTGTTCTTTATGCAGGTTAGCATTTTAATTTGTTCTGGAGGCAGCTCTGCAGAGTGGAAAAAGTAATAAAATAGGATTTTTAAACCTAACCTATACCAAAGTTGGGATATGTTGTCGGAGTCGGTACAGCCACCGGGTTTCTATATGCGTCGACAGAAATAAACATCTCTCTGGGAAGAAGGGCGGGGGTGTATGCTTCCAGACTAACGACTCATGGTGTAGTCATAACACCATACAGGAACTCAAGTCCTTTTGTTCACCTGACCTAGAATTCCTTACAATCAAATGACGACCATATTATCTCCCAAGTGATTTCTCGTCGGTTATTGTCACAGCCGTGTATATACCCCGTCAAGCCAATACATATATATACCATGTCAAGCCCTCAAGGAACTTCACTGGACTCTATGTAAACTGGAAACCATATAGCATGAGGCTGCATTTTTTTTGTAGCTGGGGATTTTATCAAAGCAAATTTGAAAACAAGGCTACCTAATTCTATCAGCATATTGATTGATTGTAGCACTCGCGCAGGCAATACACTGGACCACTGCTACTCTAACTTCCGTGAAGCATAAGGCCCTCCCCCGCCCTCCCTTCGGCAAATATGACCACGACTCCATTTTGCTCCTACCGTCCTATAGGCAGAAACTCAAACAGGATGTACCCGTGACGAGAAACATTCAACGCTGGTCTGACCAATCGGAATCCACGCTTCAAGATTGTTTTGATCACGCAGACTGGGAAATGTTCCGGGCAGCCTCAGAGAATAACATTGATTTATATGCTGATTCGGTGAGTGAGTTAATAAGAAAGTGCAGATGTTGTACCCACTGACTAATAAAACCTACCCTAAACAGAAACCGTGGATAGATGGTGGAATTCGCGCCAAACTGAAAGCGCGAACCACAGCATTTAAACATGGAAAGATGACTGGAAAAATGGCTGAATATAAACAGTGTAGTTATTCCCTCCGCAAGGCAATCAAACAAGCGAAATGTCGTATAGGGACAAAGTGGAGTCTCAATTCAACAGCTCAGACACGAGACTTATGTGGCAGGGTCTACAGGCAATTACGAACTGCAAAAAGAAAACCAGCCATGTCACGGACACTGACGTTTTTCTTACAGACAAATTAAACACCTTTGCCCGCTTTTGAGGTTAATACAGTGCCACCGACACGGCCCGCTACCAAGGACTGCAGGCCCTCCTCCTCCGTGGCAGACGTGAGTAAGACATTTTAAACATGTTAACCCTCGCAGGGCTGCTGGCCCAGACGGCATCCCTAGCTGCGTCCTCAGAGCATGCGCAGACCAGCTGGCTGGTGTGTATACGGACATATTCATTCGCTCCCTATCCCAGTCTGCTGTCCCCACGTGCTTCAAGACAGCCACCATTGTTCCTGTACCCAAGAAGTCAAAGATAAATGACTATCGCCCCGTAGCACTCATGTCTGTTATCATGAAGTGCTTTGAGAGACTAGTTAAGGATCATATCACCTCCACCTTACCTGCCACACTAGACCCACTTCAGTTTGCATACCGCCCTAACAGGTCCACAGATGATGCAATCACCATCACACTGCACACTGCCCTATCCCATCTGGACAAGAGGAATACCTATGTAAGAATGCTGTTCATTGAGTATTGCTCAGCATTCAACACCATAGTACCTTCCAAGCTCTTAATTATGCTTGAGGCCCTGGGACTCAACCCCGCCCTGTGCAATTGGGTCCTGGACTTTCTGACAGGCCGCCCCCAGGTGGTGAAGGTAAGAAACAACATCTTTGCTGATCCTCAACAATGGTGCCCCACAAGAGCACGTGCTCAGCCCCCTGTTGTACTCCCTGTTCAAAATGACTGCGTGGCCATGCACTTCTCTAACTCAATCATCAAGTTTGCAGATGACACAACAGTAGTAGGCTTGATTACCAACAACGATCAGACAGCCCACAGGGAGGAGGTGAGGCCACTCGGAGTGTGGTGTCAGGAAAACAACCTCTCACTCAACATCAACAAAACAAAGGAGATGATCGTAGACTTCAGGAAACAGCCGAGGGAGCACCCCCCTATCCACATCAGTGGGACAGTAGTGTAGAAGGTGGAAAGTTAAGTTCCTTGGCTTACACATCACGGACAAACTGAAATGGTCCACCCATACAGACAGTGTGGTGAAGGCGCAGCAGCGCCTCAGGAGGCTGAAGAAATGTGGCTTGTCACGTAGAACCCTGACAAACTTTTACAGACAGGTGCATCAAAGGGACTGAGAGACTGAAAAACAGCTATCTCAAGGCCATCCGACTGTTAACTTCTTTGGGGTAGGGGGCAGTATTTTCACGTACGGATGAAAAGCGTGCCCAGAGTAAACTGCTTGCTACTCAGGTCCAGATGCTAGAATATGCATGTTATTAGCAAATCTGGATATAAAACACTCTGAAGTTTCTAAAACTGTTTGAATGATGTCTGTGAGTATAACATAACTCATATGGCAGGCAATGGGAAATCTGAGGTTTTTAGTTTTTCAACTCTTTGCTTAACCAAGATACAGTGGAAATGGGGTCATGTTGCACTTCCTAAGGCTTCCACTAGATGTCAGTCTTTAGAACCTTGTTTGATGCTTCTACTGTAAAGTGGTGGCGACTGAGAGGGGATTGAGTAAGGTCTGCCATGAGCTGACCATGCGCATTCATGTGAGAGTTAGATTGAGTTACATTGCATTTCTGAAGACAAAGGAATTGTCCGGTTGGATAATTATTGAAGATTTATGTTAACATCCTAAAGATTGTTTCTATTCCTCATTTGACATGTTTCTACGGACTGTAATATGACTTTTCGTCTGAACTTTTGCCTGGAAATGCCCGCGCGTCGTGAGTTTAGATTGTGTACTGAACGCGAGAACAAGGAGGAATTTGGACATAAATTATCGACGTTATCGAACAAAATAAACATTTATTGTGGAACTGGGATTCCTGGGAGTGCATTCTGATGAAGATCATCAAAGGTAAGTGAATATTTATAATGCTATTTCTGACTTCTGTTGACTCCAACATGGCGGATATCTCTTTGGATTGATTTTTCGTCTGAGCTCCGTACTTAGATTATTGCATGGTTTGCTTTTTCCGTAAAGTTTTTTTGAAATCTGACAAAGCGGTTGCATTAACCTCTCTAGGGTATGTGGGACGGTAGCGTCTCACCTTGTCAACAGCCAGTGAAACTGCAGGGCGTGAAACTGCAAAACAGAAATCCCATAATTAAAATTCCTCAAACATACATGTATTTTACACCATTTTAAAGATACACTTGTTGTAAATCCAGCCACAATGTCCGATTTCAAAAAGGCTTTACGACGAAAGCAAACCAAACGATTATGTTAGGTCAGAGCCAAGTCACAGAAAAACACAGCTATTTTTCCAGCCAAAGAGAGGAGTCACAAAAAGCAGAAATATAGATAAAATGAATCACTAACCTTCGATGATCTTCATCAGATGACACTCATAGGACTTCATGTTACACAATACATGTATGTTTTGTTCGGTAAAGTTCATATTTATATCCAAAAATCCGAGGTTACATTGGCGAGTTATGTTCAATAGTTCCAAAACATCTGGTGATTTTGCAGAGAGCCACATCAATTTACAGAAATAGTCATCATAAATGTTGATGAAAATACAAGTGTTATACATGGAATTTTAGATCCACTTCTCCTTAAACACCCATCACTAACACAGAGAGGCTGCTGCCTACATACAGACTCAAATCATTGGCCACTTTAATAAATGGATCGCTAGTCGCTTTAAGTAATGCCACTTTAATAAATGTTAACATATCTTACATTACTCATCTCCTATGTATATACTGTATCCTATACCATCTATTGCATCTTGCCTTTGCCGCTCGGTCATCGCTCATCCATATATTTATATGTACATATTCTTATTCCATCCCTTTCGATTTGTGTATTAGGTAGTTGTTGTGGAATTGTTAGATATTACTGCACTGTCAAACTAGAAGCACAAGCATTTCGCTACACTCGCATTAACATCTGCTAACCGTGTACAGTATGTTACCAATAAAATATGATTTGATTTACACGGTTTTACAATCTTAACATTGTAAAATGAATGATTAATCTGGTTATATGGTAATGAGATAATTGTGTCTCTATTCCCGGGTATTAAGTGTCTTCAGAAAATAGTTACACCTTGACTTTTTCCACATTTTGTTCTTCTATAACCGGAATTTAAAACTGATTAAATTGAGACTTTGTCACTGGCCTACACACAGTACCCCATAATTTCAAAGTGGAATTACATTATGTTTTTAGAATGTTTTTACTAATTAATTTAAAACTGACATTTCTTGAGTCATTTAAGTATTCAACCCCTTTGTTATGGCAAGCCAAAATAAGTTCAGGAGTAAAAATGTGTCACATAAGTTGTCTTGACACACACTGTGTGCAATAAGTTAAGGCACTGTAACAATGTTATTAATAATAAAAACAGAATGGCGCCACCATAAGAGGGGAAAAAAGTTTTTGTAAAACAAATGTATCTGGTTTTCTAGGTGAAGGATTATTATCCATGGTGCTGTGGATTGTTGCAACAGACTTGTGTTTTTGAAGGCCTCTGACAACAGGAGTGCCACAGTCATGGTCACTCAAAGCAGCAATCACCAGCTACGGAGTACCATCCCCGGGTGAGGGTGTACAGATCTTGCTGTGTTTGCCAGTCAGTGGAATCCCCATGGGCTGAGGACTGAATAACAGCAGTCACCTCTGCAGTTGGTCGTCTCGGGTTCTGTGGCAATGCAGAGTGCCAATCTGATAGCAGTAAGGGATTTGTTCGCCCCAGCTTCAACCACCATCACCTCTCAAGCCACCAACACCTCAGCTCCTCCAACCCCCACCTCAACTCCTCCAACCACTACCACCACCATCTCAGCTCCTACAACCACAACCACCACCTCGGCTCCTACAACCACCACCTCGGCTCCTACAACCACTGATGCTGCAGCTCTTTATTGGTCGGAAGGGGTGATTGTGCCAGATATCCAGTTCACCATCAGCAACACACCGATGGAACTGTTGCGGACAATAAATCTATTGGACGGCACCAGAGGCAGCCTGGAAGTTGACATTCTACAGAGGGTTATGGCAGTTATATCTTTCGCGACACTCGTTCCTACTCCAACCTGATTTACTACACCCCTGATACTCACTTATTGGAATGAGGGATTGGATGCTATATCTTCAGTGCCACTCTTTCCTTGAATCAGTTCATTTTATAAATTTGAAATGGTAATGACTATTTTTTCAGTCCTTGAAACAGTTCATTTTTATAACACCACCAATTAGGACACCACCATTAGTGAACTCTTCTTCAACCAGAGCTTTGGAAACCCCCTCCTCCTTGCACAGAAACTGTTCCCGAGGTAACACACACCTCTTTCACAAACTGTATGATTTGGTCTCTAGAAAGGTATACAGACATCTTCCACTCTAAACGGATGGGGACCAGAGTTTAGACACAGGTGGCCTTAACAAAAGTGAAGTACTTCTCCATTCCATTACAATTTTGTTTGGTCATATTTGGAGTCAGGTACTTTTAAGATATACGGCTTATGATTGAGGTTTATTGTATTTTGCTGACACTGTGTCTTCCGCTCAGTACAACACGACCCAGGAGAGGCCTACTGCAAGCACTGGATTGGAGCCTTCAGAGCTTGCCTGCTGTGGGAGGACAGCAGAACATTCTGAATGGACATTATTAAAACAGAGCTTTACCTATTGTAATGCCCATTTGGAACTTTTATAAATTGTTAAAATAAACAATTGTGTGGAACACCCTACAGGGATGCGGTGGTGCGGTCCCAGTTACATTTTCATTTTATATACTGCAATTGTGATTATCTGCAGCCTATTATAGTTAGCAACATAACATTGTTGACACATTGACAGCTCGAATAATGTGGCTGAAGACTAGTGCTTGGCTCTCCAACCCTGTTCTTGTAGAGTTAATGTCTTTTTTTTTCATTCCAACCCTAATCTAGTGCACCTGATTTTAATAATTACCCAGTTAATAAGTTAATCAGGTTAGTTACAACTGAGGTTAGATTGAACATCTACAGGGGGTAGCTCTCCAGGAACAGGGCTGGAGAGACTTGGACTAATTGATCTACAGTAGTTCTTAGATCAATGCATTTGGAATTGGATATGTCATTACAAAGGTGCAGTTTCCAGAAGTGGAGCGGTCACTTAATGCAATGGATGGGAAGCATCATTGCATGTAGTTCTAATTAAATGATGATGGTTGAAGTGAATTTGATGTCCTACATTTAAGAACAAATGATCAGATTTGAACGAGTTGGCTGCAATATGGCAGCAGTACTTCAGTCAATATCAACAGGTTATTAGTTAAATGTCAGTAAAGCTTTACTGAAAAACTAAACCATAAACCACCAAGACAAACAACAATATGGACTGTATAATTTAATATTAATGAGCATTATGTGAACATTAACAGCCAACATGGATATACAGTGCATTCAGAAAGTATTCAGACCCCTTGACTTTATCCACATTTTGTTGTGTTACAGCCTTATTCTAAAATGTATTAAATAAATAAAAATGTAGCATCATACCCAAGAAGACTTGAGGCTGTAATCGCTGCCGAAGGTGCTTCAACAAAGTACTGAGTAAAGGGCACCGCCGGTTGCCGCCAGATATGGAATAGGTTAATTAAAACAGGTCCCTGGCAGTGGGAACCTTTTATGGAGTCCACAAAAAGTGCTCGGAAGCTTTCTGGTTGGTTCCCCAATGCCTACAGCAGCCCAAGAGAGTTGAGACCATATTTGAACCTGTTATGATTTAGAGACAGTATGTATATTTAAAGTAAGCGTTAAGGACAATATAGTGATGTGTATTGATTTAGGGGGTAGACCGATTTAAACATACTTATTAGAGGAGGTGATGACAAGTACTTCACAGATTTATAACAGAGTGACTTACTGCTCCAAGGCCATCTGCATGCTCCCTTGGACAAATTGTTGAGCCACCATATCAACCACACCATCCCTGTCCTCCATTGTCTTGACAACAATCCTTTCAGCCCCTGTAGGCTTAATCAGTCTACCGATTCCTCCAATTTGTTCTTTAACTCTGACAGGTCCTCTGCTTTTTGATCTAGAATTTAAAAAATGCATGACAGGCAATCGAGAATTTTAAACACAGCAAAAGAAGCCATACATGTAAAAAGCATTATCTATTATTTCCTTTTGCTGTTAGGGAGGACATAACTTGCATTTTCCAAATTTGCTCTCTGAGAAGTGTGGCTCACCTCCTCCAGACTGAGTGGAGGAGCAGGCTTCCCACACACTGCTGCAAAGAGTCAATCAGAGAAGAAGTGTGGCCCAACCCCTCCTTGGACCACACACAAACTGACCATTTTCCCAATTGTTCCATTTCAGGCCCTTGTGATGCTATTTGTTTTGCTTAAATTCTGTATTTTACATGAAAATCAGACCTTAATACAGGTAAAAAGAAAATAGAAGGCTTACTATGGACATCAAGGGATAGCCGTTTCGCTCCTTCCGGACTCTCGAAGATGGCCGAGTCTTGATGTTCCTCATGAGGAGCCTGTAATACTCCCTGGAGGGACCCCCTTGGTCAACTGCCCCCTCCACCTTGGACTCAACGGCCACGAAGGCAACATCCATGTTAGCCCCTGCATTAAAGTTGTTGCGTTGAAACGCATGCAGACTACTGTTTAGGACGGGTGATTGGAGAAAAACATCCTTTCTGAATGGAAAAGTAATCCTCCAAGTAATCATCTAGTTTTTCAAAAGTATCTGTAATCTGATTACAATATTTTTTGCTGGTAACGTAACTGATTTCAGTTAGTGTTTTTTGTAATCCCTTACATGTAACGGATCACATGTAATCCGTTACTCCCCAACCCTGGTTATAACTATCAAGTAGCTCAACTGTAGTTCGATACAAACATCAAATATATTATTATTAAGTAGGGTCATGCTAGTCACCTGCACATCCTTCACAGACAACAACAACACATACAGTGTTGTGGACTCCCGAATGTCATGCTCTTCCAATGACCGGTTAATCGTGCTCTTCAGGGTTGCAAAGCCCGCTGCTGCCTGGAGAGTAAAAACCTCACTTGATGCATCATCCTCCCCCACAAAATCAAACATCATCTATATAACAAAATACCAACATTAACAATTGTAATTCAACCTGAAATGTACATTTAAAGTACTGAGTTTATCAACAAGTGAATGTGCCTTACCTGAATGGATTCAGAGAGCCGGAATCTCCTAATCTGCTTCCTCCCATCCGGGTATTTGATCTTAAAGGGCACTCCATCAGGCTGATCTGGATGAGAGATCACCCTCTGTCTTCTCTCCTCTGTTGACTACAATATACATTACTGTTAGTGTTAAGTTATAAATATATTTAAACCACAGCATTGTTGAATTCTAGAATGGGCATTAAAACCAGTTCAGAAAGAAAACGTAATGTAGACATACGTTTTACCATTTATTAAGCAATGAATAATGCAAGTCTTGGTGGTATAGGCTCTGCTCCTTTAGGATAGCTCACTGCCCAAGCAAAGCATCAATATAAAATTGCCTACAGGCAGTAAGTGCGGTAAGCTATCAAATCAAATCAAATTGTATTAGTCACATGCACCGAATACAACAGGTGTAGACCTTAAAATGAAATGCTTACTTACGAGACCCTAACCAACAATGCAGTTAAAAAATGTATATATGAATAAGAAATAAAAGTAACAAGTCATTTTGGGGTTTTAGGCTGGGTTTCTGTACAACATTTTGAGATATCAGCTGATGTATGAAGGGCTATATAAATGTAATATGTAGATGTAGGTAGAGTTATTAAAGTGACTATGCATAGATGACCAATGCCCCCGGCAGGAACACCAATGCTCCCGGCAGGAACACAGGAGGGGGTGGTGGTGGGAACAAGAATCCACCGCATAGTAGCAGTAAGCAGCAGCAGGATTTCTGCCGATAAATGTATGCTTTAGTATTATTTTCTTTGGCAACAGTGGTAAAGTGGGATAAAGGCCTCCTTTCTGTACATCACCTTGGAAAAATGAAGTCCGCAAAGAGACTCGGCTTTGCCTTGCCTGCTGCGTCGTCCATTATTTCCAAGGTAATGTACAGAACGTCTGCGTTTATCCCTTACATAATACACAGATGATATCAACTTGGTGAAATCCCTTACCTTCCTCCGCCTGCTCTCCCACTCCTCAAAACAACAACGTCTCATCTCCTGCGGAAAAAAATAAGTATTGAATGGATCTGTTTTGTGTATGAAAAAGTAAGTGTTTCCTGTTGGAATGTCGTGGTGTGATTTGAACAGATTTACTAAGCTATATTATATACATACTTTCTCCTGGTCTGCAGCCAGAGAGAGATGATAGGCCTCGTCTTGAAGACGCCGGATCTCCCGCATTTCCTCTAGAGACTGAAATCAATACAGGGACAGTAATAAACAAAGTCATTCGGATTGTTAAACTAGAAGGAGAATCCTATAACTAATATTATACTTTATAATTGGATGATAAAAGTGGAAAAGGTCATTTAACATTCCAAACCTCTAACTTGTGGTGAGGCAACAGGGAGGCGTATCACCATAGGCATAGTCTCTTCCTCCGAGGTTGTCTCCTCCCTTACAGTTTCCTTTTAACATTAAAAAACAAGAAATCACTAGTTGCTCAATTACATTGACTTTTGTATACAGAGGGAAATCCAGTTTCTTTTCAAATGAATGAATTTGCTCAATCTAGCTCAATCTACCTCCCCTTCCTAAGGTTAGGGTTAGGATTAGAATAAGGATTAAGGTTAGGGCTAGGGATAGGGTAACAATTAAAAGTTTAGGATAACGATTAAGATTATGGCTATGGTTCAGGTTAGTAGATAGTTGAAATGTTGACAGCAATGAACATCTACAATTTAAAAACTCCACAGATGTTTAAAGGACATCAGTCTTAAACAGTAATAAAAGGGATGAGTTGTCAGTGATATTGCAATAAACAGGATTCAAAGCATGAGAAAAGGCCGGCAATAACTTCAATTGGCTCTGCCTCCACAGCTAATAACAGAAAGGTCAGATTTGTTTAGATTTTAAATCTGCCAAATGACATAAGGCAAAGATGATTGAGCTTTGTTTTCTAAGTATCAGATGTGCAATTATTTGGGCTAAAACAATGTCTAAACGTTTAATAGAAAGGTTGTCAAAACATCTGTTTACAGACTTATGTGGTCCCCAGACAGCGTCTGTTAATTTGACATCAGAGTGACGTGGGTGACCAGCTCAGGTTGACAACAGATGTGTTGCAGGAAGCTGAGTATTGTGCACGATCCTTGTGTTACACATCCTCGTAACCACATAGAGGTCCCCAGAATGTCTCTGCTGTGTTTAACAACCCTCTCACAGCTGCCCTTTCATCTGCACACACTACTATGCCCTAAAATGGAAAAGCTTATGCTTGCTCACAGACAGTGAACAACGATGGCCTAGCTTAGCATGCAGTGTCATGCTGCCTAGCTGGAGATTACTCATGGGAGCAGTCTTCGTCCTTTGAGATTGCCTTTCACAGGATACAGACCTGCAGCCCGCTTAGTGACAGGGTAAACACCTGTGGACAGTGTTGAGGAGGAGGAGGATGTCATTTCTCGTTTAGCAGCCTTTTGCCTCCATTGGGGATTTGGAAATGTTGCTGGTGCATATTTGGGGTTTTCCTGACTCATGTCCTCGTGTAGTAGCAGTTGGAGGTGTCTCCGCAGGGGTGTAGTGATTGATATCCATGGTGCTTAGGAGAACTGTTCAACAAAACAGTTTTTTCCCTCAAATGCTGCTAATGCAGCAGCGGGACCGATTTAAAAGGCAGATGGTAATCTCCAGGCTGCTCCCTCTACTGTGCTCTCTCCTTTGCACGCTCTCTTTCCTTCACTCTCTCACTAATTTTCTCTCTCTCTTTTGCTCTCTCCCCTCACCATTTTTCCTCTCACTTTCCATCTCTCTCATATCTCTCTCTCTGTTTGCTCCCTCTGTCTCTTCACCTTATTTCTTTCTTTCTCTCCCTCCCTCCACTCCACTCTAACCCAACCCAAACTGCTTTCCCTACTGTTTGAGATAAGTAGCACGCAAGTGATTTGTCTCTGTCCAGCCACCTGCCTCGATTCCTGGATTCAAAGAGCAGCTAAACCTATACTGCCTGTCGACTGCAGCATGTATCAACATTTCATAGCATCTCCAACTGAGACACCAGTGAGCTGGAGCAGGAAAAGGAATGCTGCTGGGGACAGAGGGTGATAAAATGTCAAAAGCATTTTAATAGCTTTGAAATGGCCACATCATTCCATGGAAATGGCACACAAATTCATTTATCAAACTAATAACAGGTGGCATAAAGAAACTAGAATGGCTTTTAGGTTTGGAGAAAAGTATAATCATTTCAACTATTACTATCTATCATATAGGGGACATTCTTTGTTGTTGAGTTATCTCATGATGTATTATGTTGAATCAGAATAGAGTAGAGAATTCGGTCACAATGTGTCCCATATGTCAGCCATCCATTTTCCATTTTCCATCCTCCATTCTCAAGTCATTTGGAAAGATTTGTACCAGGTCACCCTACTTGGACCAAAATCATGTCAATTTTCCATGTATTTGTCCATCTCTTTTGAAATTGTATAATCAAAATAGGGGTCAGCCAGGAATCTGAGTGTCACAGAGTGTCACACAATATGTTCCAGATGAACTCTTCACACTCCAAAGTTAGACAACTAAATAATAAATGCTCATCATCCCCATACTAATTATGTATTTTTCTGTCCCCCCTAAATGCACAGCGCTAATTATGGAAAAAGTTATTATCAAGTAGTAAACCGTAGTTAAAAGTGTAAGTAGGTTACATTGAGATTTACATTATGAGGGTTCCTCTTCAGAAACTGACTGCAGTACACCACATATTAGCCATTCAAGAAGACATCTTAATTGCAGCTGCACACCAGACCTCCTGGAACAAGCATCTCCAATCCAGGTGCACAACAGGCCTGCTGTACTGCAAAGGTGAAGAGGTCTATCAGAGTGGTTAAAGGCTGTTATTTGCTTTCACACATGCCAGTTACAGCAGCACAATCCAAGTCCTCCCCTCTAATTCACCGTCATTAAGAGTAATTACCCGACATGGAGGCAAACAAGGCTGAGCTGGAAAAGATAAGGAGAGTGAGAGATTGCACACCAATGAGCTCAAACCTGACCTCTGCTCTCAAGGGGAGTCAAAGCTCGGGCATGACATGACTGAAAAAGAGAAAAACCTAACATAACAAATACTCTGCAGCACACTATCTGCATTATACTTTAAAATTATATTTTTCTGTAGCAGCCATCCAGCTAACTTCCCTACAAGTGTTCATTGTGATAATTCCAAATAACATTACAACACAATAAGTGCAAAAGAAGTGTTTTCACATCAATGTAAAATTACAAAATTATGTTTTTATCTGTACAGGTAATTCATCCATAGTCACTGTGCAGGCTATAACATTAGGTAAACTATCCCTGACATTCAAGCACACATATACTATACGTACCAGTACATTCCTTCTGTCACTCAAGGGAAGGGTGAATAAAGTACATCCCCTCATACATATTCAGAGCTCCACTCTCTGGTATCTCTATTTTGATGCACCACAATGATACAGAACATCCCAAATGAAATTAGTAAAGCATCAGTCACTAAATCATGTTGATGTACTTGAGTGAATCAGGAGAAGTGGGATAAAACAATTTGCAGAGGCAGGAAGATGGTGTCGATAGTCAATCCCATCTTGGAGATACAATTCTAGTGGACTGAGGAGACTGCCAGTAACAGGAAAAAACAAGATTGAATACTTTTTTCATAGCTATACTGTTACGTACGCCTCTTGGAGAGGGAACGCAACACCCTGCTACAACTCAACTCCCCGTGGAGTGAAAGAGGTATGGGATTATAGGTGCGAGTAAGGATGACAAAAGGCAGAGAATTTACCGTTTACTGGGAATTTATTGCTTCCTTCACACGGTAAATTTGGGGAAAAGGGGCTGAACGGAACCAAAGCAAAGAAAGTAAATGTCAAAGCCCCCTCTCCTACCTTACCTGCCTACCCACTACTTACCTAACTTCGCACCACCTGGTGCACTAACCAAAATACAGGGGGGGGTCCACCCAGGTCTTACCTAGTGTGCATAGACAGTAAATACTACGGGTTATGTATGGCCGTATGGCCTCTTGCCTAAGCACTCCCTAGGTGCCTTCCCTTTCCCCCCTGGGAACAAATGAAACAGAATAATACAAACAATTTCAATAATCATAAACATACCTCCGCAGGACCAGCTACAAACTACTTCACAAAAACAAAAAAAACACAACACAGAAACTGGGGAACGTAACATATACCACAAAATAACTTCTACTTTGTCCCAAGCTCTGGTCAAGCTGTAGTGCTGCCAATGCGGGATCACATATGCCCCCCCCCCCCTGCCCCAGCAATAGAGGATTTGATCCCTGCTTATGCTTTACTTGACCTCTCTCTATATCACTCATCTATCTCCCACTTTCATTCCTTCACAATAAAAATAAAAGGATAAAAAATAGGATTCTCCTTTTAAAATAAAATTTCTACTTCAACAACTTGGGCTGCCCAAGGAGTGAGCGGGTGAGACGGTAACAGTGTGTGTACTGGTAGAGAGTCAGGTGTTTGGGGCATACAATATGGTCTTGCTTGTTGGAACAGATGAACCAGTAAATTATGCCTGGTTTAAGGATCAATAGTCCTCCTACAAAAAATCTGAACATACACTTTTCCAAATGTCTGTATAGCAAAATATCAATAAAAAAAATATGAACATGACGCAGCAGCTCTAAGTTTAGAAGCCAAAAGGTTACCTAAAATAAATAGTTTAGTGTCAATGTAGTCTACAAATCAATGTAAGAACTTTAATGAGAATGGGAGATTAGTATACAAAATGACATTACTATTTTGTTAGCGTTCGGTCTGGACGCTCTTTACTGTCAACATGTAGTGTTTTCACATCCTCTCCCTATCTCTTTGACAATTTCGCTCTCGCCGGTTCTCTAAAAACGATGCATTACTGTGCACCAATCCCTTTCTGATCATAGAGCTACTATTGACTCATTTGTAGTTCCAGTGCATCTCCCTGGCACTGCCATTTGTGTCAACAAGCAACGCAATGCCTACATGATCAGTGTTAATGAAGCCAGTGAGGGAAAACCATGTTGCTTGTGCATCCCAGCACACTGGCCGAAAGAGATTATGGAATTAAATCTAGGACACACAAACCCAAGTTTTAATTTCATGCAAATAAGGATGACCCGGGTTCCTGATGTAAACAATAAAGTGTGATGGACTCCATACTTGCTCAACAAGGGATCTAAAAATAATCACAATAGCGTGTAGTGCACTTCCCCAGTTAATTTCTTTCAACCACTCATGCTGGAGAAAATTGTTGAGAGTTACATATGCACTTAAAATTTCTTGAACCCCTACTCTGGCTTGATCCATCTTTAGCACTCTCTCTCTGTCCCTTCATTCCTCCATACCTCTCCTTATGCCCCACTTCCCCCAGCCATCTGTCAAAGCGGCCCCTCGCTCCCTGGTAGCTATCAGGGGCCGTAGGACCCTCACACAACTCTCTCCCTAGCCATATTTGAAGTCCACTGAATCTAACTAGGCGAATGAGAGACAATGCTTAGGGTCAGGCTCAAGGTGTTTCAGGAATAAACTTTTTTTTTACTGAAAATCAGAGAAAATCAATCAACTTTGTTTTTCAACCATTCTTTGGCTGATCTGTAGATACTGTGCATTCGGAAAGTACTCAGACCCCTTCCATTTTTCCACATTTTGTTACGTTACAGCCTTATTCCAAAATTGATTAAGTTAAATTTTTTCCTCATCAATCTACACACAATACCGCATAATATGTGGATAGCAGAACCTTCCAGAAGGACAACCATCTCTGCAGCACTCCACCAATCAGGCCTTTATGGTAGAGTGGCCAGACTGAAGCTACATAACTTTTTTAATGTATATAAACAAAGTGCATATAAATGTAACAATTCAAAACGAATATAATCTAAACAACATAATAATAGAATATTGCACCATATCAAAGAAAAATAAATAACAATGTGCAAAACTCCAGCATCCCACTTAAAATGTTAAACTGGTCCCTATTTTCTCTCTTCTTAATTTCCATGTTATTACCAGCAGCACACAGCAATGCTGACCATATTTTGCTTTTATGAGAGATTTGCATTCAGAAATGCAAGCTGCCTCACTTTCGAGGGGCTGATGCGGTTTCTTCTCTCAGTAATTATTTGACCTGTTTTCGAGAAGACCGTCTCAGAGGGAAAGGATGTGGCCAGTATGCAGAGTCTCCCTGTCATGACTTTAGTAAGCCGTGGGTAAACCGAGGCCTTGTTCTTCCACCAGCTCAGAGTATCTGCAGATCTTTGGAGGAGTACCTCCTCCAAATAGGATCGGACCTCCATTATGGCATCTGCTAAGGGATTCCTTCGTGCTGCATCCCCAGTTGCTCTCTCGTCAAGCAGCATACAAACAGCAGACATTTGTGGCAATACTGCTGGTGCTTCTGCTCCATCTGCTCCCTCTTCTTCCTGTTGTCCTGGTGCCTGAGCCAGCTGACTGCTGGGGCTGTCCCTCCCTGCTGCTGAGGTCATTCTTTGAAGATCCTCATCAATCGCTCTGGCATCACTGAAGGCTAACTTCTTAAACCTGGGGGCAAGTGCAGCGGTTTCTGATAGCACGTGATTATATTCCATTCTGTGGAACTTTCTGTCCATTGATTAACATAGGGAGTCCATCAACTCTTTCACATGTCCTGTGGTTACATTTGCTTCTCTCTGGCGGCTGGCTGTGATTCCCTGCAGACCCTTACACAGGAGAATCATTTTTGAGAATGTCACATAGCTGAAAAGAAAGAACAGTAACTTATTAGTTCAGGTTCATGTTTTGTCTACTAATACTACATTCTCATCTACTGCTCATATACAGTGGGGGGGGAGTATTTAGTCAGCCACCAATTGTGCAAGTTCTCCCACTTAAAAAGATGAGAGAGGCCTGTAATTTTCATCATAGGTACACTTCAACTATGACAGACAAAATGAGAAAAAAAAATCCAGAACATCACATTGTAGGATTTTTAATGAATTTATTTGCAAATTATGGTGGAAAATAAGTATTTGGTCAATAACAAAAGTTTATCTCAATACTTTGTTATATACCCTTTGTTGGCAATGACAGAGGTCAAACGTTTTCTGTAAGTCTTCACAAGGTTTTCACACACTGTTGCTGGTATTTTGGCCCATTCCTCCATGCAGATCTCCTCTAGAGCAGTGATGTTTTGGGGCTGTTGCTGGGCAACACGGACTTTCAACTCCCTCCAAAGATTTTCTATGGGGTTGAGATCTGGAGACTGGCTAGGCCACTCCAGGACCTTGAAATGCTTCTTACGAAGCCACTCCTTCGTTGCCCAGGCGGTGTGTTTGGGATCATTGTCATGCTGAAAACCCCAGCCACGTTTCATCTTCAATGTCCTTGCTGATGGAAGAAGGTTTTCACTCAAAATCTCACGATACATGGCCCCATTCATTCTTTCCTTTACACGGATCAGTCGTCCTGGTCCCTTTGCAGAAAAACAGCCCTAAAGCATGATGTTTCCACCCCCATGCTTCACAGTAGGTATGGTGTTCTTTGGATGCAACTCAGCATTCTTTGTCCTCCAAACACGACGAGTTGAGTTTTTACCAAAAGGTTCTATTTTGGTTTCATCTGACCATATGACATTCTCCCAATCTTCTTCTGGATCATCCAAATGCTCTCTAGCAAACTTCAGACGGGCCTGGACATGTACTGGCTTAAGCAGGGGGACACGTCTGGCACTGCAGGATTTGAGTCCCTGGCGGCGTAGTGTGTTACTGATGGTAGGCTTTGTTACTTTGGTCCCAGCTCTCTACAGGTCATTCACTAGGTCCTCCCGTGTGGTTCTGGGATTTTTGCTCACCGTTCTTGTGATCATTTTGACCCCACGGGGTGAGATCTTGCGTGGAGCCCCAGATCGAGGGAGATTATCAGTGGTCTTGTATGTCTTCCATTTCCTAATAATTGCTCTCACAGTTGATTTCTTCAAACCAAGCTGCTTACCTATTGCAGATTCAGTCTTCCCAGCCTGGTGCAGGTCTACAATTTTGTTTCTGGTGTCCTTTGACAGCTCTTTGGTCTTGGCCATAGTGGGGTTTGGAATGTGACTGTTTGAGGTTGTGGACAGGTGTCTTTTATACTGATAACAAGTTCAAACAGGTGCCATTAATACAGGTAACGAGTGGAGGACTGAGGAGCCTCTTAAAGAAGAAGTTACAGGTCTGTGAGAGCCAGAAATCTTGCTTGTTTGTAGGTGACCAAATACTTATTTTCCACCATAATTTGCAAATAAATTCATAAAAAATCCTACAATGTGATTTTCTGGATTTTATTTCTCATTTTGTCTGTCATAGTTGAACTATATCTATGATGAAAATTACAGGCCTCTCTCATCTTTTTAAGTCGGAGAACTTGCACAGTTGGTGGCTGACTAAATACTTTTTTGCCCCACTGTACATATATAATCCTGGATTAATTAATGATGTAGTAATAACTGCTTACTGTACCTCTCTCCACTGATCTCCACAGTGACCTGCTCAACAGGTTCCAGGACTCTGCACATCTCCTCCACCACCTCCCATTCCTCTTGGGTCAGAGCATCAACAAGTGCATTGACAGTGGCCAGAGTAGAGATGATGGCATCCTTTGACTGAAGAAACCGCTTCAACATATAAAATGTTGAATTCCACCTTGTAGTGCAGTCTTGTTTAGGCCTCAGCTCAGGCATCCCCATCTGGCGTTAGACTTTAGTTTTTCAGCACCTACTGTGATCCTGTGGAATTATTCCACAGCTGCATTCACTTTGTCCACAGTGGGCTTCATCACTTTCAGAGCATCTCTTACAATCAGGTTGATTGTGTGGGAAAGACATGGATGATGGGTGCATTTTAACATTTTCATAGCTTTGGTTATGTTAGCTGCATTGTCGCTAACACAACAGACCACTTTTCCATCTACTTGCCATTTTCTGGCCACTCTCAACAGTTCCTCTGCCAAGTTCTCGGAGGTGTGTCTGCCGCTGAACTCAAAGCAGTCCAGAAGACAGATAGACATTGAAAAATCTACAATGAAGTGACATGTAACTGACATGTGAGAAGTGGTTACCCTTGATGTCCAGCAGTCAGTGGTAAGGCAAACTGCAGTTGCTTTTTGGAGTCTTTCCTGTGTGCTCTCGTACAGTTGTGGAATAAGTGATTTTGAAAGGGTTTTCCTGCTTGGAATTGTGTACATTGGATTTAGACTATTGCTATAATTTCTAGAACCTCTGTCCTCCAAGATCAAAAATGGCTGGAAATCGGTGGCAATAATTTTAGCCAATGCAATATCAATTTGGCCTTGTTTTGCTACAGACATAGACTTTGGCATAAACTGGTCCATAGAAGACTGCGTTGCTGAGGGTCGCGGAGTAGGCCTACTTGACTGGGTGGATACATCTCCACGTGTGGAGGTGCTGGCTCCACCACTATCACTAGCAGGCCTGCTAGTTTCTCGAAGCTCTGCTACAGCTAGCTTCACAGTTGGGTGCACAGTTCGCATATGCCGGTGTAGGTTGTGCGTAGAACCGGTTTTATATGAGATTTTGTTTTGGCAAATTCTACACTGTGCTCTAACATTGTCTACATTATTAAAATGCATCCAGCAGTTTTTTTCATAGTTGTCCTTCCTCTCTATCTTCGGCTGCTAAGTGTGTGACTGAGTGATTTGTCTCGGCACTCCCTCACCCGTCTTTGGTTCATTGGTTGACACTGCATGTCTGATTGACAGGAACAACAGGTGAGGCTGTTAGTCTGAGCAGACAGTCAGAACGATTGTGTGCGCTTGAGCATTTATGCCTATAGTCTATTTTTTTTGTTCTTTGAATTAGTTAATTCTATTCATTTAAATATTTTTATTATTAATATCTTAATTTCTTTAGAAATAGATTCGGCTCTTCTGATATGTGAGCCGGCTCCCAACATTCACCTACAAGAGCCGACTCGTTCGCAAACGACCCATCACTAAAAGTTGTAACAATTGAAACTTTGGGATTTGCATAGGCTGTTAAAGGAACTCACACACCTCTGTTAGCCTCATTGAAGTAACAAAACTGTTACTGTTCAACCTTAACATGTGTCTGAAGAATCCACCAAATGCAATACAGTTGCAAATAGAAATCCAAACTCCATTGCTCCAATGGACAAAAATGCAAGCTTAATTAACTTTCTCTCACAACCATGTAATCCTGGTTCATTGAATAGGAATATTGATTTATAAAACATACTGCAATTAACCACACTATCAAGGCACAAGGCGAGACCCAAATGCAGACACAGGAGGCAGATGGTTGGAGTCTTACAATGTTTATTAATCCAAAGGGGTAGGCAAGAGAATGGTCGTGGACAGGCAAAAAGGTCAAAACCAGATCAGAGTCCAGGAGGTACAGAGTGGCAGACAGGCTCGTTCGTGGTCAAGGCAGGCGGGTGTAAAGTCCAGAAACAGGCAAAGATCAAAATCAGGAGGACTAAAAAAACGAGAATGCAAAACCAGGAGAACGGGAAAACCGCTGGTTGATTTGGAAACATACAAGACGAACTGGCACAGAGAGACAGAAACCACAGGGATAAATACACTGGGGAAATTAAGAGACACCTAAAGGGGGTGCAGACAATCACAAAGACAGGTGAAACAGATCAGGGCGTGACACACACACACACACACAATACCCTTCAATTAGTGGCACACAAATAATCAGTGAGCCTCCATTCAACTCATCATCTGAAAAACAGAGTAAGGACATTTTACTGCACCTTTCAAGAGCTTCTGTCTGAAAAAGGTGGGTAATTGAATAGCATGTAAAAAGAAACTGAGAAATGGGAAACGATGGGTATAAATACGTCCTTTGAGAAAACTCATACCATAGCATGACAGAGGGCACACTATTCAGACGAGCACAAAAGGCTCTTCTCAGAGACATGATAAGAGCACTAGTTTACAGTCACCATTCTGCCGAGATCTCAGCGAAAGAGACGATCAGCGGCCTCTGCATCTTTGTATATATATTTTTTTATTTTCTGTCATTCGGGAAATTGAAAAGAAAAAACACCCCCACGGACACGAGAGGTAAAGTTATTACACCCTGAATCTTCGAGAGAGAAATCAATTTTAATTGGGTATCTTAAAGGTTGAGCAGAAAGGTAATTTCCAAAGCGAGACAGAATGGAGAAGAAAGTCTATCTCAAAGAGAACCTGGAGGACAGGGCAAAGGATGCAGGATTTCTCATCATAGCTGGTGAAAAGAAACCAGCAACATGACTTGTTGACCTTTGCCACAGTTCACCCTGTGAATAAAGATGCTAAGGCTACTCTAACGAATACACCCACTGGAAAAAAAAGATCAGCCCCTTGAGCAGCTGCACTGTAAAACTAAGTATTTAGGATCTGAACACATAAATAAAACACATAACTAAACCCTATTCTGTAACACGTTTTAAACATGTCAAGCCATTTAGAATTTCAATGAAAACGCAAGTGTTTAGATTATAAACACCAGAAGATGTTTACGTGTATGGTCTGTGTAGTAATGCTATTCGTTTCTCAGAGCTATTTGCATTGCTAGTTATAGCCTAATGTTAGCTAGCTAGCATTGAACCTAGTTGGTTAGCTATAACTACCTGCAGATTCATGCAGGGTAGTAACGTTATGAGTTGTGATTATGGTAAATTTTTTAGCTAGCTAGCGACAATGTCTAAACCAAAGACTCCACTATGCAAGGAACCATTTAACTGTACCGTTTACACCTTCTGTATCCTGTGCATGTGCAACAGTACTCTTCTTGCGTTGTGTACAATCAATCATCGACACGAACTCCAACTTGTAGCACCAGTCATGGAGCTTTATTCTGATAGGAACAGCACAAAATTGCACGTCATGCAATGCACGGCTCACCATCCAACGCTGCACTCACGCACGTTGGTTTGGTGCTTGTTCACTGGGGTATGTAGTTACCAAAATAATACAATATAATATCTTTAACAATGTACCTGATAGGAACAGCACAAAATTGCACGTCATGCAATGCACGGCGCACCATCCAACTCTGCACTCACGCACTGTACAAAATATACGAACCCCCCAACCAGACACAGTAAGTTGCTAGCTAGTATTAGCTGGAATTCTCTACAACAAAATGCACAACAAATATTTGCCAAAAAACGCTGCATCTTATGTGTGATGTTCGAATAACATTTACAAACAAATTGATATAAATTGTACATTTAAATCATCACTTGGGAGTATAAAAATCACTTTTGACGTACAGTGCTTTGCAACCAACAACTTACCGCTGGTTTGGTGCTTGTTGATGTTCACTGGGACGATTCTAACTGAAATATCCTCCCTCGTAAGCAAGCTACGCAAACCAGCCAATAAGATGCCGTGTTGAGTAGGTGAAGGCAAGACAAAACTAAAACCAAAAACCCATTGGCTTAACAATAAAGTGGCAAGGGGAATCACCAATATAACCCTGTTACACATGTGACAAATAAACATTGATTTTATTTGATATAGTGTGTGTTTACCAGAGACAGTAATGGGAAGAACAACATGACCAGCACCAAAGTCAAATAGAATATAACGTTAGGCCAACGAGACAGAGTCCAAGTTCAAAAATTCTCTGGTAGAATGCCCTGCTATTATTTCGTCACACTCACAAACGTAAGCTATTTTCAGTCAAAAGTTTGGACACACCTACTCATTCCAGGGTTTTCTTTATTTTTTTGACTATTTCCTACATTGTAGAATAATAGTGAAGACATCAAAACTATGAAATAACCAAAAAGGGTTTTTACATTTGAGATTCTTAAAATTAGTCACCCTTTGCATTATTGGCATTCTCACAACCAGCTTCATGATGTAGTCAACTGGAATGCATTTCAATTAACAGTTGTGCCTTGTTAAAAGTTCATTTGTGGAAGTTCTTTCCTTCTTAATGTGTTTGAGCCAATCAGATGTGTTGTGACAAGGTAGCTGTGGTTTACAGAAGATAGCTCTATTTGGTAAAAGACCAAGTCCATATTATGGCAAGAACAGCTCAAATAAGCAAAATAAAATGACAGTCCATCACTACTTTAACTACTTCCTGTTGGAAGGCGAACCTTCGCCCCAGTCTGAGGTCCTCAGCGCTCTGGAGCAGGTTTTCATCAAGGATCTCTGTACTTTCCCTTGATCCTGACTGGTCGACCAGTCCCTGACGCTGAAAACATCCCCACAGCATGATGCTTCACCGTAGGGATGGTGCCATGTTTCCTCCAGACGTGACGCTTGGCATTCAGGCCAAAGAGTTCAATCTTGGTTTCATCAGACCAGAGAATCTTGTTATTCATGGTCAGAGTCCCTTAAAAAGTGATTTTTGGCCAACTCCAAGTGGGCTGTCTTGTGCCTTTTACTGAGGAGAGGCTTCAGTCTGGCCACTCTACCATAAAGGCCTGATTGGTGGAGTGGTGCAGAGGTGGTTGTCCTTCTGGAAGGTTCTCCCATCTCCACAGAGGAACTATTGAGCTCTGTCAGTGACCATCAGGTTCTTGGTTACCTCCCTGACCAAGGCCCCTCTCCCCTGCTCAGTTTGGCCGAGCGTCCAGCTCTAGGAAGAGTCTTCGTGGTTTCAAACTTCTTCCATATAATAATGATCGAGGCCACTGTGTTCTTGTGGACCTTCAATGCTGCAGACATTTTTTGGTACCCTTCCTCAGATCTGTGCCTCGACACAATCCTGTCTCGGAGCTCTACAGACAGTTCCTTTACCTCATGGCTTGGTTTTTGCTCTGACATGCACTGTCAACTGTGGGAGCTTATATACTGTAGACAGGTGTGCCTTTTCGAAATCATATCCAATCAATTGAATTTACCACAGGTGGACTCCAATCAAGTTTTAGAAACATCTCAAGGATGATCAATGGAAACAGGATGCATCTGAGCTCAATTTCAAGTCTCATAGCAAAGGGTCTGAATACTTATGTAAATAAGGTATTTGTTTTTTATTTTTAATGCATTTTCAAAAAATTCTAAACCAGTTTTTTGCTTTGTCATTAGAATAAGGCTGTAATGTAACAAAGTGTGGAAAAATGTCCAAATGCACTGAATGCGTTTGGAAAATTGAGTGCTTTTATCGAAAGAGTCCCCTTAACTTGATTCATGACACCAAAATCAATAGGCCTATAGGCCTACTGTCATTTAGTGTGGTTCTTCAATAATTAGGTGTCCAGCTGTTTAGTTAGGCCTACTTGGGGAAATGTTCAACAATGACAGTCAAGTGATTTAAAGTACTATTTTCTGTTTTATTGACAGTAGCTTCTAGTAAGAAAGTGTCAAGGTAATGAGTTAATGTTTTTATTTGTTTCTGTTTGTCAGATTGGACATCTAATCCACTGCACAAGCTATTGTGCAACTCCCAACAGTATTTTTCTTTCCATTAATCAGGACATTTAGAATGACAGCAAATAATTTGCCTAGTGCACTTAACCTGATTACCAGATAATTTTGTCTATCACATTTCATTACATATTCAATTATAGTCCTAGCTCTATGTTGTTAGACCCAATGTGTGTTTCCTCACTGATGTCAGTGAATGAATGGTGGGCGATCAAATTGTGCATGTGACCTTATTGAAATTGAATTATGTGAATAGCCTAATGATGATTATGAGGATGATGATGGTGTGAGCCCAGTAACAGATTGACTGCAGTCCTTATAAATTGTCTCTAAAATCACAATGTTTCCATCTCTACAGTCATGTGGCAGTCTGTTATATGTCAGCCTTTTACCCGATCCAAATGTTTTCGCATGAACTGTATATTTTCATAACAGATAAAATTTCTGTAGGCTACAGGCCTACAAGCCTAATATTCTGCCCACATTAACTAATTTATTTTAAGCCATAGTCTAAAAAACAGCCATACATTGTTTCACATTCATTAATAACAGACTCAAACACAAACACGAATAGGCTAAAGCAAAGCCATGTGTTTAGAAAGTTGGGCCAATGCTAAATATATGGCTCTGGGCTACAGCTCCTTCACACCCAAATACAGGGAAACTCAACATATTGTATAACGCATACATCGAGTGAGCAGAGGGGTCTGTATGCAGTGATGTACCTTTCGCTGTCCCATTTTGTTTGACAAAAAGACGGAGTGTAGTTTCTTACACATCTGAGAACACATACTTTTCACACAACTTAGTAAAGTTTTGCCACGGTACAGCTCATTACTTTGTTGTTAGCTTAGCAACGTGGTGGAAAAAGTACCCAATTGTCATACTTGAGTAAAAGGAAACATTTCTTAATAGAAAATTACTCAAGTAAAAGTGAAAGTCACCCAGTAAAATACTACTTAAGTAAAAGTCCAAAAGTATTTGGTTTTAAATATACTTAAGTTTAAAAACTAAATGTAATTGCTAAAATATACTTAAGTATCAAAAGTAAAAGTGTAAATCATTTAAAATTCTTTACGTTAAGCAAACAGGATGGCACTATTTCCTTGTTAAAAAAATGTATGTCATTTACAAAATAAGCCTTTGTGTTCACTGAGCTGCCAGATCAGAAGCAGTAAGGATGACCAGGGTTGTTCTCTTGATAAGTGCGTGAATTGGACCGTTTTACTGTCCTGCTAATCATTCAAAATGTAACAAGTACTTTTGGGTGTCAGGAAAATGTATGGAGTAAAAAGTACATTATTTCCTTTAGGAATGTTGTGAAGTAAAAGTAGTCAAAAATATAAATAGTAAAGTACTTAGGTAAAAATACTTTTATGTACTACTTAAGTAGTTTACACCACTGGCTTAGCATAGCATATATTGTATGGAGGCCTAGTGACACATGCTGAGAGGTAAAGGGGTGGATGGAGAAAATGCATTATCTCGGAGCAGGAGGGTGACCTTCAGATAGCATGGACTTCTCTCCCAGTCACCTTAGCCTGGCTCCAACCTTTTCTCATCGGCCATATGATGAATAGGTTCTATGAGCCAGCAAGACAGCTTATTAGCAAAGCAGGTTACATCTCTGTAGCCACGAAGGTGAATATGAGGAGGAGGAGGAATGCAATAGGTAATAGTGTGAATACTCACAGTACCAGAAACATGATTAACGTCCTGAGACTTGTGTTAGGGATTTGGGAGTACAACTAACTTGCAACTTATGCAACCTTACTTACAACTGTCATTCATAGCACTTAAATCCATGCAGCAACAACTGTCAACTGACAGAGAGGTATCTCCATCAAATCTAGTCCACTCTCCTCCTCCTTTTCCATCCTTTATCTGTGCTGCTCCATGTCTCCCTTGGTTAACAATAAAGGGCATGGCGGGTGAATAGCTGAACTGTATTTCTGTAGGAGTGCCATGCAAAAAAATCAAATTGTATTAGTCACATACACCGAAAACAACAGGTGTAGAACTTACGGTGAAATGCTTACTTACAAGCCCTTAACTAACAATGCAGTTAAAAAAAATATGGATAAGAATAAGAGAAAAATAATTAAAGAGCAGCAGTAAAATAACAAGAGCAAGACTATATACAGGGGGGTACCGGTACAGAGTCAACGTGCGGGGGTACCGATTAGTTGAGGTAATATGTACATGTAGGTAGTGTTATTAAAGTGACTATGCATATATGATAACAACAGAGAGTAGCATTGGTGTAAAAGAGGGGGGGGGGGGGGGGTGCAGCAATGCAAATAGTCTGGGTAGCCATTTGATTAGATGTTCAGGAGTCTTATGGCTTGGGGGTAGAAGCTGTTTAGAAGCCTCTTGGACCTAGACTTGGCACTCCAGTACCGCTTGCCGTGAGGTAGCAGAGAGAACAGTCTATGACTAGGGTGGCTGGAGTCTTTGACAATTTTTAGGGCCTTCCTCTGACACCGCCTGGTATAGAGGTCCTGGATGTCAGGAAGCTTGGCCCCAGTGATGTACTGGGCCGTTCGCATAACCCTCTGTAGTGCCTTGCGGTCAGAGGCCGAGCAGTTGCCATACCAGGCAGTGATGCAACCAGTCAGGATGCTCTCGATGGTGCAGCTGAAGGACCTTTTGAGGATCTGAGGATCCATGCCAAATCTTTTCAGTCTCCTGAGGGGGAATAGGTTTTGTCATGTCCTCTTCACGACTGTCTTGGTGTGCTTGGACCATGTTAGATTGTTGGTGATGTGGACACCGAGGAACTTGAAGCTCTCAACCTTCTCCACTGCAGCCCCGTCTATGAGAATGGGGGCATGCTCAGTCCTCTTTCTCCTGTAGTCCACAATCATCTCCTTAGTCTTGATCACGTTGAGGGAGACATTGTTGTCATGGCACCACACGGCCAGGTCTCTGACCACCTCACTATAGGCTGTCTCGTGGTTGTCGGTGATCAGGCCTACCACTGTTGTGTCATCGGCAAACTTAATGATGGTGTTGGAGTCATGCCTGGCCGTACAGTAATGAGTGAACAGGGAGTACAGGAGGGAACTGAGCACCACCCCTGAGGGGCCCCCGTGTTGAGGATCAGCGTGGCGGATGTGTTGTTACCTACCCTTACCACCTGGGGGCAGCCCGTCAGGAAGTCCAGGATCCAGTTGCAGAGGGAGGTGTTTAGTCCCAGGGTCCTTAGCTTATTGATGAGCTTTGATGGCACTATGTTGTTGAACGCGGAGCTCTAGTCAATGAATAGCATTATCACATAGTTGTTCCTTTTGTCTAGGTGGAAAAGGGCAGTGTGGAGTGTAATAGAGATTGCATCATCATTGGATCTGTTGGGGCGGTATGCAAATTGGAGTGGGTCTCGGGTTTCTGGGATGATGATTTTGATGTGAGCTATGACCAGCCTTTCAAAGCACTGGAAAGCACAAGATAAAATAAAATAAACTATACTATGAAACAAAGATGAATGATAGTGAAAAGATTTGGAGCACCTTTAATGAAATTTTGGGGAAAAAGTCAAAAAGGCTCCATCATTCATTGAATCAGATGACTCATTCATCATAAGCCCACTGATATTGCCAACTACTTTAATTACTTTTTCATTGGCAAGATAAGCAAACGTAGGTATGACATGCCAGCAACAAACGCAGACACTACACATCCAAGTATATCTGACCAAATTATGAAAGACAAGCATTGTAATTTTGAATTCCGTAAAGTCAGTGTGGAAGAGGTGACCTTTTTTGTTGGTGTCTATCAACAATGACAAGCCACCGGGGTCTGACAATCTGGATGGAAAATTACTGAGGATAAATGCAGACGACATTGCCACTCCTATTTTCCACATCTTCAATTTAAGCCTACTAGAAAGTGTGTGCCCTCAGGCCTGGAGGGAAGCTAAAGTCATCCCACTACCCAAGAATAGTAAAGCCCCTTTTTCTTGCTAAAATAACCGACCAATCAGCATTTCACAGTAAACATATTGACAACACACTTTTAGCACGTTTATTCAAATCAAATCAAATCAAATCAAGTTTATTTTATATAGCCCTTCGTACATCAGCTAATATCTTGAAGTGCTGTACAGAAACCCAGCCTAAAACCCCAAACAGCAAGCAATGCAGGTGTAGAAGCACGGTGGCTAGGAAAAACTCCCTAGAAAGGCCAAAACCTAGGAAGAAACCTAGAGAGGAACCAGGCTATGAGGGGTGGCCAGTCCTCTTCTGGCTGTGCCAGGTGGAGATTATAACAGAACTATGCCAAGATGTTCAAAATATTCATAAGTGACAAGCATGGTCAAATAATAATCATGAATAATTTTCAGTTGGCTTTTCATAGCCGATCATTAAGAGTTGAAAACAGCAGGTCTGGGACAGGTAGGGGTTCCATAACCGCAGGCAGAACAGCTGAAACTGGAATAGCAGCAAGGCCAGGCGGACTAGGGACAGCAAGGAGTCATCATGCCCGGTTTGCCGTGACGTATGGTCCTAGGGCTCAGGTTCTCCGAGAGAGAGAAAGAAAGAGAGAACGAGAGAATTAGAGAGAGCATACTTAAATTCACACAGGACACTGGATAAGATAGGAGAAGTACTCCAGGTATAACCAACTGACCCTAGCCCCCCGACACATAAACTACTGCAGCATAAATACTGGAGGCTGAGACAGGAGGGGTCAGGAGACACTGTGGCCCCATCAGAAGAAACCCCCGGACAGGGCCAAACATGAAGGATATAACCCCACCCACTTTGCCAAAGCACAGCCCCCACACCACTAGAGGGATATCTTCAACCACCAACTTACAATCCTGAGACAAGGCCGAGTATAGCCCACAAAGATCTCCACCACAGCACAAACCAAGGGGGGGCGCCAACCCAGACAGGAAGATCACGTCAGTAACTCAACCCACTCAAGTGACGCACCCCTCCCAGGGACGGCATGAAAGAGCACCAGTAAGCCAGTGACTCAGCCCCTGTAATAGGGTTAGAGGCAGAGAATCCCAGTGGAGAGAGGGGAACCGGCCAGGCAGAGACAGCAAGGGCGGTTCGTTGCTCCAGAGCCTTTCCGTTCACCTTCACACTCCTGGGCCAGACTACACTCAATCATATGACCTACTGAAGAGATAAGTCTTCAGTAAAGACTTAAAGGTTGAGACCGAGTCTGCGTCTCTCACATGGGTAGGCAGACCGTTCCATAAAAATGGAGATCTATAGGAGAAAGCCCTGCCTCCCGCTGTTTGCTTAGAAATTCTAGGGACAATTAGGAGGCCTGCGTCTTGTGACCGTAGCGTACGTATAGGTATGTACGGCAGGACCAACTCGGAAAGATAGGTAGGAGCAAGCCCATGTAACGCTTTATAGGTTAACAGTAAAACCTTGAAATCAGCCCTTGCCTTAACAGGAAGCCAGTGTAGGGAAGCTAGCACTGGAGTAATATGATCAAATTTTATTGGTTCTAGTCAGGATTCTAGCAGCCGTATTTAGCACTAACTGAAGTTTATTTAGTGCTTTATCCGGGTAGCCGGAAAGTAGAGCATTGCAGTAGTCTAACCTAGAAGTAACAAATGCATGGATAAATTTTTCTGCATCATTTTTGGACAGAAAATTTCTAATTTTTGCAATGTTACGTAGATGGAAAAAAGCTGTCCTTGAAACAGTCTTGATATGTTCGTCAAAAGAGAGATCAGGGTCAAGAGTAACGCCGAGGTCCTTCACAGTTTTATTTGAGACGACTTTACAACCATCAAGATTAATTGTCAGATTTAACAGAAGATCTCTTTGTTTCTTGGGACCTAGAACAAGCATCTCTGTTTTGTCCGAGTTTAAAAGTAGAAAGTTTGCAGCCATCCACTTCCTTATGTCTGAAACACAGGCTTCTAGCGAGGGCAATTTTGGGGCTTCACCATGTTTCATTGAAATGTACAGCTGTGTGTCATCCGCATAGCAGTGAAAGTTAACATTATGTTTTCGAATAACATCCCCAAGAGGTAAAATATATAGTGAAAACAATAGTGGTCCTAAAACGGAACCTTGTGGAACACCGAAATGTACAGTTGATTTGTCAGAGGACAAACCATTCACAGAGACAAACTGATATCTTTCCGACAGGTAAGATCTAAACCAGGCCAGAACTTGTCCGTGTAGACCAATTTGGGTTTCCAGTCTCTCCAAAAGAATGTGGTGATCGATGGTGTCAAAGGCAGCACTAAGGTCTAGTAGCACGAGGACAGATGCAGAGCCTCGGTCTGACGCCATTAAAAGGTCATTTACCACCTTCACAAGTGCAGTCTCAGTGCTATGATGGGGTCTAAAACCAGACTGAAGCATTTCGTATACATTGTTTGTCTTCAGGAAGGCAGTGAGTTGCTGCGCAACAGCTTTATCTAAAATTTTTGAGAGGAATGGAAGATTCGATATAGGCCGATAGTTTTTTATATTTTCCGGGTCAAGGTTTGGCTTTTTCAAGAGAGGCTTTATTACTGCCACTTTTAGTGAGTTTGGTACACATCCGGTGGATAGAGAGCCGTTTATTATGTTCAACATGGGAGGGCCAAGCACAGGAAGCAGCTCTTTCAGTAGTTTAGTAGGAATAGGATCTAGTATGCAGCTTGAAGGTTTAGAGGCCATGATTATTTTCATCATTGTGTCAAGAGATATAGTACTAAAACACTTAAGTGTCTCTCCCGATCCCAGGCCCTGGCAGAGCTGTGCAGATCCAGGACAGCTAAGCCCTGGAGGAATATGCAGATTTAAAGAGGAGTCCGTAATTTGCTTTCTAATGATCATGATTTTTTCCTCAAAGAAGTTCATGAATTTATTACTGCTGAAGTGAAAGCCATCCTCTCTTGGGGAATGCTGCTTTTTAGTTAGCTTTGCAACAGTATCAAATTTTTTTTTTGGATTGTTCTTATTTTCCTCAATTAAGTTGGAAAAGTAGGATGATCGAGCAGCAGTGAGGGCTCTTCGGTACTGCACGGTACTGTCTTTCCAAGCTAGTCGGAAGACTTCCAGTTTGGTGTGGCGCCATTTCCGTTCCAATTTTCTGGAAGCTTGCTTCAAAGCTCGGGTATTTTCTGTATACCAGGGAGCTAGTTTCTTATGACAAATGTTTTTCGTTTTTAGGGGTGCAACTGCATCTAGGGTATTGCGCAAGGTTAAATTGAGTTCCTCAGTTAGGTGGTTAACTGATTTTTGTCCTCTGACGTCCTTGGGTAGGCAGAAGGAGTCTGGAAGGGCGTCAAGGAATTTTTGTGTTGTCTGAGAATTTATAGCACGACTTTTGATGCTCCTTGGTTGGGGTCTGAGCAGATTATTTGTTGCGATTGCAAACGTAATAAAATGGTGGTCCGACAGTCCAGGATTATGAGGAAAAACATTAAGATCTACAACATTTATTCCATGGGACAAAACTAGGTCCAGAGTATGGGAAGGACACTCAACAAGTACAGCACTTACACAAATTACTGATAATTGGCTGAGGGAAATTGATGATAAAATTATTGTGGGGGCTGTCTTGCTAGAATTCAGTGGAGCTCCAGACATGCGGAGATGATCCATTCACCTACTCTGCATCTCACAAAGACACGGCGGTTGGAACCAAAACTCTCATCAGACCAAATGACAGATTTCCAATGGTCTAATGTCCATTGGTTGTGTTTCTTGGCCCAAGCAAGTCTCTTCTTCTTATTGGTGTCCTTTTATTAGTGGTTTATTTACAGCAATTTGCGTGAATCAGGCTTTCATGGTCAGTCTCCTCTGAACAGTTGATGTTGAGATGTGTTACTTTGAACTATGTGAAGCATTTATTTGGGCTGCAATCTGAGGTGCAGTTAACTCTAATGAACTTATCCTCTGCAGCAGAGGTAACTCTGGGTCTTCCTTTCCTGTGGCGGTCCTCATGAGAGCCAGTTTCATCATAGCGCTTGAGGATTTTTGTGACTGCACTTGAAGAAACTATCAAAGTTTCCGGACTGACTGACCTTCATGTCTTAAAGTAATGATGGACCATTGTTTCTCTTTGCTTGTTTGAGCTGTTATTGCCACAATATGGACTTGCTATTTTACCAAATAGGGCTGTCTTCTGTATACAACCCCTACCTTGTCACAACACAACTTATTGGTAAACGCATTAATTAGAAGGAAAGAAATTCCACAAATTAACTTTTAACAAGGCACACATGTTAATTGAAATGCATTCTATGTGACTATGTGACTAACTATTCTATGTGACTTTTTATATTTTATTTTACCTTTATTTAACCAGGTAAGCTAATTGAGAACAAGATCTCATTTACAACTGTGACCTGGCCAAGATAAAGCAAAGCAGAATGCCAAGAGTGTGCAAGAATCTCACACATAATATACAGTACATGTTGATTTGTTTAACACTTTTTTCTGTTCACTACATGATTCCATATGTGTCATTTCCTAGTTTTGATGTCTTCACTATTAATCTATTATTCTGTGTTATTTCAAAAACAACTACATGCCTCAACAACCTGTTAATATGTTTGTCCTTTGAACTCCTCCAGGGAGACCAGATGCTGGATTTTTAGGTTTGCTTGGAGGGAATTCCAAGACCAGGGGTCAGTGTAATGTAAGGACTTTTTTCCAAGCTCAAATTTTCGTGACTTAGCAAGATTAAAACAAGATTGAGATCTGAGCTTGTATTTGTTTGCATTTTGAGCTAGAAGAGAAGATTTCCTAAAATGGCCTTATAAATAAGAATGTTCCAGTTATAAGCCTTTGTGTTGCTAGTGATGTCCACCCAACAGCACTGTAGAGATGACAATGGTGAGTTAGACGTCTCTAATTGGTGACTAAACGACAGTGGTGGAAAAAGTAACCAATTGTCATACTTGAGTAAAAGTAAAGACAGTTATTTTTTTATATATATTTTTTGTGAATTTTACCCCCTTTTTCTCCCCAATTTCGTGGTATCCAATTGTTAGTAGTTACTGTCTTGTCTCATCGCTACAACTTCCGTACGGGCTCGAGAGAGACGAAGGTCGAAAGCCATGCGTCCTCCGAAACACAACCAAAACAACAACAACCGCACTGCTTCTTAACACAGCACGCATCCAACTCGGAAGCCAGCCGCACCAATGTGTCGGGGGAAACACCATGCACCTGGCGACCTTGGTTAGCGTGCACTGCGCCCGGCCCGCCACAGGAGTCGCTGGTGCGCGATGAGACAAGGATATCCCTACCGGCCAAACCCTCCCTAACCCGGACGACGCTAGGCCAATTGTGCGTCGCACCACGGACCTCCCGGTCGCGGCCGGTTGCGACAGAGCCTGGTAAAGACAGTTTAATAGAAAATTACTCAAGTGAAAGTGAAAGCCACCCAGTAAAATATTACTTGAGTAAAAGTCTAAAAGTATTTGGTTTTAAGTATACTTAAGTTTCAAAAGTAAATGTAATTGCTAAAATTACATTTAAAAAGTGTAAATATTTTCAAATTTCTTGTATAAAGCAAACCAGATGGCCCCCTTTTCTTTTCTTTTTTAATTTACCGATAGCCAGGGACATGCTCCAACACTCAGACAGCATTTAACAAACAAAGCATGTGTTTAGTGAGTCCTCCAGATCAGAGGCAGTAAGGATGACCATGGATGTTTTCTTGATAAGTGTGTGAATTAGACAATTTTGGATGACCACGTATGTCCTCTTGATAAGTGTGTGAATTAGACAAATTTTCTGTCCTGCAAACCATTCAAAATGTAACGAGTACTTTTGAGTGTCAGGGAAAATGTATGGAGTAAAAAGTACATAATTTTCTTTAGGAATGTAGTAAAGTAAGTGTCATCCAAAAAATTCCTAAAGAACAGATACCCCAACAAAAGTAGTACTTTCAAGTAGTACTT
The DNA here is from genome assembly GCF_045679555.1 of Salvelinus alpinus. Taxonomy (NCBI): domain Eukaryota; kingdom Metazoa; phylum Chordata; class Actinopteri; order Salmoniformes; family Salmonidae; genus Salvelinus; species Salvelinus alpinus. Next base: position 57,083,218 of record NC_092089.1, on the reverse strand, counting down.
TTAAGTGCTTTACACCACTGCTAAATGAAGGGCTTCACGATACACAGAGTTAAGACCCTTCAGTATAGAGCTTGAGGCTTGCACAGAAATAGTATCACCATAGTCCAATACAGAGGGAAAAGTACATCGAAATAACTTCTTGCTGGCGGCAAAGGAAAACAAGCTTTGCACCAACTTGAGTGTCCTGACAAGATTCTCTACATGGGTGGTGAAACTCAACTTCTCATCCATCCAAACTCCCAGATATTTGTATGTTTTGACTTGCTTTGTAGAATGTCCTTCCAAGGTAATACAGATTCTGTTGAATGATGTTAAAAGCTGTTTGAGCTTTTTCAAAAGGAAAAATCTAACTGCTGCCACTTGAATAGAGAACAGTGTCATCCACAACTGTCCCGTAGTGAGTACCAGGTGTATAATGGACTGTAAATTAAAATGTAGCTAATCCAAAAGTATATAAAGAGAAAGAGCAGCTCTTTCCCTTCAGCTGATGATTGAAATATGGTCCATGAGCTCTTTTGTAAGTGGAACAAATCATCAAAAAGAAAAACGTCCCTCAGCTCACCCATCAGTTGGCATTAGTTTATTTCAAGGTAGACAAAGCATCTCTCTCAGCTCTTGGCCATCATTACTGGTTTAAATGCCATCAATGTTTAATTTCATCCTCAAACTGCAGGGGACAACAGAGTGCTATATATCCTCTGGCTATTGTCCTGGTCACTGTGATTCAAATTCTCATTTAACACTTTGATATTTCTTACAACAGAGCGCCATTCAAAGCTTATTGGACCTCTTCAAACAAGCTATTGTTTTTACTGATCTGTATCAATTATTAAGCAATAATACATGAGAGGCCATGTGTTATGACACTTTTATCTTGGCTGTGATGTGGTCATAGCCACGAGGCGATGTGGCGTAGACCACCAAAGCCATGATAAAAATGTCATAACACATGGCGTAACACAAGTATGGGGTGTAGATAAAAGGCTGGGGCATGTTCCGGTAATTTAGAGATATTTTTCTAGCGATGCCACCGGGCAGAGATCGTTCCCTAGGTTTTCATACATGCAGCTGTGACGATTCTCTCTCTCTTTCCATTGGATTTTTGTTGTCCTTGGTTTCTTCATTGAAACTCAGTGTTGCATATCTCGATCCACTTTTATCCTCTTTTATTACGAATGAGTCTGGCTTCAGTTTGCGATTTACTTCGTTGCCTCTTCGGCCAAAGTGCAACTGCAAATCAAACCACACCTTATTCAGTAATCCTCTAGGGGTGGCGGGGCTCAAGGCTTCGAACTTGCAAAGGGTTTTTAGGTTCTGCTGTGTTATAGCTGGGTGGTGGCTGGTTCTGTCCCTGCCCTCCCTTCTCAGCTGTTTTATGATACCAGCAAATACAATGTTTGCATTCAGGGAGTCAGTATTTCTCGTCAGGCACCAACAGTCATTTAAGTGACTGTTTAGGCCTGCCCGCAGTCCAGCGAAGCTGCTGATTCCACATCGGTCTCTTTTAGCAGTCCTTGTGGTGGTGTAGAAACTCCAAAGAATATTACCCATCTCCTGTTTTGAAACAGTTGCCAAATCGATGTGTATCCCCTTTTCTGACAGCCATTCCAGAAAGAACTTAACTGACCAGTTGGTTTGTCTTGATGTAGCTTTTTAATTTCTCTCCTTTTCTATGTCATCTATAGCAGCGATGTGTATCCCCTTTTCTGACAGCCATTCCAGAAAGAACTTCACTGCCCAGTTGGTTTGTCTTGATGTAGCTTTTTAATTTCTCTCCTTTTCTATGTCATCTATAGCAGCATTAGTTCTGCATGTCTAACGTTCCAGCTAGGCTCAGGTCTGGCCATTTTGAACCTGTAATCGAACCCACAAATTCTGACACTCCAGATACTCAAGTAGTCTAAAGAAGGCCAGTTTTATTGCTTCTTTAATCAGGACAACAGTTTTCAGCTGTGCTAATGTAATTAAAAAAGGGTTTTCTAAAGATCAATTAGCCTTTTAAAATGATAAACTTGGATTAGTTAACACAACGTGCCATTGGAGCACAGGAGTGATGGTTACTGATAATGGGCCTCTGTACGCCTATGTAGATATTCCATTAAAAAATCTGCCGTTTCCAGCTACAATAATCATTTAACAATGTCTACACTGTAATTCTGATCAAGATGTTATTTTAATGTAGGAAAAAAAGTGCTTTTCTTTCAAAAACAAGGACATTTCTAAGGGACCCCAAACTTTTGAACGGTAATGTACTTCAGGAACCAATTTACGCTTTAACTTTCAATGATTCCTCTTCATCTCTGCTGGAAAATATAGTTCAGCTCAATGATGCGCTAACTGGCATTATGGATTTTGAATCACGCCTGGTATGTAAGTATGCTTATGCAAGAGGTGCATGTGAGTGTGCACATGCAAGTACAGTATGTGTGTCTGAGATAGAGGCAAGGAGTTTGAGATACAACATTGGATCTACAGACCCACCGCCAGAAGTTGTCCCCCCCACATCTCAAATAAAAGTGACTCCCTGGACATACAGTAAGACACACAAACAAGCATACTGTAGACTACATACACGCAGCCACTTAACACACAGTCCCTAACACACACACAGAGACACACAAACACTTGTTCTTTCCAGAAATATCGCTATGAGGCTGGAGTGTAAACAGGGAGGGAGTGTCACCACCGTTCTCCCCATGGTACAGTACGTTGGGAGAAATCATCAGAGGCCCGATTACTCTTAAGATATCCCTATTTAGCAGCTGTCTAGGGGGAATAATGATCAATTTCTATATTTTCTGTGGGGAAATGACAATGCAAAGTGGTCTGGTTTCCTCTGAAGTTTATGCTTTTGGCCAACACATCTGTAATCTAAGATACAATCCTCTCAAAGCATTCTATTGTATGAATCAAGACTCATTTGGTAAACCTGTTGAACCAATCATCACTCCTTTCCCTTACAATTCCACTTACTCTCAGACAGCCCAAATCCTTTACAGCGGTTCCCAAACTTTTTACAGTCCTGTACCCCTTCAAACATTCAACTTCCAGCTGCGTACCCCCTCTAGCACCAGACTCAGTGCACTCTTAAATATTGTTTTTGCCATCATTGTAAACCTGCCACACACACATTATATGATACATTTATTAAACATAAGAATGAGTGTAAGTTTTTGTCACAACCCGGCTCATAGGAAGTGGCAAAGAGCTCGTACAGGACCAGGGCACAAATAATTATTATTCTTTTTTTATTTAGCCATATTACATATAAACCTTATTTGTTCATTGAAAATTGTGAATATCTCACCACAGGTTAATGAGAAGGGTATGCTTGAAAGGATGCACATAACTCTGCAATGTTGGGTTGTATTGGAGAGAGTCTCAGTCTTAAATAATTTTCCACACACAGTCTGTACCTGTATTTCGTTTTCATGCAAGTGAGGCCCGAGAATCCACTCTCACATAGGTTGTCAGGTTGTGCGCTACTGGTGTAGAAGTCAGGTGCAGGAGAGCAGAGAGTTGTGATCAGGCGCACACTTTATTTAGCAGAAGCAAAACAACAGACGGATGCAACTGCGTCAAACAAACCTCCAGCCAAATTAAAAAAGTGAAAAGCGCAACAAAGTCAAAAAAATAATTAACAATTAAACATACTAGGGGTTGAACATGGTACCCGGAGAAAAACCAGCCTGGCGCGTCACACAAAACACGTAACAAAAACAATTCCACACAAAGACATGGGGAGAACAGAGGGAATATATATGTAGTGTGATTAGGGAATGTAAACCAGGTGTGCGGTGAAACAAGACAAAACACATGGAACAATGAAAAGTGGAGCGGCGATGGCTAGAAGGCCGGTGACGTCGACCGCCGAATGCCGCCCGAAAAGGAGAGAAGCCAACTTTGGCGGAAGTTGTGACATAGGTACGTGGTTGCAAAGGACATCAGTGTCTTAACAGCACGATTTGCCAAGGGAGGATACTTTGCGTGCAGCCCAATCCAGAAATATGGCAGTGGCTTCTGATTAAATTCAATTTTCACAGAACAGCTTGTTACAATTTTGATGAGGCTCTCTTGTTCAGATATCGGTAATTGGACTAGAGGCAGGGCGTGAAAGGGATAACAAATCCAGTTGTTTGTGTCATCCGTTTCGGGAAAGTACCTGCGTAATTGCGCACCCAACACACTCAAGTGCTTCACTATATCACATTTGACATGGTCCTTAAGCTTGAGTTCATTTGCACACAAAAAATCATACAATGACGGAAAGACCTGTGTGTTGTCCTTGTTAATGCAGACAGAGAAAAGCTCCAACTTCTTAATCATAGCCTATAATATTTTTCTTTAAGCTTGTCTCTCAATTCAAAAAAATGTCTGAGTACTTTGCCCCTTGATAAACAGCGCACCTCTGTATGTTGTATAAGCGTTACATGGTAGATGCCCATATCATTGCATAATGCAGAAAATACACGAGAGTTCAGGGGCTTTGCTTTAACAAAGTTAACCATTTTCACTGTACTGTCCAAAAGTCTTTCAAGCTGTCAGGCATTCCCTTGGCAGCAAGAGCTTCTCGGTGAATGCTGCAGTGTACCCAAGTAGCGTTGGGAGCAACTGTTTGCATTTGCGTTACCACTCCACTATGTCTCCCTGTCATGGCTTTTGCGCCATCAGTACAGATACCAACACATCTTGACCACCAAAGTCCATTTTGATGTCACAAAGCTGTCCAGTACTTCAAAAATATCCTTACCTGTTGTCCTAGTTTCCTGTAACAGTTTCCTAAACGTAACAGACATCTACCAGGATGTCTGTTACCAGCTGTGCCAGGCCCGCCACGTCTGTTGACTCATCCAGCTGTAAATCATTGAATTCACTGGCTTGTATGCGAAGCAGTAACTGTTTCAAAACATCTCCTGCCATGTCACTGATGCCTTGTGAAACGGTGTTTGATGAAGGCATTTTCTGTATAGTTTTTTTGGCCTTTTCCCCCAGCATTGTCCCAGCCATATCTGCGGCAGCAGGAAGAATTAAGTCCTCCGCAATATGGGGCTTGCCTGTCTTAGCCACTCGGTAGGTCACCATATAAGACGCTTCTAGCCCCTTCTTATTAATGGTATCTGTTACTTTTATACAATGTCTTACTACTCGAAAGTAATTTTAATTCCCGCTCAAAAAACTCCTGTGGCTTATTTTTTGAATTGGTATTGTTAGGGTTGCGTAAGTTCAACTGAGATAGGAACAATAGGACACCTGAACTTGATTAAAATAATTGTTTAATTCAAAAGTTAATAAATGGCAAATGCATTTTTCGTATATACGGGTTCACTGCACCACCCCGCAGGGTGGAAACAGAGAAGACACTTGTTACTGACAAAGACATTATAATAAATACTCATGACAGAGATAGTTCCCACTTCCGAGCCGGCCTGTCAGAGTAGAGACTGGGCGTGATTTAGATTCACCCAGCCTATCGTTGATGTTGGCGCTTTAAGCCAGTCCTGGCCCCTTAGCGCATGTGATGTCCCGACGCTGTTGCTGTGTAGATTACGCTCCTTCACCCCAAAGACTGGGGTCAGACAGTTTTATAACATTGTCTGAGATATCTGCACCTGTATACATTGTCCACTGTTCTTGCTCAATGCTAACTACAGCTTCCCAGCTTCTTATCTGAGCTAACTGTTACTTCCAGCACACACACAGACACCCAGGCGCCCACGCCAACAGTTAGCTAATATTCAATCACATTTAATACAGTTACTAATCACGTTTGTTATAGTATTCAATCACATGTAATACAGTTGCTAATATTCAATCACGTGTGTTATAGTATTACTCAGAACCTCACATGTTCTTCGTGTGTATAGCTTATCTGTTATTGTCCATTGTACACCACAGTCAGCAGTCTCATGATTCACCCCCTCCTGTGTCTCTCTAAGATTAGCACAGTCTCGGTCACACAGTACAGCGCCCACACTACTGATACTTTGTTGCATACACACACATATTTCATACACACACACATTTCAGGCTGATATTCATGGTTAGGCCCTGAGTACTGGTAAAAGTGAGAACAATGGAAAATGCAGGAGTCAGCAATTCAAACTTTAATGCATAAGAAGCCCTACTAGCTTATAGTTAGTTAAGCATGTCAAAAAACCTTATAAAACCCCACAATCCCCCGTTTGACACCAAAAAAGGTGTCAACATAGACGTTTTTGATTCCCCCGTTTGACACCAAAAAGGTGTCACATACAATAAACATTTCATCCCTTTTCCATATACTAGGTGGGCTCGTTACCACCCAGGAACTTATAACCTTCTTAGGGAGAACAGTTTTATTCATAGACCTCTTTCTATAGAAATTTCGACTCCTCCTTTTGATAGCATTTCATGAAAATAATAAAAAGTTTATTATTAATTAATTAATTAATTTTATTTTTTAATCAACAAAGAAAAAATCAACAAATGATATAGGCCAAGTTGCATTTCGACTCCTCCTTTTGATCTTAGAATACAAAGATTAAAAGAAACACACGTTTATTGTATAGAAAATAAAAAACATCTAGTCCACCCTGCTACCCCTAACAGGTACTAGATTTAAACCTTGAAATAAGGTAGGACAACATACAGGGTAAAAGATTACAAAGATATATTGTGCAACAAAAAGCAATGAATTAAACTAAAAATAAGCAATTCACATTTTTATTATTTTATAGCAAACCATGGATCACCCTCAGTTGACCCCATCTGTTCACGATAGTTTGCTTCAGTATCCTCCCCGCTGGCTGTAAGCAGGGGCATCATGCCAGAAGCTTTGGCAGCATCTGCAATAGATCTCTTGGCACAAGGTAAAATGCAAGCAGCGCAACATAGTAGCACAAGAAACACGACTACTAGGGTCAGAAATCCAGTAACCAACATGGCAGTGTACTCACCAAACCAACCACCCAGCCAGGGGAACAGTCCACTCTCCTCCACACCTGCAAGACCCTTCATCTTCACAGATAACTTTTCCAACCCGCTCAGAGCTTTTGAAATGCTCCCATCCGGACTGGTATTGTTAGGGATAAACGTGTAACATTGTTCTCCAAACATTGCACAAACACCTCCCTGGTTGGCCAGAATCATGTCTAGTGCTAGCCTATTCTGTCTAGCAGTTCGAGAGGTGGCATCCAATTGTTCAGCCATCCCCTTAAGTGCTGTGTGGGTGTAGTTAACAAATCGTTGTTGATTATAGTAGATATAATTGATCCAGGCATTCTGCTTAGCATCAACAATAGCTGGGCCAATAATGGGCAATAAATGCCACAGGCCATCATTCCTGTTTAATGTCTGGAATTCGTGGGGGACCCCTATTGGGACCCCAACAGGTTGGTGTGGATGTTATCTGTACCCTCGGACCAAGGAGCGTCACGTTTCTGCCGTCTCCTGGGTTGGTCCCGAGCCTCTTTGTCATGTGCAGCTCCCAGGAGTTGGTTAGCTGTAACCTCAATAATAGTCAATGGTGTTATCAGACTGGCCAAAGCACATGTGCCCTGCCATTCTCCTTTCAAAATTGGGGTCAACCGCCTGGCAGGTCCACACATCCACCATACATCAGCAACACCTCTAGTTCATAGTGACATTAGTGATGCAGGCAGTAGTAGGGAGCCTCCCATAGTCTATACCCCTACCTGTACCAGTGTTACAGCTGTAATTTCCCCCATATGCCTCAACTCCCCACGGTGCCTTCTGGGGAGGGACTTCTGGGAACACAAGACTCAGAGTTTTACACAGGGTTGAATTTGGCTTATTATAATAGAAACTTTCCAATATGCACATCCAACCTTTCCCATTGCTTAGGGCAAATGGGTGAGTAGCCAGAGTAGGTCTGGCATGCCCACATACGACACAGTCCTTTCTATTAAGTGTTTTGGCAGTGTATCTCATATAGGCCAACCACATATTCTCCCTTCCCTCATAACCAGTTTCAGTCCCCAATTGGTCACTATCTGAGATGTCTTTTACATTTATTACCTGTACCGGATTGGAGAGCTTAGGCGATTGCGTGGGACTTGGTCTTGAAGTGGTGGAGGAGGCCGGTTGAACCCCGGTCTGTTGGAACTGGTGGTGGCTCTGGCAGCACTGTGATGGTAATCAGACAGCTCAGGACTACCAACAGTCCTGTAAAGCCCCACCCTCTCCCAGAGAACACATCATCAGCCAGAGATCAAGCAACACTTTCACTTCTATGAACGTACACAGTGATGAAAAGGCGGGGTCAGGGATTTTTCATTAAGGAGTTGACCCCCGAGCTTTATTAGCAACAGTTCTTCTCCTTAACTCTGTGATCATTCGGCAGTGTCAGTGTGTCTCACCCCCCAAGTGCGATATGCCCCCAGGTCGAGTGAATCACCTTCTCCTTTAATTCACCTGTAAGGCATAAAATCTTGGACATACAGGTTTGGTTAACAAACAGTTTCTCATTTGTTCTATCTGATTATATATTTAACTTCTATGCCTATTTGTTAGCTAGATTTTTTTTTTTTTTTTTTATTTGTTTATTATCCAATAGGCCCCATCCTATCCTAGACCACAATGTACCCCTCCCCCGTTTGATACCTGGCTCTGGCCAGGTAACAACCTTACCTACTCTAAATAATGACTTAGGTAAGATTAGTAAAATATCCTTATGTTCTGACATTATCATGTAGGAGCGCCCCTTCCAAAACTCCCCTCTCTGCTCTCAAACCTTCAAGGTCTCAGCAGTGCAGGGAGGGCTCATCTGTCTGCCCTTTCCCTTATCTGTCTGTAACAACTGTGTTGTTTCCAAATTTTAACTAAATGTCTCACTGTTTGGCTTCATCTACTGTAAAACACTCATGGATTTTTAGAAAAACATGTCTATGGTGGCAATTTACCCCTTAAATACTATATAAATAGGCCAAAACAAATGCTAACCATATCAAATCCTTTCTTTACTAATAAGCTCTCTCCCCCAAGAGTCCACTATATATATATATATTTTTTTTTAACAATAACATTGGTTATCCTTAAACTCAGTCTCATAAATAAGTAATATATGTTTTACAGTGTGGATACCTTATCCACAGTAAATTACCACTCCTAAGAACTGAAACATATTTATTTTCATTAATGATGTTAATGTTTATGTATTTTCCTGCCCTATTGGCTTAAAATATCTCCTGTTCAAACCTCAATGTATCATATTTTCCCCCATTTATTATCGATAACAAATGGGATTGTTTCTGTTGTAATATCAAATAAATAATAGCCAATTCAAAACCTTCATAGCCAATGTCTAAAAACAGGTTCAGTAATTTTATCAAATAGATTAGTATAGTTCAAATCAGGATATGCGTTTACATATACATTCACACTGTTGCTCTCTTTAATTAAAAAAACTCCTCAACTATAGTATCGATGGAATTAACAATCCCCAATATAACGTCGTTACACAAAAATTATATCAACTTCTCAACTGTCTCAATTCCAAAATGTAAACGTACCATATACTTCGCTAAATTCAAATCGCATGTCAGTCATCCATAATAATTATAACATTCCGATGGGCACAACTTTATCGTTATTCTTTAGAATTCATCAGGTTTAGGTAACTGTCACTTCTACGATTCAGTTATCATTTAAAATTAGATTAGTCTTTCATTTTAACCTAAACAAGTTATTAAAACGTTTCAGTTTATATCCTATACCGACACTAATGACCATATTTTCTTAGGCAAAACATACAAATGGTTTAATTACAATTAAAAACTCAGATTTTAGTCAGAGCATTTACCGTGAATCGAAGTCCGGTCTCAAGCTTGGGAGGCAGCTATTTAACCCCTGAACAACCATCACTTTTGGAATAAAGGAGACAATAACCCTATTATTATAATTTTTCTGTAGTCGCAAACACCAGCACCGAAACAATTCCCAGAAAATATTACAATTCAAAGGTCCAAGCTTTCCCCCAGCGAGGATCATCCTTATTCTCTCTCTACTCCGAATTGGTTTTAAGTTTTCCGTTGTGTCACCAGCATTCAACCAGGCTCCCCGTAGACTGGGAGCCCGTTAGGCGCTGCAATACTGCCCTCTTCTGTCCATTCTCTGTATAATTTTTTCTATTTATTTCTAGAGTAGATTTCAGTGTTATCACTTTTTCAATGTGGGCCATTATAGTTAGTTATTTTTATTTTTTGTTTAATTTTATCGTTATTTTGTTCTTATCTATTATTACCCGGGGACTAGTGTGTCTGTGTCAAATAATATGAGAATATAGTATGTGGTTAATGTGTAACTTGAGTATATATGGTTACGTTATGTATATATGTCCTTACTCCCTTTCACATAAAAGCCTGATACAGTACATACAGAGGGATACAATCATAAAGCAACAGACATACAGTGTGACTTGTCTTATATCCAACACGTCTTTTTCAATCAGTAAACTTATCTTATCTCCAAAACATTGCCGTTAAATTATTTGCGCATATAACGTAACCTCTCTTCATCAATGCTTTGCCGTTTACTTGTTACAGGGAACCTGTCTTACTCAGTGTATTGCCGTCGAGGGTCCACCTAGACTTATCTTATATTCCAATACTTCTGCCTTTCCCTGGACTATGTTGCCGTCCACTTTTAGTCGAGGGTCCAACACACCTAGACTTATTAATCGACAATTTGTCTTATATCCCACATACCATGTAAATACATAAAAATCCGTGAAGTCGGTATATTGCCGTTCAATATTAGAACTTGTCTTATGTCCAATATCCCGCCAGTCACGGTGGTTATGTGGCCATTGTCCTCAATCACTTCCCTAAAGTCTTATAGACTTTTAATAAAACAACCCTAGCCTACATACATACACACACACAAACAGGCTTTTAATTTCACTCCATACACATACAGTCATACCATTGTTATTCTGTTGGCCAATTGAAAATGCATTCGCCATTAAGCAGTACGTAATTAAATAATACCTAAATCGTTTTACCCTTATCTTACTGAAATGAACATATGGTTCGAAAATTTAGTAACTTACACCAGTTAGGTTTTCTCACAAAATAAATTTGGTTAACGCCAATGTGCAGAATTTCAGTTTTGAAACAATAGGCTCTGCTTACCTGCTTTAGTAGACCGGTCTTTTTGTGAGAGGACCCCGTCTGGCGACAGTCTAGGCCAAAGGCTGGATGGCTCAATGTCCAGCGAAGTTCCCTCAGTTCACGGTCGGGGTCACCAATTGTTAGGGTTGCGTAAGTTCAACTGAGATAGGAACAATAGGACACCTGAACTTGATTAAAATAATTGTTTAATTCAAAAGTTAATAAATGGCAAATGCATTTTTCGTATATACGGGTTCACTGCACCACCCCGCAGGGTGGAAACAGAGAAGACACTTGTTACTGACAAAGACATTATAATAAATACTCATGACAGAGATAGTTCCCACTTCCGAGCCGGCCTGTCAGAGTAGAGACTGGGCGTGATTTAGATTCACCCAGCCTATCGTTGATGTTGGCGCTTTAAGCCAGTCCTGGCCCCTTAGCGCATGTGATGTCCCGACGCTGTTGCTGTGTAGATTACGCTCCTTCACCCCAAAGACTGGGGTCAGACAGTTTTATAACATTGTCTGAGATATCTGCACCTGTATACATTGTCCACTGTTCTTGCTCAATGCTAACTACAGCTTCCCAGCTTCTTATCTGAGCTAACTGTTACTTCCAGCACACACACACAGACACCCAGGCGCCCAGGCCAACAGTTAGCTAATATTCAATCACATTTAATACAGTTACTAATCACGTTTGTTATAGTATTCAATCACATGTAATACAGTTGCTAATATTCAATCACGTGTGTTATAGTATTACTCAGAACCTCACATGTTCTTCGTGTGTATAGCTTATCTGTTATTGTCCATTGTACACCACAGTCAACAGTCTCATGATTCACCCCCTCCTGTGTCTCTCTAAGATTAGCACAGTCTCGGTCACACAGTACAGCGCCCACACTACTGATACTTTGTTGCATACACACACATATTTCATACACACACACATTTCAGGCTGATATTCATGGTTAGGCCCTGAGTACTGGTAAAAGTGAGAACAATGGAAAATGCAGGAGTCAGCAATTCAAACTTTAATGCATAAGAAGCCCTACTAGCTTATAGTTAGTTAAGCATGTCAAAAAACCTTATAAAACCCCACAGTATGTTTTGTTTCTAAATGTCTGCGCAAGAGTGAAGGTTTCATCGAGTTGTGAGATAATAGTTTTGCACATATAACACACTGTGGCTGAGGAAAGGCACTACTCCCAATATAAGTGAACCCCAAATCAATGTAGTTCCCATCATATTTGTGCCTCTGCGATGGTCCAACGTCCCTATCTGTTGTTCGATGCTTTCCTGGGTAAGGGGGCAGTAGCTCTTCGGCTGCATCAGATTCACAACTGTCAGTGTCCATGCTAGCTGGGCTAACAACAATTGTAGAATTACTGATGCTAGCATTGCATGTGCTCGTGGAAGCAGAACAACTTGTATCGTCGACAGGTGCAGGTGTAGTACTGTTGGTAGTAACAGTACTACCACTAGAGCTGGTATGTGTCTCTATGGAAGCGGGCCTTACTTTCGTAACCATTAATCAATTTTCGAGCAAACGGAATGAGCAGCAGCTACATTTGGCTACATACGGACCATTAGTGGAATTCCCAAGAGAGTAACAGTTAATGTGATTGGATGTTAATTATTTAACGAGGCTACCTGTATTTCACATTGTGTTGTTATTTCGCTGAACACTAGATGGTTAATTTTATTTTTGGCAGTGAAACGAGGCTACTCAGGCGAGAAAAAAAACTCACCCAAATGTATGGAAATTCTAAATGGACTGTTTAAAAAGGTGAATCAGATTTTTATTTGGCGTACCCCTGATGGCATTGCGCGTACCCCTGGGGGCCATTACAGTAATCATCCACACACAGTTGTGAAAACCTAATTGCATGAGGTGTCTGGTGCAGAAACTCTGAACTCGACAAGCATCCAATTTTCCCCCTCTCAGCATTGAGGTGACAGGAAACTACATATGCACTAACTGTAAAGACGCTCTGGAGAAGAGTGTCTGCTAAATGAGTTCAAATGTAGATGTAAATATGTTAACATATTTCCTACGGGTATGATGAGAAATGCTGAACAAATCACTACAAATGTAGTGTACAAAGTCTAATCCAACAAAGCCCCTTTAAGAGAAGAAACTGTTAGTGACGGCGAAGTAAGTGAGATGGAGGGTGAGGGCAGGGAACATCATTTGACATAAAATGATTGATGTAGTACTTGTCTGCCCCTGGTGGAATTGTGAGATGTGCATACTGGTTTTATGATTTGAATATCCCACATTCTCCCTGCTTGAATGTCCCTGTGACCAACTACAGGAAAGAGATACTATGAGTTGATCACAGTGGAAATGAAATATTTGCTTGGGAGTAAATGGATTAGCCCTGACAACACAGTAGCCTACTGTACATGCTTGTGAATCCCGTGTGGCCCAGTTGGTAGTTGGTAGAGCATGGCGCTTGTAACGCCAGGGTTGTGGGTTAATTTGCCACGGGGGAAACCACTATGGAAAAACAGTATGAAATGCATGCACTCAGTACTGTAAGTTGCTGTAGATAAGAGTGCCTGCTAAATGAAAAAGAAATGTAGTACTTGCAGTGTTTTAGTTATCCCTTTACCAGAACCTTTTACTTGACAAGGCTGCCTACTAGTGGTGATGATAGATATAGCACACATTTTCTCTCATTTGAAAAAAAAATAATATCCCACAAGCTTTAATTCCAAAAAACACTAATAGATGGTATTTACTGCAACACAATTGTGCTAAAATAAATAGCAATAACCTGCAATGCAGGCGTCTAGACGTCTTAAGCTACATTGATAACCATGGAATAATTCCACAAATACAACAACAGGATATCCACTGAAGTAGTCAAAACAATGTAATGTGACATTTCCTCATTCAAAGTTTCATGTTTTCAATACTTATTACTTATAGGCACATTGTCTTTGCTTGGATGTCCTTGCAGTTATCACATGTAAATAATGTTTGAATATGTTTCATTCTAAAACAAAATTCACCTCTGTCTCCTGCCAGGGGTGGACTGTAACCAGAAATGGCTCTGGCATTTCTAACATACCGGACCATTTTGTTTTTGAGGCCCCCACACTGGCCCATTTTTTCCCCCTTGAAGCCCCCATTATTAGCCAGATAATTATAATTTTGAGCAAATGGAAAACAAACAGAACCAGCAACCTAAGAATAATACAGTCCTTTAGCCCTCCAATACAGGGTTAGTGTAATAATGTCATATACATCTCGGTCTTGAAGCTGGGCTAGAATTCCTTTTCACATTTGACAATCAACATACATCAAGATGAAATGTCAAGTACAGACAAGGCGATGGCGACCAACCATAGCAAAGTCAGCAACGAAGTGCTGAGTGAATAACCATTTCAAACTCATAACACATTTACTCATTAAAAAAACAGAGGACCAAGGCACTCTTCATATGTTTAGTTTTAAAATGCATTTATTGTGATGGCATGTTCAAAATAACAAAAACATGCCATAACAATACAAGTGTTTGACACTAAATATATAAAGACTGCCTTGGTCCTGTGTTTTTTTTTTATGACCATTTAACTATTTTCCCATAGAGAACATTTTACCTACAAAGATCTACTATTGTATCCCAGCAGCACTTCCCTTCCCTCTTTTTCACATTTACTCATGCTTTTATGTTGATTCAATTTAATTTAGCCTGCAATATCAAGAGTAACGCAGTCATCTCCTGATAAATGGGTGAGTGAATGTATGTGTTTATGTACATAATACATATATTTAAACGCAGACTCAGTGATATGATGTGAACACAAGTATTAGTGTGAGATATAGGGCTCCCGAGTGGCGCAGCAGTCTAAGGCTCTGCATATCAGTGCTAGAGGCGTCACTACAGACCCTGGTTAGATCGCGGGTTGTATCACAACCGGCCGTGATTGGGAGTCCCATAGGGCGGCGCACAATTGGCCTAGCGTCGTCTGGGTTAGGGGAGGGTTAGTCCTTTATTGTAAAATAATAATTTGTTCTTAACTGACTTGCCTAGTTAAATAAAGGTTAAATATATATGTATATACTGTATATATATATATATATATATTTTTTTTTTTTATACCTCCCTGGGATATGTGGGACGCTAGCGTCCCGCATGGCCAACATCCAGTGAAAATGCAGAGCGCCAAATTCAAATAAATTACTATAAAAATTCAACTTTCATGAAATCACACATGCAATACACCAAATTAAAGCTACACTTGTTGTTAATCCAGCCAACGTGTCAGATTTCAAAAAGGCTTTACGAAGAAAGCACAGCAAACGATTATGTTAGGTCAGTACATAGCCACAGAAAAACACAGCCATTTTTCCAGCCAAAGAGAGGAGTCACAAAAAGCAGAAATAGAGATAAAATGAATCACTAACCTTTGATGATCTTCATCAGATGACACTCATAGGACTTCATGTTACACAATACATATATGTTTTGTTCGATAAAGTTCATATTTATATCCAAAAATCTCAGTTTACATTGGCGCCATGTTCAGAAATGCCTCCAAAATATCCGGAGAAATTGCATAGAGCCACATCAAATAACATATATACTCATCATAAACTTTGATGAAAGATACATGTTTTACATAGAATTAAAGATACACTTGTTTTTAATGCAACCGCTGTGTCAGATTTCAAAAGAGCTTTACGGCAAAAGCACACCATTCAATAATCTGAGAACAGCGTTCAGCCACAAAAGCAAGCCATACAGTTACCCGCCAAATTGTGGAGTCATCAAAAGTCAGAAATAGCATGATAAATCTTCACTTACCTTTGCTGATCTTTGTCAGAATGCACTCCCAGGACTCCCACTTCCACAAGAAATGTTTGTTTTGTTCGGTAATGTCCATCATTTATGTCCAAATAGCTTTGGTAAACAAATCCAAAGTTACGAAGGGCGTTCACTAAAAGCAGACGAAATTTCAAAAAGTTCCGTAACAGTCAGTAGAAACATGTCAAACGATGTATTGAATCAATCTTTAGGATGTTTTTAACATAAATCTTCAATAATGTTCCAACCGGAGAATTCCTTTGTCTTCAGAAGTGCGATGGAACAGAGCTCGCATGGTCAGCGCATGTTCAGGTCATGATAGACCTTACTCAATCCCCTCTCCTTCGGCCCCACTTCACAGTAGAAGCATCAGACAAGGTTCTAAAGACTGTTGACATCTAGTGGAAGCCGTAGGAAGTGCAAAATTACCCATATCCCACTGTGTATTCGATAGGCGATGAGTTGAAAACCTACAAACCTGAGATTTCCCACTTCCTGGTTGGATTTTTTTCTCAGGTTTTTGCCTGCCATATGAGTTCTGTTATACTCACAGACATCATTCAAACAGTTTCAGAAACTTCAGAGTGTTTTCTATCCAATAATAATAATATGCATATATTAGCAACTGTGACTGAGGAGCAGGCAGTTTACTCTGGGCACCACTGGGCACCTTTTCATCCAAGCTACTCAATACTGGCCCTGCAGCCATAAGAAGTTAAAGGCATAGTCAACTTAGTGTATGGAAACTTCTGACCCACTGGAATTGTGATACAATGCATTATAAGTGAAATAATCTGTCTGTAAACAATTGTTGGAAAAATGACTTGTGTCATACACAAAGTAGATGTCCTAACCGACTTGCCAAAACTATAGTTTGTTAATAATACATTTGTGGAGTGGTTGAAAAATGAGTTTTAATGACTCCAACCTAAGTGTATGTAAACTTCCGACTTCAACTGTAGGTGTCTGGCTAGACTGTAAACTCTTCTTCCAATCTCACATTCAGCATCTGGCTCACATTCGCAAACAAAGCCTCCTTCACTCATGCTCCCAAACTTACCCTCGTAAAATGAACTATCCTACCGACTTTGGCGCTGTCATTTACAAAATAGCCTCCAACACTCTACTCAGCAAATTGGATGTAGTCTATCACAGTGTCATATGTTTTTTGTCACCAAAGCCCCATATACTACCCACTACTGCAGACCTGTATGCTCTCGTTGGCTGGTCCTCGCTACATATTCGTCGCCAAACCCGCTGGCTCCAGGTCATCTATATGTCTTTGCTAGGTATAGCTCCGCTTTATCTCAGCTCACTGGTCACCATAAAAATACCCACCCGTAGCATGCGCTCCAGCAGGTATCTTTCACTGGTCATCCCCAAAGCCAACATCTCCTTTGGCCTCCTTTCCTTCCAGGTCTCTGCTGCCAATGACCGGAATGAATTGCAAAAATCACTTAAGCTGGAGACCTATATCTCCCTCACTAACTTTAAGCATCAGCTGTCAGAGCAGCTTACCGATCGCTGCAGCTGTACACAGCCCATCTGTAAATAGCCCATCCAACCAACTACCTACCTCATCCCCATATTTGTTTTTGTTTTTCTGCTCCTTTGCACACAAGTATTTCTACTTTCACATCCTCATCTGCACATATCACTCCAGTGTAAATTGCAAAATTGTAATTACTTCTCCACTATTGACCTATTTATTGCCTTACCTCCTTACTTAATTTGCACACACTGTATACAGATTTTTCTATTGTGTTATTGACTGTACGTTTGTTTATCCCATGTGTCTCTCTGTTGTTTTTATCGCACTGCTTTGCTTTATCTTGGCCAGGTCGCAGTTGTAAATGAGAACTTGTTCTCAACTGGTCTACCTGGTTAAATAAAGGTGAAATATATATATTTTTAAATAAATAAGACAGCGCTACAGGGAGACAGGACGGACAGATGATCGTCCTCACAGTGGCAAACCACGTGTAACAACACCTGCACAGGATCGGTACATCCGAATATCACACCAGCGTGACCAGTACAGGATGGCAACAACAACTGCCCGAGTTACACCAGGAATGCACAATCCCTCTATCAGTGCTCAGACTGTCCGCAATAGGCTGAGAGAGGCTGGACTGAGGACTTGTAGGCCTGTTGTAAGGCAGGTCCTCACCAGACATCACCGGCAACAACGTCGCCTATGGGAACAAACACACCGTCGCTGGACCAGACAGGACTGGCAAAAAGTGCTCTTCACTGACAAGTCGCGGTTTTGTCTCACCAGGGGTGATGGTCGGATTCGCGTTTATCGTCGAAGGAATGAGCATTACACAGAGGCCTGTACTCTGGAGTGGGATCGATTTTGAGGTGAAGGGTCCGTCATGGTCTGGGGCGATGTGTCACAGCATCATCGGACTGAGCTTGTTGTCATTGCAGGCAATCTCAATGCTGTGCGTTACAGGGAAGACATCCTCCTCCCTCATGTGGTACCCTTCCTGCAGGCTCATCCTGACATGACCCTCCAGCATGACAATTCCACCAGCCATACTGCTCATTCTGTGCGTGATTTCCTGCAAGACAGGAATGTCAGAGTTCTGCCATGGCCAGCGACGTGCCCGGCTCTCAATCCCATTGAGCACATCTGGGATCTGTTGGATCGGAGGGTGAGGGCTACGGCCAATTAAAATGATCATATTTCTGGGGGGCAGAAATGTCCTGGAACTTGCAGGTGCCTTGGTGGAAGAGTGGGGTAACATCTTACAGCATGAACTGGCAAATCTGGTGCAGTCCATGAGGAGGAGATGCACTGCAGTACTTAATGCAGCTGGTGGCCACACCAGATACTGGATGTTACTTTTGATTTTGTCCTCCCCTTTGTTCAGGGACACATTATTCAATTTTTGTTAGTCACATGTCTGTGGAACTTGTTCAGTTTATGTCTGATTTTGAATCTTATGTTAATACAAATATTTTCACATGTTAATGTTTACTGAAAATAAACGCATTTGACAGTGAGAGGACATTTCTTTTTTGTTGTTTATATATAATAAAAACAAATATTTTTGAGTGTATATTTCTGTCCATCGATGTCCTTTAATCAGTATAAATGAGGAAATGTTGCTTACTTGTTGAGCAAAATCAGGGCTGTAATGCATCCTGATGTCTTTGCTTACTGGTTCAGTAGGGGCCCCCAGAGACAACTGCAGTTCTTGACAGGTTGTCTTGCAGTCAGCAACCATCTTCTGGTAGACAGACTGCTCACTCTGAACAAGCAGGAGATGCTGCTCTTGCTTCTTCATCTTGGCTGACTTAACAACTCCTAGTAAATTGGCAGATCTGAAGACCTGATAGTTGTTCCTCTGGCACTGCCAGCACAGATCTGTACTGGGCTTAGTGCTTGAGATGTGGGGCAGCAAATTTCTCCACAGATTCCTGAAGGAAGATAGCCCGACTACACATAACTCTGGAAAATATAGAAAAAATGTGAGATCAATAAAAGTAGTGCCAATCATGTTGGAGGTCAATTAAATAATCAAAATGTGTTTATGCTTTACATAACAAGGGTTGTCATCGATTCCGTGTAGACACTGCGGCTTTTGTCACAAGGGATGGCAGCAGCTTCCACCGAAGTGTTTGTGTCCTGGGTGGTGTCCTGGTAATACCATGGCATTATCCTATGCATAGTTGTTGAAGTTCACCATTCGCTGCAAGTCCTCATGCTTCAGGTGTAACTTGTGCTTGCTTGGACCAGCTCTCTTTTTGATGGGAGGCATTAGACCATTCTCCTTGTATGACTGGTGGAGGAGAGTCGGGCGAGTCAGGAGAGTCAGTTCTACTGATGCTCAAAGACAAATTCCAGATACTAATGTTACACACACTTCATACATGTAAGTTAATGTTAGCTAGCAAGCCAGCCATCTAACTAACCTCCGCTAACGTTAGCAAGCTAACAGCAAGCTTTAACTAGCAATACAAACCGATTTGTCATAGCTAGCTAAAGTTAACCAAACAGGTTCAATGATAGCTAGCAAGCCAACCACTAACCTCCGCTAACGTTAGCTAGCTAACAGAAAGCTTTAACTTGGAGTCTTTTGTTTAAACATGTAACGTTAACGTTAGCTAGATAAAAAATGAACTAAAATCCCAATCCATAGAGTAACGTTAGTAAGCCAGGCCTCCAGCTGGCTAGCTAACGGCAAGCTTTAACTAGCAATACCAACCGATTGTCATAACTAGCTAAAGTTAACCAAACAGGTTCAATGTTCGCTAGCAAGCCAGCCATCTAACATCCGCTAGCTAACAACAAGCTTTAACTTGGGGTCTTTTGTTAAGACATTATCTAGCTAGCTAAAGAGGAACTACAATCCCAATCCATAGAGTAAAATTAGCAAGCCAGTCCTCGAATTCCAGCTGGCTAGCTAACAGCAAGCTTTAACTAGCAATACCGATTGTCATAACTAGCTAAAGTTAACCAAACAGGTTCAATGTTAGATTCTTACCCGTATACATGGATGAGAGCTTCACGGTAGACTGATTCATTTTCAGAGTCAGAGAGATTCAGCATGGCACAGCATCACACCAAACTCATCTGTCGGCATGTCCAGCCCATTCATTATCTCATTATCATCGCATGCGGGAAGGTTGCTCTTTTTCTGTGGCTAAACCAACTAGGCTCGTAATTTAAAAATGTTATTCGTATTTACAGATTGCGTAAAAGTTTGATATTAAGGCACATGCAAGTTCACATGTTCGAGAAGGCATTTCTGCAAAAAAACACATTTTGATCAAAAAAAAGCTTTTACATTCGAACGGCGCTCCTGTGAAGTTGTGACTTGCGACATATGCCTAGTTTCCTGAATCGGGTCACAAATGATAGTCCCACTCAGTGCAAACCAGATGGGATGTCATATCTTGCGGGCTGAATTCTATGGCCCGTTATTTAAGTGTCAGCCATTGTTGCCATTAATGCTAGTTAGTGCTAGTTTGACCACCAGAGGACATCTATGAGAAGCATTTGACAGTCTTTAATATTGGCTGTACTAGAGAATTTAAAACCTTTTTTGGAATAGATTTTAAGAAATGTACCTTAATTAATTTGATTAATATTATGGTGTTTCAATTAGGATAATTGTTAGGATAATATGGCGCTGTACAACGTGACTGGTTGGGAGTAGGCTAAAGTACTAAGAGCAAAATAATCAAAACATTTCCACACCCTAATTGTAGTCTAACCAATACCCAAATGGAGATACAGTGACAATAAAAATCTCATTGATTTAGCAAGGTTTCTTCGAAGAACTTATAGGGGTTCCCCCACAGTTTCAATTTGAAGAACCCTTAAAGGACACTCCAATAACCTTTTTTTTTTTTTAGATTGTATCGTCCTGGGCTTATAGATCGAGTCAATCCTTCATCAGATGAACCGCAACATGTCGGCTAAAGCGATTTAATTCATGAATGCATTTAAAAGTTCTTAATATTGTGATAGTGAAGAGCAAAATTCCTCTCAAGAGAATTAGCATTACAGTTACACCAACTGGTAGGCTAATCACACAATTGTAGAAAATGGTAAGAGAACTGGTGAAGAAAGTTACCCTTCTACATACACATTTCTTTACCAGAATCTCCAAATGAAAATACTGGCAGATCAATAAAATGTCCTTGTACAGTAGTAGAGCTAATTCAATTTAGAGGATTCGGAAAATAATATCTAATGGGCCTTTTTACAATTATAATGCAGCCCGACGTCAGCCCGACGCCGGTACACCTATGACAACATCCAGCTCAAGTGCAGGGCGCGAAAATTCAAAATCTATTTTTTTTAAATATTTAACTTTCACACATTAACAAGTCCAATACAGCATTTGAAAGATAAACATCTTGTCAATCCAGCCAACATGTCCGATTTTTTAAATGTTTTACAGAGAAAACACCACATATATTTATGTTAGCTCACCACCAAATAAAAAAGGAGGACAGACATTTTTCACAGCACAAGTAGGATCCAAGTAGCATGCACAAGCCAACCTAACTAACCTAGAACCAACCTAAATAACCTAGAAAAAACTACCTCAGATGACAGTCCTATAACATGTTACACAATAAATCTATGTTTTGTTCAAAAAATGTGCATATTTTAGCTATAAATCAGTTTTACATTACTGCTACCATCATAGCTACAGTCAGAAATCGCACGGGAGTAGCCAGAGAAAATACAGACACCAACGTCAACTACTAATTACACATCATAAAACATTTCAGAGAAATATATGGTGGATAGCTAATGAAAGAGAAAGAACTTGTGAATAGAGCCAATATTTCTGATTTTTGAAGTGTTTTACAGCGAAAACACAATATATCGTCATATTAGCTTACTACAATAGCTAACATCACAACAGCATTGACTCAAGGCAAACGGTAGCATAGCACAGTTCGACAGATATATGAAAAAGCATCCCAAATTGGGTCCTTATCTTTGTTGATCTTCCATCAGAATGTTCTCCAAGGGGTCCTTTGTTCAGAAATGTCTTTATTTCGATCCAGAACGAACAATTTCCCTCTTGAATTAGCAAGCACACTGGCAGTGCGACGCTAACCTCTCCATCTTGAAAAAATTCTTGCGTCGCATCACGTCTAAAGTCCAGAATACATTTCAATAATATAATTAAACTATATTGAAATAACATACTTTAGGATGATATTGTGACATGTATCAAATAAAATCGAAGCCAGAGATCATATTCACCTTTACAGAGTGTTTTGCAGGAGCCGAGTCCAGGTCCTACTTCGCGCCCAGAAAGAAAAATAAACTGCGCAACACTCACTCCAAGAGGTTGTGTTCAATCCCAGGACGAGATAATCAAGTGATTTCTTCTCTCACTTCCGCCTGACACCCAGAGGAAGGCGTATGACGTGTTTCTACAGTCCTAAGTGACATGCCCTTTTATAGACAAGGGCTTGAAGAGCGACATCGATTTTGGAAATCTCACTTCCGGATAGGAAATGGGCTGTAAAAATAGTTCTGTTCCACTTAGAGAAATAATTAAAACGGTTTTAGAAACTAGAGACTGTTTTCTATCCAATAGTAATAATAATATGCATATTGTAAGAGCAAAAATCGATTAAGAGGCCGTTTGAAAATTTGCACATATTTTCCAGTTTTTCAATACGCCCCCTGCAGCCATAACAAGTTAATAAAAAAAATGTTTTAAAATGTATATGTTTATTAAGTAGTCTTGCTTGTCTCAGAGCAGCGTGAAACGGTGCTGAAATAGTTGACCACACGCGGATAGGCTATTGCTTGTTGGGGGGGATTTTCACACAATAGCCAGGCTATTAAACTAATCATTGAATAACAGATCGGCTCTCGGAACTCATAAACACAAGTTATTGTGTGTGTGTTTCGATATTTTCTCTCTCACACACTTGCCGTCTTGACCTCTGAATGCCTGGCTATGAAAAGCCAACTGACTTTTACTCCTACACTCTAAAAAGAAAAGGTTCCTGGAGTATCCTTAAGTATCCTTTAGGTTTTCTTCAAATTGAAACTGTGGGGGAACCCCCAAAAGTTATTTGAAGAAACCTTGAAAAGGGTAATTCGAAGATCCCCTTATAATGGTTCCAAGAAGAACCTTTTGGGGTACATTCTTTTAACTCCCTGTCCACCCTCCCTCCATTATAAATATATTTTTTTATAATAACAATATTGACAATATCGATTGTAATAAATCATTGTTTTTTTAGATGAATGAATATTTACAAACCAATTTACCAAACAAAACACATTACAAAATTGCAACATTTCTGCAGACATGTCAGACCATAAGAAATAATACATTGACTTTGTATATTGCTTTTCATTACAATTTCCAGCGGGACTATTCAAGCCATCGACTCACTGATGGTTGAAGATGATGGGCGATCGGCAAATGCAGTCTTTAATCTGCTGGCATCACAGCACAACATAAACATCGCTCTAATCACAATCAGAAGACAGTTGAAGAAACTTGAGTGGACTTATGGAAAGGCTCTAAGACATATATATATATAACTTTTTTTTATATATACAGTGGGGAGAACAAGTATTTGATACACTGCCGATTTTGCAGGTTTTCCTACTTACAAAGCATGTAGAGGTCTGTAATTTTTATCATAGGTACACTTCAACTGTGAGAGACGGAATCTAAAACAAAAATCCAGAAAATCACATTGTATGATTTTTAAGTAATTAATTCGCATTTTATTGCATGACATAAGTATTTGATACATCAGAAAAGCAGAACTTAATATTTGGTACAGAAACCTTTGTTTGCAATTACAGAGATCATACGTTTCCTGTAGTTCTTGACCAGGTTTGCACACACTGCAGCAGGGATTTTGGCCCACTCCTCCATACAGACCTTCTCCAGATCCTTCAGGTTTCGGGGCTGTCGCTGGGCAATACGGACTTTCAGCTCCCTCCAAAGATTTTCTATTGGGTTCAGGTCTGGAGACTGGCTAGGCCACTCCAGGACCTTGAGATGCTTCTTACGGAGCCACTCCTTAGTTGCCCTGGCTGTGTGTTTCGGGTCGTTGTCATGCTGGAAGACCCAGCCACGACCTATCTTCAATACTCTTACTGAGGGAAGGAGGTTGTTGGCCAAGATCTCGCGATGCATGGCCCCATCCATCCTCCCCTCAATACGGTGCAGTCATCCTGTCCCCTTTGCAGAAAAGCATCCCCAAAGAATGATGTTTCCACCTCCAAGCTTCACGGTTAGGATGGTGTTCTTGGGGTTGTACTAATCCTTCTTCTTCCTCCAAACACGGCGAGTGGAGTTTAGACCAAAAAGCTCTATTTTTGTCTCATCAGACCACATGACCTTCTCCAATTCCTCCTCTGGATCATCCAGATGGTCATTGGCAAACTTCAGACAGGCCTGGACATGCGCTGGCTTGAGCAGGGGGACCTTGCGTGCGCTGCAGGATTTTAATCCATGACGGCGTAGTGTGTTACTAATGGTTTTCTTTGAGACTGTGGTCCCAGCTCTCTTCAGGTCATTAACCAGGTCCTGCCGTGTAGTTCTGGGCTGATCCCTCACCTTCCTCATGATCATTGATGCCCCACGAGGTGAGATCTTGCATGGAGCCCCAGACCGAGGGTGATTGACCGTCATCTTGAACTTCTTCCATTTTCTAATAATTGCGCCAACAGTTGTTGCCTTCTCACCAAGCTGCTTACCTATTGTCCTGTAGCCCATCCCAGCCTTGTGCAGGTCTACAATTTTATCCCTGATGTCCTTACACAGCTCTCTGGTCTTGGCCATTGTGGAGAGGTTGGAGTCTGTTTGATTGAGTGGGTGGACAGGTGTCTTTTATACAGGTAACGAGTTCAAACAGGTGCAGTTAATACAGGTAATGAGTGGAGAACAGGAGGGCTTCTTAAAGAAAAACTAACAGGTCTGTGAGAGCCGGAATTCTTACTGGTTGGTAGGTGATCAAATACTTATGTCATGCAATAAAATGCGAATTAATTACTTAAAAATCATACAATGTGATTTTCTGGATTTTTGTTTTAAATTCCGTCTCTCACAGTTGAAGTGTACCTATGATAAAAAATTACAGACCTCTACATGCTTTGTAAGTAGGAAAACCTGCAAAATCGGCAGTGTATCAAATACTTGTTCTCCCCACTGTATATATTTTAGGCAAGTCAGTTAAGAACAAATTCTTATTTACAATGACGGCAAAGTAGACCTTTAAGTAGTAAAATAAAGGTTAAATAAACATAAATAAAATACCTACAACACCTACGGTAGGCCTACAGTATATCTACAAATATTTTTTTCATCTCTACATGTAGGTCTCCTGATTTAAACCCATTCGAACTTGTTTGGCATCAACTGAAAACATTCATCCGTAACGATACAATTCTCCCCCTATCCTCTTTCTTGGCAAGAGTCTATTGTCCTGCTAATAGCCCATAATGGGTGAATGATAAATGACTGTAATTAATCCATTCCAGGACTGGAAACGTTTTTTGCAGTGTTCACGATCCCATTGTCAAGTCCTTTGTTTAGAAAATAACGATATTTTAGAGATGATTTAGTTTTCAAATAACCAAAAGTGAGCAGTTGTAATCTGAATAAAGGGGGCCATTTTTGAACATGGGGTGAGACAATAGGCCCTTTTAGTTTTGTCTGGCTTGCCATTCCAAATAAAATTGTATATTTTTTTGCTCATATAATTTAAACAGGTCGATCTACGCCTGACTCTCTGCCAATGCCGCCTGGCAATCAATCAAAAACACTGCATCTACCGTGGTATTCCATTTCCAGCGAGACTATTCAAGCCATTGACTCACTGACAGCTGAATATGAGCGATCGGCAAAGGCAATCTGGAATCTACGTGCTGCAAAACCAGTTCAGATATAAGTATAACTTTTGTATGACTGACACCTTTAGTGAGAGATCTAAATTAAAATGATTTAATAGTTTCTGCCCTCCGAATTCATATTCATTATATAAATAGGCCCATGTGCACCTTCATCAGATGAAGCGGAACATGTCAACTAAAGCGATTTAATGAATGAATGCATAAAATCAACCAATGTCAGCCTTTAAATGCTTTATTATCCCAATGTTTAAAGTGCGTGTGGGCAACGGAGAGAATGCATTTGACTGTTAGAGCTTTCAGGAGGAACGGAAAAGTGCGTGTCAATTCATAAAGCATGTGCCATCTCAAATCTCTTTGCAATCTATATTTACAATCTATATTATATTTGGAGGATTGGAGGATACTAAATGATAATTTTGTGTTAGGGCAAATCTGGAAAATGACATGCACAAGAGACAGTGGTAATATTTTTCCTAATATACATGGCATCCAGGTCAGAATAACCAAAACATTTATTTATTAAAGACTATCATAAAGAATGTTGGTATTTATTTATTTTGATCCAAAGCCATGAATGAGTGAGTAACTCAGATGTATGTAGGTGCCGAGGCTATATGACTGCGCCATCAACTTGATTATTTAGCAGACATCACTTGCTTATATTCAGTCAACACATATATCTTAAGAATATCATTGGAATATAATTGAACATTTTAATTTCTCTTAGAATAAAAACCTTAGTGTAACGACAGTTTTAGTAAGTAATATGCAACTTCTTTTCAGGTGTGCGTGCAGGACAAATGAATATCAACTCTTACACTATTGTTCTAAATTCAATCACATTATTCATACTCATCATTCAATTTTGGTTTATATCGCCCATTCATTGTCAGGTAGAGACACATTAGGCCTTGGGACCCAAAAGCATAGTCAGTAATCTACCTCCCCCTTGTGGTGGTCTGGAGCAATGAAGCAGTGACGCAGGGTAACGTACTAAACCACAAATTACCTCTAAATCCCACGACATAATCTCAAAACGTTTATATGAGGAACCACTGTATGTTGTGAACAAAGTGCCCCATGGTGGCATTGGGGTTATGGTACGGGCTACGGACAATGAACACAATTGCTTTTTAATGAAGGCAATTTGAATGCACAGAGATACCGTGACGAGATCCTTACGCCCACTGTCGTGCCATTTATCCGCCTCCATCACCTCATAATAATGCATGGCCCCATGTCGCAAGGATTTGTTCAAAATTCCTGGAAGCTGAAAATGTCAGAGTTCTTCCATGGCCTGCATACTCACCAGCCATGTCACCCATTGAGCATGTTTGGTATGCTCTGGATTGATGTGTACGACAGCATGTTCCAGTTCCCACCAATATCCAGATATTTCAATTGCCTGATTTCCTTATGAACTGTAACTCAGTAAAACCTTTGAGATTTTTGTATGTTGTATTTATATTTTTGTTTGGTGTATTTTGAAAATGTAAAACCATTTAAGACACAACTTTTCATGTTGAAATGTTAACAAGGTAGCCAAACGTAGTTCAAGATAATGCTCTTATTAGCTAAGCAAACTTATTTTAAGCAGTAGTACAATAGCGCCGGAAAGCATGGCTGACGTTTTACGTGCTCCTAACCAACTGTTATTTATTTTGCATTGTTTAACTTATTATTTTTTACTTATTTTGTACATAATGTTTCTGCTACCATCTCTTATGAACGAAAATAACTTCTGGACATCAAAACAGCAATTACTCACCACGAACTGGTAGAACATTTTCCTTTAACGAGTCCGATGTGAAGGACATACTGCTTTCCAGGCCCCAATCCCCGTCATTTTTCATGAAGAGAGGAGGTCGGGCTGCCTTCTGAGAATTCGTAGGCGAGTGAGTAAACCCCAACTTCCATCTGTTATATTGTCAAACATGCAATCATTGGAAAATAAAATCAATGACCTACGAGCAAGATAAAACTACCAACGGGACATTCAAAATTGTAATATCTTGTGCTTCACCGAGCCGTTGCTGAACGACGACATGAACAACATACAACTGGCGAGTTTCACACTGTATCGGCAGGATTGAACAGCAGCCTCTGGTAAGACAAGGGGTGGCTGTCTAAGTATATTTTAAACATTGTGCACCAGCTGTTATCTAAGTCTTGAGGTTTTGCTCGCCTGAGGTAGAGTATCTCATGATAAACTGTAGACCACACTATCTACTGAGAGACTTTTCATCTGTATTTTGTGTGGCTGTCTACATACCATCACAGACCGATGCTGGCACTAAGACCACACTCAATAAGCTGTATAGCTCCATAAGTAAACAGGAAAGGCTCATCCATAGGTGGCACTCCTAGTGGCCGGGGACTTTAATGCAGGGAAACTTAAATCCATTTTACCAAATTTCCACCAGCATGTTAAATGTGCAACCAGAGGGAAAAAAACTCTGGACCACCTTTAGAGCTGCCGCTTTCAAGGAGGGGGACTCTAACCCAGAAGCTTATAAGAAATCCCGCTATGCCCTCCGATGAACCATCAAACAGGCAAAGCATCAATACAGGACGAAGATTGAATCGTACTACACCGGCTCCGATGCTCGTCGGATGTGGCAGGGCTTGAAAACTATTACAGACTGCAAAAGGAAGCACAGCCGAGAGCTGCCCAGTGACACAAGCCTACCAGACAAGCTAAATTACTTCTATGATCGCTTCGAGGCAAGTAACACTGAAACATGCATGAGAGCATCAGCTGTTCCGGAAGACTGTGTGATCACGCAGCCGATGTGAGTAAGACCTTTAAACAGGTCAACATTCAAGGCTGCAGGGCCTTGACGTGTATTACCAGGACGTGTATTCCGAGCATCCGCTGACCAACTGGCAAGTGTCTTCACTGACATTTTCAACCTATCCCTGACCGAGTCTGTAATACCAACATGTTTCAAGCATACCACCATATTTCCCGTGCACTAAGGTAACCTGCCTAAATGACTACCGACCGATAGCACTTACGTCTGTAGCCATGAAGTGCTTTGAAAGGCTGGTCATGGCTCACATCAATATCACTATCCCAGACACTCTATACCCACTCCAATTTGCATACCGCCCCAACAGATCCACAGATGATGCAATCTCTATTGTACTCCACACTGCCCTATCCCACCTGGACAAAAGGAACAACTACGTGAGAATATTTTTCATTGACAACAGCTCAGCGTTCAACAACATAGTAACCTCAAAGCTCATCAATAAGCTAAGGACCCTGGGACTAAACACCTGTGTGTTCAGTTCCCTCCTGTCCTCCTGTTCTCCATGTTCACTCATGACTGCTTGGCCAGGCACGACTCCAAAACCATCATTAAGTTTGCCGATGACACAACAGTGGTAGGCCTGATCACCGACCACAACGAGTCAGCCTATAGGGAGGAGGTCAGAGACCTGGCCGTGTGGTGCCAGGACAACCTCTCCCTCAACGTGATCAAGACAAAGGAGATAATTGTGGACTACAGGAAAAGGAGGACCACGCATGCCCCCATTCTCATCGACGGGGCTGCAGTGGAGCAAGTTGGGAGCTTCAAGTTCCTCGGTGTCCACATCACCAACAAATGAACATGGTCAAAGCACACCAAGACAATCGTGAAGAGGGCACAACAAAACCTATTCCCTCTCAGGAGACAAAAGATTTGCCATGGGTCCTCAGATCCTCAAACAGTTCTACAGCTGCACCATCGAGAGCATCCTGACTGGTTGCATCACTGCCTGTTATGACAACTGCTCGGCCTCCTACTACAAACCACTACAGAGGGTAGTGTGTACGGCCTAGTACATCACAGGGGCCAAGCTTCCTGCCATCCAGGACCTCTATACCAGGCGGTGTCAGAGGAAGGCCCTAACAATTGTCAAAGACTCCAGCCACCCTAGTCATAGACTGTTCTCTCTGCTATCATATGGCAAGCGGTACCGGAGCGCCAAGTCTAGGTCCAAGAGGCTTCTAAACAGCTTCTACCCCCAAGCCATAAGACTCCTGAACATCTAATCAAATGGCTACCCAGACTATTTGCATTGCCCACCCTCTTTTACACTGCTTCTACTCTCTGTTATTATATATGCATAGTCACTTTAATAACTCCACCTACATGTACATATTACCTCCACTAACCAGTGCCCCCGCACATTGACTCTGTACCTTGTCTCCAGGAGATGAACATACTTTGGTGTAAAAAGTGCAAATCATCCCCAGAACAACATCAAAGGACCTTGTGAAGATCGTTGAGGAAACAGGTACAAAAGTATCCATATCCACAGTAAAACGAGTCCTATATCGACATAACCTGAAAGGCCGCTCAGCAAGGAAGAAGCCACTGCTCCAAAACTGCCATAAAAAAGGCAGACTACGGTTTGCAACTGCACATGGGGACAAAGATCATACTTTTGGAGAAATGTCCTCTGGTCTGATGAAACAAATATAGAACTGTTTGGCCATAATGACCATCGTATGTTTGGAGGAAAAAGGGGGAGGCTTGCAAGCCGAAGAACACCATCCCAACCGTGAAGCACGGGTGTGGCAGCATCATGTTGTGGGGGTGCTTTGCTGCAGGAGGGACTAGTGCACTTCACAAAATAGATTGCGTCATGAGGGAGGAAAATTATGTGGATATATTGAAGCAACATCTCAAGACATCAGTCAGGAAGTTAAAGCTTGGTTGCAAATGGGTCTTCCAAATGGACAATGACCCCAAGCATACTTCCAAAGTTGTGGCAAAATGGCTTAAGGAAAACAAGCCAAGGTATTGGAGTGGCCATCACAAAGCCCTGACCTCAATCCTATAGAAAATTTGTGGGCAGAACTGAAAAAGCGTGTGCGAACAAGGAGGCCTACAAACCCGACTCAGTTACACCAGCTCTGTCAGGAGGAATGGGCCACAATTCACCCAATTTATTGTGGGAAGCTTGTGGATAGCTACTCGAAAAGTTTGACCCAAATTAAACAATTTAAAGGCAATGCTACCAAATACTAATTCAGTGTATGTAAACTTCTGACCCACTGGGAATGTGATGAAAGAAATAAAAGCTGAAATAAATCATTCTCACTGACATTTCACATTCTTAAAATAAAGTGGTGATCCTAACTGACCCAAGACAGGGAATTTGTACTCTGATTAAATTTCAGGAATTGTGAAAAACTGAGTTTAATTTTATTTGGCTAAGGTGTATATAAACTTCCGACTTCAACTGTATAGTTCATCGCAATAGCCCTCTGTGACTTTAAACAATATTTATCTAAAAACTTTGCTTCCTAAAAGATGTCTGAACATTTGGTTTACTCTGTTAGATTTCTCTAAAATCCTAAATTAATCAGGAATGAGCAGGGTCAGCTATACCACAAGGACCCTTTATTCATGTCCTCATTACATGTAGTGCAACAAGACTGAGGAGTGGCTTCCGTCTGGCCACTGTACCATAAAGGCCTGATTGATGGAGTGCTACAGAGATGGTTGTCCTTCTGGAAGCTTCTCCCATCTCCATAAAGGAACTCTGGAGCTATGTTAGAGTAACCATTGGGATCTTGGTCATCTCCCTGACCAAGGCCCTTCTCCACCGATTGCTCAGTTTGGCCGGATGGCCAGCTCTAGTAAGAGTCTTGGTGGATCAAAACTTCTTCCGTTTAAGAATGATGGAGGCAACTGTGTTCTTGGGGATCTTCAATGCTGCTGAACGTTTTTGGTACCCTTCCCGTAGTCTGTGCCTCAACACAATCCTGTCTCGGAGCTCTATGGACAATTCCTTCCACCTCATGGCTTGAATTTTTCTCTGACATGCACCGTCAACTGTGGGACCTTATATAGACAGGTGTGTGCCTTTCCAAATCATGTTCAATCAATTGAATTTACCACAGTTCAACTCCAATCAAGTTGTAGAACATCTCAAGGATGACCGAAGGAAACAGGATGCAGCTGAGCTCAATTTCGAGTCTCATAGCAAAGAGTCTGAATATTTATGTAAATAAGAAATATTATTTTTAATACACTTGCAAAAATGTCTAAACTTTTTTTGTCATTATGGGTTATTGTGTGTAGATTGATGAGGCAAAAAAACGATTTAATCCATTTTAGAATAAGGATGTAATGTAACAAAATGTGGAAAAAGTACTTTCCAAATGCACTGTTTAA
This sequence comes from Salvelinus alpinus, assembly GCF_045679555.1. NCBI lineage: Eukaryota > Metazoa > Chordata > Actinopteri > Salmoniformes > Salmonidae > Salvelinus > Salvelinus alpinus. Next base: position 57,050,737 of record NC_092089.1, on the reverse strand, counting down.
CAATAAATTCATCTACTTTTTAATTTTCATACATTTTTACAGTATGGACAATTTTGACTTTGCTGCTGCCCTAGCTAATGGGAAATTGCTCAGTTCTGCCTCCAGGACAAGACTCAACAATATAAATGTCAACCTGCCCCAGCTTTAACCAACTCCACATCCGGAGTGTATTTTGAAGCAGGGCTATTGAGAGGGACGTGAATTTCTAACAGTATGCCTACAAACCTGAAGATATTACGTGATAATGACTGTTTTAATATTCTGTGCTATTTAAGTAAATAAATAAGTGTTCACTCAATCCCAGTCTTTGCGCTGTCAGTATCTTACTGTTGGTGGAAGGCATTCATATCATTAATTATTTTCTGTATTCACTGTGAATAATATAAACCAAAACAAGGCACAAGTAGCACAATTCAGATATGCACCATCACCTGCATTATTTCGCAGGGCCCACGCAAAGTCCAAGCAAACATGAACCCTTAAGTCTATTAAGTCTATCACAGCAAATACTTAAATTGTTTAAGCATATGTTGCAGAACAGTAACCTAATTACAATACTTTTTCTGAATATTGACAGAAACATCTCGATTTTAAGAGGGTTAGCCATCAGTGACGGAGTTGACAAGCCACTGCCGGAGTTGACAACAGATACTCAAAACAGACATATTTTTGTTCCCCAATGGAAACATAACCATTCTATCAGCTCTTTCAGCACTCTGATGGAGTTGACGTTAGACAAAAATCTGACAGAGTTGATGTTTTACGTATTTTCTTCCTCCTTAAAATGATATACACTGTAGCAATGTAGATTTTACAGTCGCTTCATGACTCTAAAATCTAATCAAAGTAACATATTTAATCCAAAATTCATATTATTTTTCAATATATCAGGCAGATGGCGTTGACCGTTTATGGTCGTGACCATGGTGATTCTAATAGTATTTGTTTAAATCTATCAAAAGTAGAGAACATTACAGACTATTTAGGGGCTCCCGAGTGGTGCAGTGGTCTAAGGCACTACATCTCAGTGCTAGAGGTGTCACTACAGACCCTGGTTTGATTCCAGGCTGTATTTCAACCGGCTGTGATTGGGAGTCTCATAGGGTGGCGCACAATTGGCCCAGTGTCGTCTAGGTTAGGGTTTGGCCGGGGTAGGCCGTCATTGTAAATAAGAATTTGTTCTTAACTGACTTGCCTAGTTAAATAAAAATAAATAAATAATACATGTCCTCAAGTGGCCCAGCCAGAGCCCAGACATGAACTTGATTGAACATATCTGTAGAGACCTGAAAATAGCTGTGCAGCGACGCTCCCAATCCAACCTGACAGAGCTTGACAGGATACAGGTGTGCCTAGTCTATATTTTAATATGAACAAGTACAAGGTTGCTGCAGTTTGACATGGTTTTCACCCTCCCCCAAGTGCAGGAGTTTTTTTTTTAAACCACGTGACCAGATAAGAAAAACTCTGGTCCCATCATAGCCCATATTCAACCTTTTTACAACAGATTAATCACGTCATACTGTATAAAGTCAGAGTTTTATCTGGTTAGGTTATCAGATCAGGAAAAACTACAAGATTCCTGACGAAAAACGGTAACCTGCAACCCTGGGTAGAAATGTGTCAATGCTGATTAAAAAATTCCCTGCCTTAGGATCTGTGCAGGATAGTGAGAGTCAGTAGTATCAAGGTGAACAGTTATATGACTCAGAGTTGGTTTGTGTTAGGAATGGCGCTTACAGTGGTAGTTTGGATACTAGGGGTCACAATCATTGTGTTCTAGTCATTGCAACCCCTTTATCAGTGAGACCATAACAATTAAAATTCAAGTAACTGCATAAATAACATAGTGTCTTAATAGGGCGTTGGGCCAGCACGAGCCACCAGAACAGTGTCAATGCTCCTTGGCATAAATTATAAAAGTATCTGGAACTCTATATGAGGGATGCGACACCATTCTTCCATGAGAAATTCCATAATTTGGTGTTTTGTTGATGGTGGTGGAAAACGCTGTCTCAGGCCCCACTCCCGAATCTTCCTTAAGTGTTCATTTGAGTTGAGATCTGGTGACTGACACACACACACACACACACACACACACACACACACACACACACACACACACACACACACACACACACACACACACACACACACACACACACACACACACACACACACACACACACACACACACACACACACACACACACACTTTAAACCTCCTATGCTCCTTTGAGACTCCTCTTTCAAAGTCACCAAGCTCTCTTCTTCTAGCCATGGTAGCCAAAATAACAGGCAACAGGGCATTTTTATACATGACTCGAAGTATGATGGGATGTTCATTGCTTAATTAACTCAAGAACCACATCTGCGTGGAAGCAAATGCTTTCAATTTACTTTGTATCCCTCATTCACTTAAGTGTTTCCTTTATTTTGTCAGTTACCTGTAAGTCAGTCATGATTTAACCTTTCCGTCACCTGTTAGATATTAGCCTAAGCTTTGTAGGTGACATTATCAGTGACTTATCAGTGACATTATCAGCCCAAACCCAGGTCTCAGGTCTGTAAAGTTCAATGCCACCTCAAACTTGTTCAGCACATATACAATTACATTAATTTTAGGAGGCATTTCACAACAGAACACTAGGGCAACATTATCTTATTAATCAAAAATTAACATTTTAAATGGCATTTCTTTCAAAATAAGTGTTGGAATTTTTGTCTCCAGGTCCTGATTTGAATACCTGTATAATAAATGTGTTGTTTACATTAGCTCTAAATATATTATTGCCACCATTTCATGGACATCATTAAATGAGGTTTTTAAATAAATCCTGCTCTTTTGTGAGCAATTTTTTCACCTTTCATTGCTGTGTGACAGACTTAAAATGTCACCTTAAGGGACTTGAGAGGACGTTAACGGACCACAATGTTCTTAAGGAGGGTCTTGAACATAAGAAAGCAGTGCAAAGACAGGCTTTCAAACACATTCACATCTGAATCAAACATATATACACGCAAAGAGACATGCTCCAAGGCACGTACAGTTGAAGTCGGAAGTTTACATACACCTTAGCCAAATACATTTAAACTCAGTTTTTCACAATTCCTGACATTTAATCCGAGTATTTTAAGAATGTGAAATGTCAGAATAATATAGTTGAGAGAATGATTTATTTGTCACGTTCGTCGTAGTGAGGAGACCAAAGCGCAGCGTGATGTGAATACATACTTTTAATGTAAGACGATTGAACACGAAGTACACTAAACAAACTAACAAAATAACAAAATGAACGTGAATGCTATAAACAACAAGTGCAGACATGCAACATCACATAGACAATAACCCACAAACCAAACTGGAAAATGGCAACCTAAATAGGATCCCCAATCAGAGACAAGCGGGCCCCGGACTGAAGACCATCGTAGAGGGCGCCACTGGACGGAAGGGTGCCTCTAGACTGAGGAACGACTCTGGCAGCTCCGGACAGGAGGGCGACTCTGGCAGCTCCGGACAGGAGGGCGGCTCTGGCAGTTCCTGACTGACGGGCGGCTCTGGCAGCTCCTGACTGACGGGCGGTTCTGACAGCTCCTGACTGTCGAGGCGCACTGTAGGCCTGGTGCGTGGTGCCGGAACTGGTGGTACCGGGCTGAGGACACGCACTTCAGGGCGAGTGCGAGGAGCAGGAACAGAGCATACTGGACCCTGGAGGCGCACTGTAGGCCTGGTGCGTGGTGCCGGAACTGGTGGTACCGGGCTGAGGACACGCACTTCAGGGCGAGTGCGAGGAGCAGGAACAGATCATACTGGACCCTGGAGGCGCACTGTAGGCCTGGTGCGTGGTGCCGGAACTAGTGGTACCGGCCTGGGGACACGCACCTCGGGGCGAGTGCGGGGAGGAGGAACAGGGCATACTGGACCCTGGAGGCGCACTGGAGGCCTGGTGCGTGGTGCCGGAACTGGTGGTACAGGGCTGAGAACACGCACCTCAGGGCGAGTGCGGAGAGGAGGAACAGGATACACGGGACCGTGGAGACGCATTGGAGATCCAGAACATCGAGCTGGCTCAATCTGTCCTGGCTGGATGCCCATTCTAGCCCGGCAAACGCGATGAGCTGGAATAGAGCACGCCGGGCTAAGAATGCGAACTGAAGACACCGTGCGTATTTCTGCATAACACGGTGCCTGACCAGTTACACGCGCCCCACGGTAAGCACGAGGAGTTGGCTCAGGTCTCCTACCTGACGCAGCCAATCTCCTCGTGTGCCTCACCCCCCCAAAAAAATATTGGGGCTGCCTCTCGGGCTTCCGTGCTAGCCGTGTACCTACATATCTTCGCTGTTCCTCTATTCTCCGGTATTTTTCCTCGTAGTATCGCCGTTCCACTTTCGCTGCTACTAACTCCTCCTTAGGACGGCGATACTCCCCCGGCTGTGTCCAGGGTCCTGCTCCATCCAATATTTTCTCCCATGTCCATGATCCTTTTCCGTCCAGTATTTCGTCCCAGGTCCATTTTTCCACAACGCGCTGTTCCTTCCTATCACGCTGCCTGGTCCTTGGTTGGTGGGTTATTCTGTCACGTTCGTCGTAGTGAGGAGACCAAAGCGCAGCGTGATGTGAATACATACTTATAATGTAAGACGAATGAACACGAAGTACACGAAGTACACTAAACAAACTAACAAAATAACAAAATGAACGTGAAAGCTATAAACAACGAGTGCAGACATACAACATCACATAGACAATAACCCACAAACCAAACTGGAAAATGGCAACCTAAATAGGATCCCCAATCAGAGACAACGATAAACAGCTGCCTCTGATTGGGAACCAATCTAGGCCACCATAGACCTACATATGTCTAGACTAGACACACACACCTAGACATACAAAAAACCCTAGATAAGACAAAAACACACATACCACCCTTGTCACACCCTGACCTAACCAAAATAATAAAGAAAACAAAGAATACTAAGGTCAGGACGTGACATTATTTCAGCTTTTATTTATTTCATCACATTCCCAGTGGGTCAGAAGTTAATATACACTCAATTCAGTATTTGGTAGCATTGCCTTTAAAATGTTTAACCTGGGTCAAATGTTTCGGGTAGCCTTCCACAAGCTTCCCACAATAGGTTGGGTGAATTTTGGCCCATTCCTCCTGACAGAGCTGGTGTAACGGAGTCAGGTTTGTAGGACTACTTGCTCGCACGCGCTTTTTCAGTTCTGCCCACACATTTTCTATAGGATTGAGGTCAGGGCTTTGTGATGGCCACTCCAATACCTTGACTTTGTTGTCCTTAAACCATTTTGCCACAACTTTGGAAGTATGCTTAGGGTCATTGTCCATTAGGAAGACCCATTTGCGACCAAGTTTCAACTTCCTGACTGATGTCTTGAGATGTTGCTTCAATATATCCACATAATTTTCCTCCCTTATGATGCCATCTATTTTGTGAAGTGCACTAGTCCCTCCATCAGCAAAGCACCCCCACAACATAATGCTGCCACCCCCGTGCTTCACGATTCGGATGGTGTTCTTCGGCTTGCAAGCTTCACCCTTTTCCTCCAAGCATAACGATGTTCATTATGGCCAAACAGTTCTATTTTTGTTTCATCAGACCAGAGGACATTTCTCCAAAAAGTATGTTCTTTGTCCCCATGTGCAGTTGCAAACCGTAGTCTGCCTTTTTTATTGCGGTTTTGGAGCAGTGGCTTCTTTCTTGCTGAGCGGCCTTTCAGGTTATGTCGATATAGGACTCGTTTTACTGTGGATATAGATACTTTTGTACCGGTTTCCTCCAGCATCTCCACAAGGTCCTTTGCTGTTGTTCTGGGATTGATTTGCACTTTTCGCACCAAAGTACATTCATCTCTAGGAGACAGAATGTGTCTCCTTCCTGAGCGGTATGACAGCTGCGTGGTCCCATGGTGTTTATACTTGCATACTATTGTTTGTAAAGATGAACGTGGTACCTTCAGGCGTTTGGAAATTGCTCCCAAGGATGAACCAGACTTTTTTTTTCTGAGGTCTTGGCTGATTTCTTTGGATTTTCCCATGATGTCAAGCAAAGAGGCATTGAGTTTGAAGGTAGGCCTTGAAATACATCCACAGGTACACCTTCAATTGACTCAAATTATGTCAATTAGCCTATCAGAAGCTTCTGAAGCCATGACATAATTTTCTGGAATTTTCCAAGCGTTTTAAAGGCACAGTCAATTTAAACTTCTGACCCATTGGAATTATGATACAGGGAATTATAAGTTAAATAATCTGTCTGTAAACAATTGTTGGAAAAATGACTTGTGTCATGGACAAAGTAGATGTCCTAACCGACTTGCCAAAACTACAGTTTGTTAACAAGAAATTTGTGAAGTCGTTTAAAAATTAGTTTTAATGACTGCAACTTAAGTGTATGTAAACTTCCGACTTCAACTGTACATACCCAACCATACATATACAAATGTACAAACAGTAAGTCACCATACTAAGTACTCAGACAGCCCTTTTGTGAGTAAAGTCAAGTCCATGAAAAGACTGAACAATACACACAAAGGCATTGACATCATCGGGTGTGAAAAGGCAAAAGCTGAAGTTCCAGCCCTTGAATACAAAATGCATATTATCACAACGACAAAGAGACATCATAGTAATGTTGGGCACATAGTTCCATCCATTTCTTATACCAACTATCCTAAGAGTGCCAGCTTTGTTCTTTGACATGATCAATCCACATGTTAGTAAAATGGCCAATATATGTATCTTAGAGGAGAAATGTTCGGTTTGGTTTGCAAATTGTGTGCGCTATGCCTCTAGCCCAGTCTAACTGCCAGTCTATTATATCTGACAGCCCGTATAGGCATCTCAATCATTGAACGAACATAGCTTTGGAGAAAATGGGCAGAGAAAATGGTATATAAAACACAGACAATGAGTAGGGGAGACAGCATTTGGAGGTGTTGACTGCAGCTCATTGGAATTTCATGAGATAACCAAGGAATAAAAAAAGAATACTGGTCTTCATTAAGCATTAACATTTGACTTGGGAGTCAAATTGCTTTGAAACTCACATTGTACTTTTAAGAAATAAAGCTGGTGAGAAATTATTAAACTATTATAATTATTTATTTGATTATCCACTTAAGGGCAACGTGGGTATACTTTCCATTCTTTCCTGCATACCTCTATTGAGATGGTTAGTGTCATGCTTGGTGTTGGTCAGTCAGTACAGTATGTAGTCAAACAGTCATTCAGACTATTCAGTAGGTAGCCAGGCCATGACATGTGATCTCACAGTAGAGAGTGGAAAATTAAGAGGAAAATCAACACAATAAAAAAGTCTCAATTCCGACCTTCATTTTACCCTCTCTGTGAAGTGCAAAGATGTTATTTGGAGTGTTACAGGGACTGCTTGTGATGTGACAGAAAGAAACTACCAGGATGTTTCTGTCTTCCTGGAAGGTCAATCACAAGACAATCTATGTTGCCAGTTTAAAATGTCATTTGGCAGGCCACAATAAAAGAACAGAAAAAAACAGCAGGTCATTGTTTTTACAAAATGAACAGTCTGATTGCTTTAATCTCTTGTCTTTTTTAGCTTTCCAGTGTAAATCAGATTAGTCTTTCTCCCTTATCCTCCTTCATCCCTCTGTCCTGACAGCTCCTACTCCTCTTTCTCGCACATTTGCGCCTGCACACGTTTCCGCACGTAGAAGGCAGTGAGCGCGCTGCAGCATGCCGTGAAGATGAAGAGCGCCACTGCATCATGGGCCAGGTTGCCGTGGAGACGCTCGTAGAGGGGCCTCCGCTCAATGTAGTCTATGCGTGTCGCCTCGATCTGCACCAGGGTGCACAGCACCAGGAAGACGTGGAAGATCTGGTGGCCCTGGCCAATGAAGTCACATCGCCCGGGCAGCCAGCGCTCTGGGTGGGGGCAGGCAAAGAAGTAGGCGCTCACCAGGAAAAAGAGTACCTGGTAGCGGTGGTAAGCCACAGCCTGGTTCGAGCAGCCCCCCTCCTGCTGGTGGCAGCTGTAGATGCGGTGCAGCACGGGGCTAATGTCCAGGCAGTAGGCCAGGCCCGAGGGCACCACCTGGAATAGCTTGTGGGCAAACTTGGGCAGCCTCGGGCTGGCATACTTGCCATAGCAGCAGCCGAAGCACGAGAACCAGGCTAGGAACGCTGCGGTGGGCAGGAAGATCCCTCGCACCCGGGCGTGCCAGCCTTCCTCGATTGCATAGTAAAAGTGGGCCAGGGCGCTGCCATACTGGTAGATGGCCACGCCCACATAGTCCAGGAAGTAGAAGGTGTAGTGGGAGAGCTCGGACTTGGCGTTGAGCAGGTGGGCCAGGGCACTGCACGACAGGTAGGTGAAGGCTGAGAGGAGGACGATAAACAGGGGCTGGGCGTGGGGGTCACGGAGGAAATCCACTGTCTCGGACAGCTCCTGGCACTTGACCAGGATGATGAAGGCGGCGAGCAGGTGGGTCCAAACGTTGAGTGCCTCGTTGTGCCTCTGGAAGAGGGTGAGGAAGTAGTAGCGCCAGCTGTGTTCCGGCTGCCTGTAGCCTCCAATGATGTGAGGCTCACGGAACACCCAGGGCACATCGTGGGCCTTCACGGTGCAGGGCAGAGTAGGGAAGGCCGACTCGAGCAGCTGAGGAATCTGACGCAACTGTTGAGCATTGATGAACAGGCGACCAATCTGCTCCATCACCACGGTCGCCATGGCAAACTAAAGACGGGAGATGAGGGCAGAGAATGAGTTCACAGTCAGTCCATAATATCTATCTGGCCATGAGCTGTCATTTCTGATTGCAAGCGAGAGGATTTAGACCCTAATCGTATGTTGCATGATATTACAATGCTTTGATTTTTTGGCTTTGGCTTAGTAATGGGGGTGGGTGGAGGGGGTAGTTTAGCTTGTTAGATCATTTCATTTAACAGATATCTTTATAATGTCTACATTTGAAATAAAGCATTGTATTTTTTAAATGATATGCAAAAGTTTTATATCATGAAATTTCAATCTGAAATATTTTGGACATCAAAGCAATGTTGAGGATATCCTATTTGAGTCAGAAAAGGATACTCATATGATAGGTAAGATATAGCCTACAAAACCTTGCAGAGAGCCAATTCAAATAACACTCTTTGAAAAAATATATAAAATACTGGAACCAAGACCTAAAAAGAACTGTTGGAACATAAATAACAAAATTACAGCTAACAAAAATGTAAGCTTAATCAAGTATAAACTAATGTATAGAATATATTATACAAGAGACAAAATACACAAATTCTACAGCACAGTGGTAGAGTCATGTCTTAAGTGTAAAACAAACAATGACTTAATAATTCATGCTTTCTGGGAGTGTTATAAAGTCCAAAACTTATGGGCGGAGTAAGAAAGTTGGCTATCATAGGTTTTACAATGTAAGTTTGGAGCGGGAGAAGACGAGGATGTCTTCAAGGTAGACAAAGACGAACTGATTCAACATGTCGCGGAGAACATCATTAACCAGAGCCTGGAACACAGTAGGGGCGTTGGTATGGCCGAACGGCATGACCAGATACTCGTAGTGACCGCTGGCCGTGTTGAAGGCAGTCTTCCACTCGTCCCCTTCCCGTATCTGCACCAGGTGCTAGGCGTTCCGTAGGTCCAGCATGGAGAACACGGTGGCCCCCTGGAGTGGGTCGAAGGCCGAGGAGATGAGTGGTAGCGGTTCTTCACCATGATGTCGTTGAGATCCCGGTAGTCGATGCACGGGCGCATGGTTTTGTCCTTCTTCTCCACAAAGAAGAACCCTGCGCCGGCGGGGGACACAGAAGGACGGATGAACCCTGCAGCTAGGGAGTCCTCAATGTAGGTCTCCATAGCCTTGGACTCCGGACCCGACAGAGAGTACAGTCGTCTCCGGGGCAGAGTGGTGCATGGGAGAATCCCGCAGTCATATGGTCAGTGCGGCGGAAGCGAAGTGGCCCGGGCCTTACTGAACACCTCCCGGAGGTCCTGGAATGGGGAATGGCGGAGAGATCCGGGGCAACTTCCGAGTCCCCACGAAGAAGTCCTGGGGCAGGCTGCACTGACTTCAGGAACTGGGGGTAGCAGAACGGGCTAGGAGAATCCCAATTCCACGGGAATCTAAGGAGACTTAATGAGCAGGAACTGTATCGTCTCGCTGTGTTTCCCTGACACAAGTAGGTTGATGGGGGTGGTATTGTGGGTGACCGGGCCTATAGAGCTCCCATCCAGTGCTCCAATGTCCATGGGAATGGAGAGGGGCTGTGGGGATATCCAGCTCGGATGCCAGGGTAGCATCCATAAAGCTCTCATCTGCCCCATAGTCGATTAATACCCGGAGAGATTTCGACTGGTTCCCCCACAGCAACATGGCATGAAAAGGGATGCGAGTAAGGGGAGAGGAAACGTTCTCCATATGGCCCACCAGAGTACTCGCTCCTACCGGTGAGCCTGGTCTTTTAGTGGACAGGTGGGGACGAAATGACCAAAATCTCCTCTCCTTCCTACAGTGGTTCTTCCTGTAAAAGTTACGTCATACTGCAGCACACCTTGCTGGCTGCTGCAGAATTCTATGGCACGTTATTTAATTGTCAGCCATTGTTGCTATTAATTCTAGTTAGTGCTAGTTTCACCACCAGAGGGCATCTTTGAGAAGCATTTAAAAGTCTTCAATATTGGCTGTACTAGAGAATTGCAAACCATTTTTTGTAAGAACATAGTATATGGGTTTCAGAGAATGCCAAGACTGAGAGAATGCCACGAGTGTGCAAAGCTTTCATCAAGGCAAAGGGTGGCTACTTCGAAGAATATACAATATTACAAATATTTTGATTTCTTTAACACTTTTTTTGGTTACTACATGATTCCATATGTGTTATTTCATAGTTTTGATGTCTTCACTATTATTCTACTATGTAGAAAATAGTAAAAATAAAGAAAAACCCTTCAATGAGTAGGTCTGTCCAAACTTTTGATTTGAACTGTATGTCTGAGTTGGTGTTTTTTGTCTTTTTTATTTATGTTGAAGGTTGGGCATTAAGTCAAGGCCAAGGTAATGTCTAGTTTAGTGGATCTATGTCTGTAAAATGTTAAGTTGTCTATTGTCTTTTGTCTATGTCTATTGTCTAAAATCTGAAATAAAATCTTACAAAAAATATCAGAAATAAAGCAGTGTACTTTAGGCTACTTATGTACTGTATATTTTCAGTGTCAGCAGTGCAAATATGTAAATGCTGTAGCCTAGGCCTACACACAGGGTGCATATTAATAGTCTTCAGTAAATTAAACAGCTTCCTCAAACTCCCTCTTGTTACTTCATTTGCATGTATCTAAAAATGCAGAGCAAGCGAAAGAATGCCTATTCTACTGAGAATTGTATTGCCCTTGTATACTCCTTCCATGACCATGTTAGCGTGGAAAAGGTTAAGGAGACAAGAGGAGACCACGTAAATTACTGAGTGCTAAGGAAAAATGGTATCATGGAGCGATTGTTGAATGGGAAGAGAATTATGTAACATATTCCCCATCCTGCCGGTCTCCACCCTCAGGTTTTTACATTGGTTGCATGCCTAGCTGTCTTAAAATATTCATGGCTGAAAAACTGCTCGAGTATAAACGAATCCAGAAGCTTTGAGACTGTAGAATGGTATTCTAATGTAAATTATTTGTTCAAGACATTCAACAGTGAGGCCTATTTTAGCCTACTAGCTAACAATTGATAATTGCATGGAAATTACTGATTAATATGTTATCCTAATTATCAACGTAGCCTAATATGAACACAAATTGGGTATTTCTGTAAAAAGACATTAGAATTAAGCCGACATATGATCAGGGAGGGGTAAACTGCATACAGAATAGGCTTAAATTTCCCCTTCTGACAGCTGTTCTATTACATGTTATACGAGATGTACTAAAACAGAGTCTTCTATACGAATGCACATTATTAAAATGGTCTATCGGCATGCACATTGACATTTTATACGACCATATTCTGATGTGGCCATAGTGCTGAAAACCACAAGAAATAAAGAAATAAGAAATAAACCTACCTGAAGAAGGCAAACGCAGTATCAGTGCAAAACCTTGAATAGTGAATCCTTTGGATTATTCATTAATACATCAAATATAAATAACATTGTTTGATCAATAAAATTACTAAAGTATGATTATTCTTGTGCGGGTGGAGCGCCCATCGGCTTTTTATCAAGACGCAATCCGTAGTCAAAGAGCCAAGAACCTTTGACAAGCAGATGTTCTAACCAATCAGCGGTCAGATATGGTGTATTGTTCCTGTCTTTTCATAAGATTCTCACCAATAGCGTAGGTCTTATTTGACTGATTGCACACGGTCAGGGAATGAAATGCAGTGTGTGCTCTGAAAATGAAGAAACACCCATTCACCATAAATTATGTATTTGTTTTACTGTGTGTGTGTGTGTGTGTGTGTGTGTGTGTGTGTGTGTGTGTGTGTGTGTGTGTGTGTGTGTGTGTGTGTGTGTGTGTGTGTGTGTGTGTGTGTGTGTGTGTGTGTGTGTGTGTGTGTGTGTGTGTGTGTGTGTGTGTGTGTGTGTGTGTGTGTGTGTGTGTGTGTGTGTGCATGTGCAAGTGCATAGGACTATATTTAATGGTACAATTATTTTGCTATTTCCTTTTAGCAAAGCAAGATCACTATCAGCTGTTAACAGCTGTTTGATTCCCCTCCTAAAACAATAATAGGCTTTGGCATTGACACTTTGTTATTGGTATTTATTAGTGTACTTTATGGCAGTGTTATTTCATTCTAATCCATTCATGATGTGACTTTAAATTTGGGTGTCTACCAGAGTGCTAAACCAATAGATATAGGCCCACAGTAGCTTTGCAATGGAAACTTCCAACTCAGAAGTTAGCCCACATGTGAAATGACGAACTCAGCACAGGTTTGGCTCTTGATGAGAGACCTATTGTTCGTTTACCACCAATATGGTTCACAGTAAACTGAAACTAATTTGTATATCAAGTCAAGCACATTTCTGAATCGCTCCTTAGTCCAGTCACTGTATAAAGGCTCACATTCTCCCTCCTCCCACGTTGTGGGTAGCATTGACAATGTGTCTTTGTATGAAACACTGTGGATGCGTCTGTGAAAGGCTTGTATTGTATATACTCAGTCAGACCCAGCCCAGAACTTCAAAACAATTTGCAGAGGTGTCTCAGCTGCCTCCCCTTCTGTGAAGGCTGACAATACCACCTGCTGAGACCTCTTTATGTGGATGGTATTGTACAATACAAAAACGTTATTGTACAATTACATAAAGTGCAAATAGATGTGCACAGCCTACTGTCATACGGTGGATATCTTTCTCAGACTTAACAGGTGTCTCTAAAACAATATAGGCAAGAGCCCGACCAGAAATTTCACACAAGATTAACACACTGTTTGCAATTTCAACATGTTCCATGCTTGGTATGTGACTTGGTAACCTGTTTCCAATACATTTCAAATGTATTTAGGAACAAAAAATGCACTCCAAACTAGCTTTTCAGGTGTTTGTTTAAGCAAAGATAGGGTAGAATGCGTATTTAGTGTGTTAAAAATCAATGTGTTCCAATTGTGTAATTATTGTATTTCCACACATGTACATTTCCCGTCGGAGGGGACCCTTGTTGATGAATGGTACAGTACCTCATCCTCGTTGCTTTTTTTATTACTCTAGAAATGTATGGCTTATTTATAGAACTTGCTCAATGTGCAGGTCGTTCCATACTTGTTGAAGCACAGATGAGATGGGGGAAATATTCAAATGTCTTTTGTTGCTTGGAAGGACTTATACAGTAATATATGTTGTTTATCACATCTGCCGATACCTCCTTAGTATAACATCCACGATTAGCATGACGAATGATTGTGAACATAACTTATATAGAGGTGAGGTAGGTTAACTATAAAGGGACCAGAACATGATGCTCAAGAATTTAGGCTGACCACAGAGACTTCTCTAAATAAAATGTATTCAGCCTCCTAAGGTCAAAGAGGCACTGTTCATCACCATGCTGGCATTGTGGAGGGACCATCTGTGGCCATACAATCAGTAGGCTACATACCAGCACTCTGTAAGCGTAGGCACCAATTCAACCAAATTTTAGGCCTGAACGGCAAACCTCCCAGTTCCAATAGAATATGGCATTTGTACACTTGATCAGTGAAACAATTCAACAAAACACATTGTTAATTTCATAGTTTATAATGATAAAACAATATTACTCATATGCCCAAAAGACACTTGTCTATACACTGCCAAAATGTGTGAAAGAAAAATCTTAATTTCATCTTCCAACTACTGTTGCTCTACATTATAGCTTTGCGCTATTACCACTCGGTGTCAGTAGTCAAAGGAATGACTTGCATTTTTTTACTGTAGCAATTCATTATATTTACTAGTACCACTATCAAGGCCTTATATCACAAAATAGATGGAATGAATAACAAGAACATCTAGATAAAAATGATGATGACGAGTAAACAAACATGGCAATTAACTCTAACCAGTCTTTAGGTAAAAGATGAAGATAACATAATTGAAATACTGAGGGTGATATAATTACACTATTCATCCACTATGCTGCATCTACTATGTTGTGGGATAAATTTGAAAATGACTATCAAATTTGCATGACGAAATGAGAATTACCTAAATGGAATTACTAGTGTAGTCTCTGTGTGTACCAATACAGAAGGTGTGTAAGTAAATGAGTCTGCGACCCAAAAGCCACAAATAAATTAAGACCATTAATAATCCTTAAGGAGTCTATTGACGCACCCATGTGTCAATCTAAGTAACATAATATAAAAATCCCCATCAAAATCCGTCCGTTTAAACTAGAGATCAGTATTTTTTTGCATGGGCTGCATTTAAATCCACCGCATCCGCCTGTAGGCCTTCTGCATCTGCGGTGGAAGGTGGCCGAGCTACAGCGGTATTCATCAGATCATGAGACATCCCAAAAATCGGTCTACTCACGAAAACTTATGTAGCTCCTACAAACTATTATGACCACTCTATGAAAAAGGAAGACTCACATACACAATGGTGTTCTCCATTTTGCTCTACGCCCCCCATGGGACTTGTCTGAAGGTAACCCATACAAACGAATAGAAGTATGGAGGTCGTTTTATGCCAACAAAAATAAGGGATTAAATGTGTTAATATATATATATATATATATTTCCTGAGCTTTCTTATATATCCTAGATATAGAACAGACACTTCAAAACCTTATTCCTTATGATTCATTTTTGAATCATTTTTGAATGCCATTTATCAATGTGTTATTCAATGGGTTTCTATGGGCTATATAGTAGTAAAGGACAAATTAAATATTATTAAATCAAAATCAAATAGCTAAATGATCCATGGTATGACCATCTTTAAAACAATTTCATATGTTAGCTTAGTACCCTACCCCCCCCACAATGGCTAAGACTTTTAGAGGTTTTAAAGAACAATTGCAACTTTATTAAGATCAGATAAACGCAGTTTTACAAGGTACAAGGATTTACTTACATTATGCAAATCACAATGACAAGGACCAATGCGTAACAGTGGCATGCTTCCTTATAGGTAAAAACGCTGCTTATTTCAAAGGTCATAAACTGCAATACACAAATCTACCGGAGGTGGGGGAAGAAATACTTACACATCCACAACAAAAGCAACAATGGACAGCCTAACTAATCCTAACAAGGTGAATAAAACTATAACAATGACAAATATAATACTGTCATTGAACAGAACAAAAAGATATCTTTGCACAAGTTTTTTAAAAAATATTACAAAAGAAAATCAGTTCTCCCCCTCTGGTTTTGTTTCCTTTGCCTTTCGTACCTCCTCAAGCTTCTTATCCTAGAATGAATAAAAACATGAAAATCACATAAGTTATCCTGA
This sequence comes from Salvelinus alpinus, assembly GCF_045679555.1. Lineage (NCBI taxonomy): Eukaryota > Metazoa > Chordata > Actinopteri > Salmoniformes > Salmonidae > Salvelinus > Salvelinus alpinus. The sequence continues at coordinate 57,034,775 of NC_092089.1, read as the reverse complement.
TTAGTTAAGTATAACTTTGAACAGTGTACATGAAATTTCAACCAACATTCTATTTCCATAACCTGGGCCTTTCAATTTGAAATTCTATCTTAAGTACAGGATTGCAGAAAATGACGTCAAGATGACTGAGAAAAATGGCAGACTGAGCAGTGAGGCCAACCTTCTCCTTGAATTTCTCATTGAGTGCTGCCATTCGTGCCGTGCGATTCTCTTTGTTGGCTTCCATCTTCTGATTGAGCTTCTCCTCTGCCGTCTTGCTGAAGTTGTTGTTCTCTTCCATGGCTTTCTTCAGAACTTCCTTCTCGTGCTCTCTCTTCTCAGCTAAGTGCTTCAGCACCTCTGCCTCATGACTCTGATCAAATTAGAAAATCAAAGTCACGCAGTAAGTTAGTGGTAGGCTAGTGGGACCAAACCTGTGCTAGAAAATAATACAATATAAATTAACTAAACCTGTAAGGTGGATGCGGCTCCATTTCCTGATACTTATTTGTGTATATCTGACTGTAGGTACCTTGCGTCTCTCCTCTGCAGCCTCCAGTTTCTTCTGAATCTCCTCCAGGGACATCTCCTTCTTCTCCTTCGGGGGAGGTAGGGGGATTTCACCCTTGGCATCGGGGGCCAAGATTACCTCAAATGCTTGACCTGAAGCACGCTTGTCCAACTCCTTGATCAGGATCTCTGTGAAAATAGTGAATCCATCAATGTTGATACAAGTATGTATCAAACTGATAATAGCATAGAGTTATAACACCTAAACAATACAATAGTGTAGCTGATTGCATAAAAGTGACTCCAAAATGTACCATTCATTTCTATTGGGCACTAAACAACAAAAAATGTGTAACTGTCCCAATATTGTTGGAGCTTATTGTAATAGTGTAATAAAGGCCTGTCATGTTAACACTTACCTCCAGAGGATGCCATTTCAGCAGAGTACTGAGGGTTGCTATGCCTGGGAGGAAAAATACAGACAAAGCCATAGGTTTAATGACAGAAAGACAATACATCAAAGATGCATCCATGCGCTAATCAGGAATGAACAGAAACACGGATTGATAAAAGCAATGACAACTATTGATTCAGAAGGTGGAGAGCCATGATATGTGCCATGTAAGAATTCAATTGAGGGTATTGCTGTCTATAAAATGACCGTTGGAGATGTATGTTAGACATGTAGCATGAATGTTAGTGATACAGCAAATGATTGAGAATAGATTTCAAAGTAGTCTTACTGCACCTGTTCAAAACAAGAGCTGGCAAATGTTAATTTTTATTTCATTTCAATGGAGACAAAAAGGGCGTGGAAATGAAGTCCTTCCCATCCTTGTTAATCAGGAACAAATACCAGAGCATAAATGAAGCTTACTAAAATAGAATTTCTTCTACCTTGCCATGGCAATATCATGTCAGCAGATAACGTTTTCTTTCCCAACATTGGAGTTGACTATTGCACGAAGACAATAAAGCACCATTGTGAATACAGGTCAAAGAACAATATGAACTTAGCTAGGTGTGGTCTGAATAGACAGTTAGATTGAAGAGCATTCAAATTCAATCATTGCAATTATTGAGTTAAAGCCAATTCCTAGCTAAAAGGTCGAGGCGTGCCTACGCTAAGACCAGCTTCAAAACAAGAAACCAACACTAGCAAAGGCTGAATACAAACGACCAACAGTAATCGCAACCTATTCATGTGGATGACAGCATGACAGATTTCAATTTCATAAAAACTAAAAACAAATACTACACAATTAGGAATCATTACATTATTAAAGATTATACAATACCACACATTAACTTGACATAGCTAGACAAATGTCACCGACACTGATATCCATCTCAACCTACCTGCAAATGCACGAATAGCAAACTGGTGCTGAGGAGACAATGGACTCGGCTACACTGTCAGCTCAGCAGGGGCACAGACACTGGCTAACAACCTGAATAAATAATCTAGCTACTGTAGCTAGCTATCTTAACCGTTGGCGGACTGAAACCCCTCTTCACATGTAAGTTAAAGCACAGCAATGTGTCCTTAGTGGTGTCGAAAGTCAATGTTTAATCGTCGACTGACGACATAGGAATTGGGAAAAAGCGCAGACAGAGGCAGAGTGTGATCACACCCACCTAGTCTCCATCACCAGAGTCATGCGCTGGGTAGCAAAACCCGCCGAAATGTTTACGTTAAAGATAAATACAATAATGTATTGTATAATACAAATATTTTTTGTGTAACGTGGAACTAGAAAAAATCCAAAACCTTGTCACCAAAAATAAAACCGAGCAGTGGGCTAAAGTTAGCTTAGGGCTTGTTAGCTAGCTATAGTAACGTTAACTGGCTTACATTATGGGATTCTCAATTACCATACATTTGTAATGACAACTAAGTTACTTACCCCAAAAATGACAAACATCACTGAAAGCGTAATGACTGCCATCAATATATCTCCAATGATTACCGTTAAAAGCGTTATTTATACCTACCTTCAAATGCTTACAAAGTGGTGTGGTCGCGCCTTCTTCACTGCCTGCCTCAGCACCGTTCGCGCAACAAAAAGGAACGAAGCACTAAAGTCAACTCGTCACATCTCGTTCTCTACTCCCATTGGTCCTAATCGTCCAATCAATAATGTCGATTTAGGGTGAGTTCGTAAATGAATTTTGTCTATCTACTCCGATTTCAAAGCACTCTCGTTTGAGTGTGCCAGAGCGCAGAATAACTCATGAATTTACGAACGCGCAACACCGTTGAATATGACAGGTCTCAATAAATGTTTGCAAAAAAATGGAAATCAAATGTTGCTAGCAGCACAGATAGTCACTAACGCTATTGATAGCATGAAAACAGCCTAACTAGCTCTGATAGGGCAAGTAAAATGGTCAGTGAGGTGTTCTCATTTGTGTCTAGAAGTAGCTAGCAAACTAGTCAACTTTAGCCAGTTAGATTGGGCGCTTGACTGCCGTTGTGAGGTCAGAACGCTCAGATCAATCCAGAGAGCGAAACGCTGTGCATTTACGAACGGACCCTAATGTATCGAGGTTCTCAGCTGGAATGAAAACAAAAGCATGAGACAGGGTTCCCAAGATGTATACAGTAGCCTACCATCATCAACATAAATAGTTACGCTATCGAGCTTTCTAAAGCTATCACTCTTCTAACCCCACTGGCGCAACATCGCGAGGACTTTCGGGAACGCTTGCGAGACAGACCAGTCAGACACAAGGGGCGAGGGTTCCGGTGTTGTGCCGTTAAGCTCCCCCCTGCCAGAATCCCCCCATCGCGTGAACGCGCACGCACTCAATTCTTCATTGCTGCGACTTGCTTGCTAGTTGTGATTTCTGATCACGTTACATGCTGACCAGACCGAACACGTCGCGTGCGCGAGCGTCGCAAAATAAATGTAGAAATCCATGTTATTCAATTATTGCACCCACACTGCTCGCACGCGCCCTAAAATTTAATTCATTTCTATTTCTGACGCAGATCGGCGCTGAAAGTCCTGCCTCTCCCATCTCCTCATTGGTTTATAGAAGCAGGTACCCACGTGCCATCTCCTCATTGGTTATACCCACGTGGGTGATTGAAAGACGAACTTTGTTGCCGGTTGTCGTGGTAATACAATGAAAGTTTAGATGCGATCACCATATAAATTCAAAGATGAAAAAGCCTGGAAGGAGGAGAGATGACTAGAAACGATTCGGTTGGCCGTTTTATGTGTGGATTAATTGTCGGAGTAGAGGTCCTTGTGCATTTCAGGTAAAATAACAACTCAATGTTTATATCCCAGGACAAATTAGCTAGCAACAGCAAGCTAGCTAAATAGGACAAATTAACGTTAGCTAGCAAGTGCAAGCTAACTAGCTAAATTGCCATACATGTTTAATGCTTTTCGACCTGTCCCCAAATTAATGTCATTGGTTCAGAGTTTGTTTTGATATTTTAACCTGCGTGTCGTGATCGCGCTTGTTGTGGGGGGGGGGGCAAAATAAATGTATGCACGATAGCGCACGCGCGAAGCCGGTTTGGGTTCCGTGTTAGGCTGCGTTTCATTTAATTTTTATGTCGGTTTGATCACGGGGGAGGCACTAGCAATGTCTGCAGTTTTCGGTTTGGCTATTTGTTTCAAGTGTATTAGTCTATAAATAAATCTCTTTGCCAAAATTCGTCATCTCTCCCATGTCTTATTCGACTAGTAGTTGTTCTGAAATGTTAATTGCTTGCCTACATTTTACTCCCTCCTCTACGTTTAATATAACACACATACATTAATTATTAATTTCAGTTGCCTATCCTGATGTGAAGTTTGTTCTATAGAAAGTATTTAACTCATATGTGTGCCACAGAAAGTGTTTGACTCTAGCCACAAAAGTAAGGATATTAGAAGGGGGGGATTTCAGCAAGGCTATTTTATTGCCTGCTGAAATTCCCCCGTTCTATCTTGGGACTGCAAGACCTGGCACAGAATAATTTTGTTAGCTCACGTTGACCAGTAGTGTGTGCCACAGAAACTATTTGACTCTAGCCACAAAATTAAGGAAATTAGAAAGGGGGGGGGGGGGGGTTTCGGCAAGGCTATATATACCAAGATATATATACACATACACACACATGCACAGTACAAATACATAAACATATTAACTCAACTTATCTCTTATCTATTTTCCTACATCAGATATGCAGGTGGATGACAGCACATAATCAGCAAGACGGAGATGCTCTTCATCCTCTTTTTTTGTGAAAGAGTGCTGTAACGCCCTGACCTTAGTTATCTATGTTTTCTTTATTATTTTGGTTAGGTCAGGGTGTGACGAGGGTGGGTATGCTTGTTTTGTATTGTCTAGGGTTTTTGTATGTCTAGGGGTGTTTGTAAGTCTAGGCATATGTACAGTGGGGCAAAAAAGTATTTAGTCAGCCACCAATTGTGCAAGTTCTCCCACTTAAAAAGATGAGAGAGGCCTGTAAATTTTCATCATAGGTACACTTCAACTATGACAGACAAAATGAGAAAAAAAAATCCAGAAAATCACATTGTAGAATTTTTAATGAATTTATTTGCAAATTATGGTGGAAAATAAGTATTTGGTCACCTACAAACAAGCAAGATTTCTGGCTCTCACAGACCTGTAACTTCTTCTTTAAGAGGCTCCTCTGTCCTCCACTCGTTACCTGTATTAATGGCACCTGTTTGAACTTGTTATCAGTATAAAAGACACCTGTCCACAACCTCAAAAAGTCACACTCCAAACTCCACTATGGCCAAGACCAAAGAGCTGTCAAAGGACACCAGAAACAAAATTGTAGACCTGCACCAGGCTGGGAAGACTGAATCTGCAATAGGTAAGCAGCTTGGTTTGAAGAAATCAACTGTGGGAGCAATTATTAGGAAATGGAAGACATACAAGACCACTGATAATCTCCATCGATCTGGGGCTCCACGCAAGATCTCACCCCGTGGGGTCAAAATGATCACAAGAACAGTGAGCAAAAATCCCAGAACCACACGGGGGGACCTAGTGAATGACCTGCAGAAAGCTGGGACCAAAGTAACAAAGCCTACCATCAGCAAGGGCATTGAAGATGAAACGTGGCTGGGTCTTTCAGCATGACAATGATCCCAAACACACTGCCCGGGCAACGAAGGAGTGGCTTCGTAAGAAGCATTTCAAGGTCCTGGAGTGGCCTAGCCAGTCTCCAGATCTCAACCCCATAGAAAATCTTTGGAGGGAGTTGAAAGTCCGTGTTGCCCAGCAACAGCCCCAAAACATCACTGCTCTAGAGGAGATCTGCATGGAGGAATGGGCCAAAATACCAGCAACAGTGTGTGAAAACCTTGTGAAGACTTACAGAAAACGTTTGACCTCTGTCATTGCCAACAAAGGGTATATAACAAAGTATTGAGATAAACTTTTGTTATTGACCAAATACTTATTTTCCACCATAATTTGCAAATAAATTCATTAAAAATCCTACAATGTGATTTTCTGGAGAAAAAAATTCTCATTTTGTCTGTCATAGTTGAAGTGTATCTATGATGAAAATTACAGGCCTCTCCCATCTTTTTAAGTGGGAGAACTTGCACAATTGGTGGCTGACTAAATACTTGTTTGCCCCACTGTAGGTCTATGGTGGCCTGAATTGATTCCCAATCAGAGGCAGCTGTTTATCGTAGTCTCTGATTGGGGATCATATTTAGGTTGCCATTTTCCCTTTTGTGTTCGTGGGTTCTGGTTCTATGTTTAGTTGCCTGTCTGTACTATTCACATAGCTTCACGTTTCGTTTTGTTCAGTGTTCATTTTTTAACAAATAGAATCTACGCATACAACGCTGCGCCTTGGTCCGATTCATACGACGAACGTGACAACGGCGGATGTAGAAAGTAAACATCTGCACCTCGATGTTGTCAACTGTGCTTATGTCTGCGTAATGAAAAAGTAGCGAAAAAATAAAAACTTCTGACTATTTCTGGTCTAGCGATTGATGACAAACGAGCTCGCTGCCCAGACTTACATAATTACAAAGAGGAGATTCTCCTGATTAAAATGGTGCCCTGGTAACAGTTTTGCTTCCGTCCCTCTCCTCGCTCCAAACCATGGACCCTCTGCATACATAGACAACAGCCACCCTCGAAGCATCATTACCCATCGCTCCACAAAAGCCACGGCCCTTCCAGAGCAAGGGGAACAACTACTTCAAGGTCTGTGACATCACCGATTGAAACGCTACTAGCGCACACTCCGCTAACTAGCTAGCCATTTTACACCAGTTACACCCAACTTGAAAAAAATATATATACACATTGCCAGATATTTGGCGAAATAGACAAACATGCCTATATTTCCCCCTTAGGAAAGAATGGGAAGACCGCAGAGGTCCAATATTGTTTTTGTTGTTTACATTTTATAAATGTGAGCAGGTCTCACTGCCAACAATAGCAAGGCAGGCATTGTGACGTTGAACAATAAGCTGGGAATAGAACGTTTGGAAGGCGAGCTGGGTCCACGGTGCCCAATAGAACTATTAGAACAGTTAGTGCTAAATACGGCTGCTAGAATCCTGACTAGAACCAAAAAATTGGATCATATTACTCCAGTGCTAGCCTCCCTACACTGGCTTCATGTTAAGGCAAGGGCTGATTTCAAGGTTTTACTGCTAACCTACAAAATATTACATGGGCTTGCTCCTACCTATCTTTCAGATTTGGTCCTGCCGTACATACCTACACGTACGCTACGGTCACAAGACGCAGGCCTCCTAATTGTCCTTAGAATTTCTAAGCAAACAGCTGGAGGCAGGGCTTTCTCCTATAGAGCTCCAATTTTATGGAATGGTCTGCCTACCTATGTGAAAGACGCAAATTCGGTCTCAACCTTTAAGTCTTTACTGAAGACTCATCTCTTCAGTAGGTCATATGATTGAGTGTAGTCTGGCCCAGGAGTGTGAAGGTGAACGGAAAGGCTCTGGAGCAACGAAACGCCCTTGCTGTCTCTGCCTGGCCGGTTCCCCTCTCTCCACTGGGATTCTCTGCCTCTAACCCTATTACAGGGGCTGAGTCACTGGCTTACTGGTGCTCTTCCATGCCGTCCCTAGTAGGGGTGCATCACTTGAGTGGGTTGAGTCACTGACGTGATCTTCCTGTCTTGGGTTGTGCCGTGGCGGAGATCTTTGTGGGCTATACTCGGTCTTGTCTCAGGATGGTAAGTTGGTGGTTGAAGATATCCCTCTAGTCGTGTGGGGGCTGTGCTTTGGCAAAGTGGGTGGGGTTATATCCTGCCTGTTTGGCCCTGTCCGGGGGTATTATCGGATGGGGCCACAGTGTCTCCTGACCCCTCCTGTCTCAGCCTCCAGTATTTATGCTGCAGTAGTTTATGTGTCGGGGGGCTAGGGTCAGTCTGTTATATCTGGAGTACTTCTCCTGTCTTATCCGGTGTCCTGTGTGAATTTAAGTATGCTCTCTCTAATTCTCTCTTTCTCTCTTTCTTTCTTACTTTCTCTCTCTCGGAGGACCTGAGCCCTAGGACCATGCCTCAGGACTACCTGGCATGATGACTCCTCGCTGTCCCCAGTCCACCTGGCCGTGTTTCAACTGTTCTGCCTGCGGCTATGGAACCCTGACCTGTTCACCGGACATGCTACCTGTCCCAGACCTGCTGTTTCAACTCTCTAGAGACAGCAGGAGCGGTAGAGATACTCTTAACGATCGGCTATGAAAAGCCAACTGACATTTACTCCTGAGGTGCTGACTTGTTACACCCTCGACAACTACTGTGATTATTATTATTTGACCATGCTGGTCATTTATGAACATTTGAACATCTTGGCCATGTTCTGTTATAATCTCCACCCGGCACAGCCAGAAGAGGACTGGCCACCCCTCATAGCCTGGTTCCTCTCTAGGTTTCTTCCTAGGTTTTGGCCTTTCTAGGGAGTTTTTCCTAGCCGCCGTGCTTCTACACCTGCATTGCTTGCTGTTTGGGGTTTTAGGCTGGGTTTTTGTACAGCAATTTGAGATATCAGCTGATGTAAGAAGTGCTATATAAATACATTTGATTTGATTTGATGGGCAAAAGAACACAGACACTGGACAGAGGAACTCTGCCTAGAAGGCCAGCATCCCGGAGTCGCCACTTTACTGTTGACGTTGAGACTGGTGTTTTGTGGGTACTATTTAATGACGCTGCCAGTTGAGGACTTGTGAGGCGTCTGTTTCTCAAACTAGACACTCTAGACATTCTAAGAGTACGGCTAAAGGCTATAAGAACTGGTTGTCTAGTGCGTTCGGAACAGAGAGTTAAAGGAGAAGATTTCTAGGCGCGGAAGAATAGATTCAAGGCATAATGTACAGAGAAGGGTATGGTAGGATGTGAGTACAGTGGAGGTAAAACCTAGGCATTGAGTGACGATGAGAGAGGTTTTGTCTCTAGAGGCACCATTTAAGCCAGGTGAGATCACCACATGTGTGGGGGGTGGAACAAAAGGGCTAGCTAAGGCATATTGAGCAGGGCTGGAGGCTCTACAGTGAAATAAGACAAAAATCACTAACAAAAACAGCAATAGACAAGGCATATTGACATTAGGGAGAGGCATGTGTAGCCGAGTGATCATAGGGTCCAGTGAGTAGCTAGACGAGCTGGAGACATGGCGATTCAGATAGCTAGCAGGCCGGGGCTAGCAGGCTAGCAGTTGGGCCTCAGGGGGATGTCGCAACGGAAGAGGTAGGAATCTGGAGATGTGGTAGAGAAAAGCAGTCCGATATGCTCTGGGTTGATGTCGCGCTGTGCAGACTGGCAGGATTTGACCGGGCTGAGGCTGGCTGATGTCCGAATTAACGGTGATGACCGCTAGCAGTGGCTAACTGACTGCTAGCTAGTATCTAGTTAACTGGCTAGCTTCTGATGAGGGTTCCAGTTCTAAAATATAAAAAATATCAGATCCATACCACATTGTGTGAGGCGTGTTGCAGGAGAGTATGTTCAGTCCGTAGATGGAAATTAAGATTAAAAATATTAAAAATATGTACGAAATATATACAAAGAAAACAATATATACACGGGACGGGACAAGACCAACAAAACAGACGCTCGACTGCTATGCCATCTTGGAATAGCAACCGTACGTACATTTCCCAACAAGAAGCCATGGATCACAGGCAACATCTGTGCTGAGCTAATGGGTAGAGCTGCTGCTTCAAGGAGTGGGACTCGAACCCGGATGCTTATAAGAAATCTTGCTATGCCCTCTGACGAACAATCAAATAGCTAAAAAACGTCTATGCTCGCTTTGAGGCAAGCAACACTGAAGAGTGTTGAGAGCATCAGCTGTTCCGGATGACTGTGTGATCACGCTCTCCGTAGCCGATGTGAGTAAGACCTTTAAACAGGTCAACATTCAGAAGGCCGCAGGGCAGGTCGGATTACCAGGACGTGTACTCCGACCATGCACTGACCAACTGGCAAGTGTCTTCACTGACATTTTCAACCTGTCCCTGACCGAGTCTGTAATACCAACATGTTTCAAGCAGACCACCATAGTCCCTGTGCCCAAGAACACCAAGGTAACCTGCCTAAATGACAACCAACCCGTAGCACTCACGTCTGTAGCCATGAAGTGCTTTGAACGGCTGGTCCTGGCTCACATCAACACCATTATCCCAGAAACCCTAGACCCACTCTGATTTGCATACTGCCCCAACAGATCCACAGATGATGCAATCTCGATTGCACTCCACACTGCCCTTTCCAACCTGGACAAAAGGTACAGCTAGGTGAGAATGCTATTCATTGACTAGAGCTCAGCGTTCAACACCATAGTGCCCTCAAAGCTCATCACTATGCTAAGGACCCTGGGATTAAACACCTCCCCCTGCAACTGGATCCTGGACTTCCTGACGGGCCACCCCCCAGGTGGTGAGGGTAGGGAACAACACATCTGCCATGCTGATGCTCAACACAGGGGCCCCTCAGGGGTGCGTGCTCAGTCCCCTCCTGTACTCCCTGTTCACTCATGACAAGTACATGTCCAACACCATCATTAAGTTTGCCGACGACACAGCGGTGGTAGGCCTGATCACCGACAACGATGAGACAGCCTATGGGGAGGAGGTCAGAGACCTGACAGTGTGGTGCCAGGATCACAACCTCTCCCTCAACGTGATCAAGACAAAGGAGATGATTGTGGGCTACAGAAAAAGGAGGACCGAGCAAGCCCCCATTCTCATCGACAGGGCTGTATTGGAGCAGGTTGAGAGCTTCAAGTTCCTTGGTGTCCACATCACCAACAATCTATCATGGTTCAAACACACCAAGACAGTTGTGAACAGGGCACGACAATGCCTAGTCCCCCTCAAGAGACTGAAAAGATTTGGCATGGGTCCTCAGATCTTGAAAAAGTTCTTCAGCTACACCATCGAGAGCATCCTGACTGGTTGCATCACCGCCTGGTATGGCAACTGCTCGGCTTCCGACCGCAAGGCACTACAGAGTGTAGTGCGTACTTCCCAGGACATCACTGGTGCCAAGCTTCCTGCCATCCAGGACCTCTATACCAGGCGGTGTCATAGGAAGGCCCAAAGAATTGCCAAAGTCTCCAGCCACCCTAGTCCAAGACGGTTCTCTCTGCTACCACACGGCAAGCGGTACCTTAGCGCCAAGTCTAGGTCCAAAAGGCTTCCAAACAGCTTCTACCACCAAGTCATAAGACTCCTGAACATTGTCCCCATCCCATCCCCCATTTTTAAGCTGCTGCTACTGGCACCCCCTGTATATTGCCTCGCTACAGTTATTTTATTTTTGCTCCTTAATTATTTGTATATTTTTTTTTACTTCAGTTTATTTTATTAAATACTTTCTTAAACCTTTTTTCTTAAAACTGTTTTGTTGGTTAAGGGCTTGTAAGTAAGGATTTCACTGTAAGGTTGTATTGTTCTATTCGGTGCCTGTGACAAATACAATTAGATTTTATTTGATCTGAGAGGGGTACGAGTAATGGGATATTGGAAATTCTCCATATGGCCTACCAGCGTACTCGTTCCTACTGATGAGCCTGGTGTTTTAATGGCGGGCCATGTAATGACCTGTAGTTCCACATTACAGACAGCTCTTGGTGTTAAATCTGCGTAGATGTTTGGCAGGTGACAATTTAGCTCTGCCAAGTTGCATAGGCCCTGGAGGAGGCAAGTCGGCAGACCTCAGTGATTCCCAGGGGAACTCTGGTAACCTTGGATTCTCTCTGTAATGTAGTCGTCAGTCACCTTCGGGATTCCTCGGAGGCGAGGGGGATCCTTGGATGAGCGATTGTGGCTGGGAACAGACCTTCAAACCCTTCTACGTTCCCGTAGCCACCCATCGATCTGTATGGTCAAGGCGACGAGAGAGTCGAGATCCATGGGCAGCTCCCGGGCAGCGAGCTCGTCTTTAAACATCTCCGATTATCCATGAAGGAACACGTCAAACAGGGATTCCGGGTTCCAGGCACTCTCGGTGGCCAATGTGCGGAAATCGACCTCATAGTCTGCCACACTACGGGAGTCTTGACGTATTAGGAGTAGCTTCCAAGCAGCCTCTCTCCCGGAAAACGGAGAATCAAATACCTTTTCTACCTCTGCCATGAACTCCTCCAGACTGATGCAAACGGTGGATTGTTGCTCCTACACCGTTGCTCCTACACTATAGCCCACAACCCTAGAACCCTCCCAAACATCAGCATTATTAGGTACGCTATACTCGAGTGGTCCAAGGGAAAGAAGAGGGCTGCAGCTCAAAGGTGAAGGAGCACTGGAGAGAAAGCCAAACAGGTTCTTTAATCTCCAGCAAAGCTGGAGAAGCAGGGGTGGGCTGGGGAGACGCGCTGCTGACAGCGGGGTTACTGAGAGGCTGGGAAGTTACTATTGTGACTGATTGCATAATAGACAATCCGCGGAATTGCACCAGCAATATATTGAAAGTGCGGTCATGACGTTCCGACAAGGTCTGGAATCCTTCCATAAGATTTTGAAGTAACTCATCGTGTCTTCCAATGGTGGCTCCTTGGGAGGAGACGGCATTGCAGAGCTGGTCCGAATCTGCTGGGTCAGTCATGGCCAGTTCATTGTAACACGACTCAGGATAAGACCCAGATGCAGACAGTACGAATCTCAGATGTTTATTACAAAACAGGGGGCAGGCCAACAGCAGGTCAAGGGCAGGTAGAGGTCAGTAATCCAAGGCAGTGTCAATCAGGGACAGAACGGCAGGCAGGCTCAGGTTCAGGGCAGGCAGAATGGTCAGAACCGGAAGGACTAGAAAACAGAAACTAGAGATACTGGAAAACATGCTGGTAAGACAAGACAAGATGAACTGGCAACCAACCAAGAGAAAACGCAGGCATAAGTACACAGGATAATGGGGGGAAATGGGAGACACCTGGTGGGGGGTGGAGACAAGCACAAGACAGGTGAAACAGATCAGGGTGTGACAGTTCCATAATAAATACAAATACACTGTGTTAAAATGAGTTTAACTAAATACATATATTTAATTGTTTTATATTAATAACATATTGCAGCTCCACAAAAATAACTCACTAATAAACATGAAGGCTAGGCCCATCCAATCAAGACTGCATGGCATATTGATGGTTGAGCAAAAACAAGCTGGATATGTACATTGTCAGCATCATATTACTGTTATGACCACTTACTCTGAACGTACTGCAGAACAACAAACTCACTCTATTAGCAAATACCGTCGCCAACAGCACTTCCTGCCATACCTATGTGACGGGATGAACAGTAACATTGTAAATTGCTCTGGAAAATGTTTGGGGCTGCAGTAATCATCCACTGTATTCTGCAATACAGGGATCTCTAGTGATGGAATGCAGCCAGTCTCTCCCTACATGTCACTTCATAGGCGCTCACAGAAGCTCCACTAGTCAAATCAAGTCCATCACTGCAGTAACCCCAGTCCAAAATGAGTAACTGTTGCAGTAAGAGTACCAGGAGGTCACTGTGTCAACAAAACTGTAAAGGGCTCCCGAGTGGCGCTGCGGTCTATGCCACTGCATCGCAGTGCATCACTACAGACCCTGGTTCAATCCCAGGCTGTATCAGAACCAGCCGTGTTTGGGAGTCCCATAGGGCAGTGCACAATTGGCCCAGCATCGTCCGGGTTAAGGGTTTACTGGGGTAGACCGTCATTGTAAAATAAGAATTTGTTGTTAACTGACTTGCCAAGTTAAATGAAGGTTAAATATATATATATTTTTTTTTACAAATGTCATATTGAGAAAGGTTTCTGCACAGTGCACTACAATGTGCCATTCTTGGCACCACCTGCATTTTGCTAATCTACAAAAAAGCATTGTGTTTTTGTCCCAGTATTGTCAAAAGTTTTAGTGATCCTAATTCACTTGAGTTGATTAATTTGAGTTGAGCCAGCGTCGACACCAAGGGGGGAGTAGACACTAAGAGGGGAATCTTAACTTACACTTTGCTGTGCTTCCGCTTCCAAAATCTGACGTAAGGGGTGGGAAATGCCAGTGCACCAGTTTCTACATGACGAAATTGAAAACAAACATACGTTTGACGCTTGCTCCTCCTTAGCACCAGCCAGAAATAGAGCCCTGTGTCTTAGCAATAGAAACAGCATGCACTGAGTGACAGAGTGGATAAACAGGGGACTAAAAAGACAATGTGGGGACAAAGGTCTGCAGGATTACAGGTCTTCAATTGGACCTTATTCCCCTGTATGCATTCCATTTGCAAGTAGAAGTGAACTCTCATAGGATATGTTTTCTGGGCCTCTCTGGTCCTCTGGTGGTGCAGTGGTTTAGCAGTGGTCTTAGCTGTGGTCTTTGAAAGCTCCAGGACAAAATTGCCCAGGTCAGTAAAGAAGTCCCCCTGCATAGACAGGGTGCTGGCCCATTGTTTGGGCACCATGCAAGGCATCAAGGTGTCCTGGAGGGCCTTAAGATCTGGAGGCTCGATCTTGATGATTGTCAACCGGGGAAAGAAGAAAAAAAAGTAAATTGTCTGGAAATCATGACTTAAGAAGCAATGAAATCGTACAAAAAAAAGCTAACAATAACCACAATCTGGAGAGATAGTTCAGTTCTGAGTCTTGTTTACAGCGAGTTTGTCGTAATGTTAACTGGAGTGATGTCATAATGCTGTTATGCATTTGTTTATGATGTCACAAATGGCAGCCATTTCCTCATCTCCCAATGATCTAAAAAGGTGAGGAGCTGAATTCCTTATTTTATTTAACCTTTATTTGATATGGGAGTCTTACTGAGACCAAGGTCTCTTTTACAGATGAGTCCAGAATACAAGGAGAAAGAAAAAAACATGGTCATAAAAATAAAAACACATTCATCAGTAAAAAGATCCTCAATCAGCTTTCTGAAATGGCCTAGAGGCACCATAACATCACATTTAAAAACATTTTGAAGATTGTTCCACAGATAAGGTGCAACTTAACTCAATAGAGACAAAATACATTTCCAGAGTTAGCCATCCTGTGTGGTAACTCGAATGTCTTAAGTTTAGTAATGATGTTAGGCACAGTGGGACTTTTTGTAAAAGGGCTTTATAAAAGAAAATATAACAATGTATCAATTTACGTGACATCAAAGACGGCCAACCAACTTTCTGGTAGAGAATGCAGTGATTGTTGCCCGTAATAAAGCGTAGTGATAAACTGCATCTAACAGCTTTAATGAAGTGGCAGCTATGTTCATATACTGTAGATGATGTCGCCATAGTCTAGGACCGTTAGGAATGTCGACTGAATAATTTGCTTTATACTATTTAGTGAGAGGCAGAACCTATTTCAATAAAAGAAGACCATTTATATTCTCAGTTTCTTAACTAACTCATCAATATGCTTTTTAAAAAGGCCTCTTTTCATTTATCCAGATGCCCGGATATTTGTAAGCAGGGACACAATCAATATGGACGCCATCCAGTATTAATTAACAAAAATATAAACGCAACATGTAGAGTGCTGGTCCCATGTTTCATCAGCTGAAATAAAATATCCCAGAAATGTATCAAAAGCTTATTTCTCTCAAATTGGTTTACATCCCTGTTAGTGAGTATTTTTCCTTTACCAAGATAATCTACCTGACAGGTGTAGCATATCAAGAAACTGATTAAACTGCATGATTATTACACAGGTGCCCCTTGTGCTGGGGACAATAAATGGCCACTCTAAAATGTGCAGTTTTGTCACACAACACAATGCCACAGATGTCTTAAGTTTTCAGGGAGCGTGCAGTTGACATGCTGACTGCAAGAATGTCCACCAGAACTGTTGCCAGAGAATTGAATGTTAATTTCTCGCCCGTAAGCCACCTCCAACGTCATCTTAGAGAATTTGGCAGTACGTCCAACCAGCCTCACAACCGCAGACCACGTGAAACCACACCAGCACAGGACCACCACATCCAGCTTCTTTATCTGCAGGATCGACTGAGACCAGCCACCCGGAGAGCTGATGAAACTGAGGAGAAATTCTGTCTGTAATAAAGGCCTTTTTTGGGGGGGAAACTCATCCTAATTAGCTGGACCTGGCTCCCTAGTCGGTGGGCCTATGCCCTCCCAAGCTCACCCATGGCGGTGCCCCTGCCCAGTCATGTGAAATCCATAGATCAGGGCCTAACAAATTTATTTCAATTAACTGACTTCCTTATATGAACTGTAACTCAATAAAATCGTTGAAATCATTGCATGTTGCGTTTATATTTTTGTTCAGTATACATATGCTTAAAGGAGCATTATGTATAATTTTTGCATTATAATGTCATAAAATGTCCATAATATATCTGCAGTAATAGTGGAATGATAGTGTTTCACAAAAAATGAAATAAAAAAATATATGCTTTGGGTCGTTACAAAATTGCATTCAGAATTTCAGTTTTCCTATTGGTCAACAAAAGACAATGCTTCTCTTGTTTTCGATTTGGAGAGCTGCACCCTCCCTTTTTGAGCAGGGTCATTCGGAGGCGTGGTCATCTTCTTCCGAGCGCAATCAACAATGGCGGATTTCTTAGGCAAGCGTCCAGCCCCACTGGTTGCGGATACAGGTGCCAAAAAAAGAAGAAGTGTAGCCAAGAGACTAAATGATAAGGCTCGGAGAAAAAACAGAGTAAATATAGCTAACAAGTTATGGCCCTAAAAGGGCTGAAGTCGGCCTGTCTTCTGCTTGACAGATAACGTTACCAAGATGTTGCACCAGCTAGTAGCTAGCTAGCTAATGTTAGTTGTGATGTTTTCGAATGGAGAATCTGGGTTATGCTTTATGCTATCTAAATTATATGACTGTCTTGATAAATAACTAAGGTGTACATGGTATTAACCAGTCAGGATATTGACATAAGCATGTGTCTTTTTGAGAGTCATGATCATTTAGAAGCTACTTACATTTTTCATTGGTGAAAACAATATTTTCCCTCTAGAGAGACATGACAGTACCAGAGAGATACACCCACACATAGACTACACAAAGAGAGAGACACAAAAACCAACCATACATCAGTGGTGTAAAGTACTCAAGTAAAAATAGTAAAAAATATTGTTTTCACCAATGAAAAATGTTCTCTGTGTCACGGAGGCGCTCCGCACTGCTAAAGCTAACTCTCTCTCCTCTGCTCTCATCCTTCTAGACCTATCGGCTGCCTTTGATACTGTGAACCATCAGATCCTCCTCTCCACCCTCTCCGAGCTGGGCATCTCCGGCGCGGCCCACGCTTGGATTGCGTCCTACCTGACAGGTCGCTCCTACCTGTCAGGTAGCGTGGCGTGGCGAGAATCTGTCTCCGCACCACGTGCTCTCACCACTGGTGTCCCCCAGGGCTCTGTTCTAGGCCCTCTCCTATTCTCGCTATACACCAAGTCACTTGGCTCTGTCATATCCTCACATGGTCTCTCCTATCATTGCTATGCAGACGACACACAATTAATGTTCTCCTTTCCCCCCTCTGATAACCAGGTGGTGAATCGCATCTCTGCATGTCTGGCAGACATATCAGTGTGGATGACGGATCACCACCTCAAGCTGAACCTCGGCAAGACGGAGCTGCTCTTCCTCCCGGGGAAGGACTGCCCGTTCCATGATCTCGCCATCACGGTTGACAACTCCATTGTGTCCTCCTCCCAGAGTGCTAAGAACCTTGGCGTGATCCTGGACAACACCCTGTCGTTCTCAACTAACATCAAGGCGGTGACCCGTTCCTGTAGGTTCATGCTCTACAACATTCGCAGAGTACGACCCTGCCTCACGCAGGAAGCGGCGCAGGTCCTAATCCAGGCACTTGTCATCTCCCGTCTGGATTACTGCAACTCGCTGTTGGCTGGGCTCCCTGCCTGTGCCATTAAACCCCTACAACTCATCCAGAACGCCGCAGCCCGTCTGGTGTTCAACTTTCCCAAGTTCTCTCACGTCACCCCGCTCCTCCGCTCTCTCCACTGGCTTCCAGTTGAAGCTCGCATCCGCTACAAGACCATGGTGCTTGCCTACGGAGCTGTGAGGGGAACTGGCACCTCCGTACCTTCAGGCTCTGATCAGGCCCTACACCCAAACAAGGGCACTGCGTTCATCCACCTCTGGCCTGCTCGCCTCCCTACCTCTGAGGAAGTACAGTTCCCGCTCAGCCCAGTCAAAACTGTTCGCTGCTCTGGCACCCCAATGGTGGAACAAACTCCCTCACGACGCCAGGTCAGCGGAGTCAATCACCACCTTCCGGAGACACCTGAAACCCCACCTCTTTAAGGAATACCTAGGATAGGATAAAGTAATCCTTCTAACCCCCCCCCCCTTAAAAGAGTTAGATGCACTATTGTAAAGTGGTTGTTCCACTGGATATCATAAGGTGAATGCACCAATTTGTAAGTCGCTCTGGATAAGAGCGTCTGCTAAATGACTTAAATGTAATGTAATGTAAATGAGCTATAGTGCTTACTTTTGTTGTTTGTATTCACAATTTACCATTATATTACTATTCTGTCTTATTTGTGATAGCATCGATTGGGATGATGAAATTGGTGCTGACGAGAGTGGTGCTGATTAGACCTGGAGTCCCTCAAAGGAATCACAGGTGAATGAAGATTCTGATGAAGAGGAGTCTGACAAGTTTGAAGATTCTGGAGACAGCAGCTCGGACGAAGAATACATTCCTTCACTTTTGTGGTATGTTTATCATTCTATGCCTTTAGTAATGTATACATTTTTAAATGTGCATCTTATGCCACATCTGTACCGTTTTTTGTAAATTGTTTATCCACAATATATTCTCTCCATCCACAGCTGCGCATTGATAGACTACCGGTCATCAGTGTAGAAGAGACAGTGCATGACTCTGTCCTTTTAGAAGACTCTTCTGCCACAGATGCACCTCCATCCACAGACACCCCTGACCCACATCAAGTGATTTGCGAGTATGACATCATTGGCAAGCATGCATCCATCACTTAAGAAGCCAGATTAATACATCTGACAAACTTTATTGTGCTGGATCAGTGCCCGTTCCACAACCGGGGAACAGGTGGAGATTGCCATGCCCTTCCACCCTTTGCTTACTTACGAGCCCCTAACCAACATTGCAGTTTTAAAAGTAACAAGTATTTAAAGAGCAGCAGTAAAATAACAATAGCGAGACTATATACAAGGGGGTACCGGTACAGAGTCAGTATGGGGGGGCACTGGATAGTTGAGGTAATATGTAAATGTAGGAAGAGTTATTAGTGACTATGCATAAATGATAACGACAGAGTAGCAGCGGTGTAAAAGAGGGGGGCAATGCAAATAGTCTGGGTAGCCATTTGATTAGCTGTTCAGGAGTCTTATGGCTTGGGGGCAGAAGATGTTTAGAAGCCTCTTGGACCTAGACTTGGCGCTCCGGTACCGTTTGCCGTGCGATAGCAGAGAGAACAGTCGAGGACTAGGGTGGCTGGAGTCTTTGACAATTTTTAGGGCCTTCCTCTAACACCGCCTGGTTTAGAGATCCTGGATGGCAGGAAGCTTGGCCCCAGTAATGTACTGGGCCGTTCACACTGCCCTCTGTAGTGCCTTGCGGTCGGAGGCCGAGCAGCTGCCATTCCAGGCAGTGATGCAACCAGTCAGGATGCTCTCGATGGTGCAGCTGTAGAACCTTTTGAAGATCTGAGGACCCATGCCAAATCTTTTTAGTCTCCTAAGGGGGATAGTTTTTGTCGTGCCCTCTTCACGACTGTCTTGGTGTGCTTGGAACATGTTAGTTTGAAGCTCTCAACCTGCTCCACTGCAGCCAATGAGAATGGGGGTGTGCTCTGTTGTCTTTTTCCTGTAATTCACAATCATCTATTTGGTCTTCATCACGTTGAGGGAGAGGTTCCTGGCACCACACGGCCAGGTCTCTGACCTCCTCCCTATAGGCTGTCTCGTCGTTGTCGGTGATCATACACTGTTGTGTCATCTGCAAATTGAAGGATGGTGTTGGAGTTGTGCCTGGCTGTGCAGTAATGAGCGAACAGGGAGTACAGGAGGAAACTGAGCACACACCCCTGAGGGGCCCCTGTGTTGAGGATCAGTGTGGCGGATATGTTCTTACCTACCCTTACCACCTGGGGCGGCCCGTCAGGAAGTCCAGGATCCAGTTGCAGAGGGAGGTGTTTAGTCCCAGGGTCCTTAGCTTATTAATGAGCTTTGAGGGCACTATGACTTTGAACGCTGAGCTGTAGTCAATGAATAGCATTCTCACATCGGTGTTCCTTTTGTCCAGGTGGGAAAGGGCAGTGTGGAGTGCAATAGAGATTGCATCATCTGTGGATATGTTGGGG
Source organism: Salvelinus alpinus (assembly GCF_045679555.1). Taxonomy (NCBI): domain Eukaryota; kingdom Metazoa; phylum Chordata; class Actinopteri; order Salmoniformes; family Salmonidae; genus Salvelinus; species Salvelinus alpinus. Next base: position 57,014,483 of record NC_092089.1, on the reverse strand, counting down.
CGGTATGCAAATTGGAGTGGGTCTCAGTTTTCTGGGATGATGGTGTTGATGTGAGACATGACCAGCAGTTCAAAGCACTTCATAGCTACAGACGTGAGTGCTACGGGTCGGTAGTCATGTAGGCAGGTTACCTTAGTGTTCTTGGGAACAGGACTATGGTGGTCTGCTTAAAACATGTTGGTATTACAGACTCTGACAGGGAGAGGTTGAAAATGTCAGTGAAGACACTTGCCAGTTGGTCAGTGCATGCTCGCAGTACACGTCCTGGTAATCCGTCTGGCCCTGCAGCCTTGTGAATGTTGACCTGTTTAAAGGTCTTACTCACATCGGCTGCGGAGAGCGAGATCACACAGTCTTCCGGATCAGCTGGTGCTCTCATAAATGTTTCAGTGTTATTTGCCTTGAAGCGAGCATTGAAGTAGTTCAGCTCGTCTGGTAAGCTTGTGTCACTGGGCAGCTCTCGGCTGTGCTTCCCTTTGTAGTCTGTAATGGTTTGCAAGCCCTGCCATATCCGACGAGCGTCAGAGCCAGTGTAGTACGATTCGATTTTAGTTCTGTATTGACGCATTGCCTGTTTGATGGTTCATCGGAGGGCATAGCAGGATTTCTTATAAGCTTCCGGGTTAGATTCCCGCTCATTGAAAGCGGCAGCTCTAGCCTTTAGCTCAGTGAGGTTGCTGCCTGTAATCCACGGTTTCTGGTTGGGGTATGTACGTACAGTCACTGTGGGGATTACGTCATCGATGCACTTATTGATGAAGCCAATGACTGATGTGGTGAACTCCTCAATGCCATCGGAGGAATCCCGGAACATATTCCAGTCTGTGCTAGCTAAACTGTAGCTTAGCGTCTGCTTCCTCTGACCACTTTTATATTGATTAAGTCACTGGTGCGTCCTGCTTTATTTTTTGCTTGTAAGCAGGAATCAGGAGGATAGAAGTATGGTCAGATTTGCCAAATGGGGGTCGAGGGAGAGCTTTGTATGCATCTCTGTGTGTGGAGTAAAGGTGGTCCAGAGTTTTTTTCCTCTGGTTGCACATTTAACATGCTGATGATAATTTGGTAAAACTAATTTAAGTTTCCCTGCATTAAAGTCCCCGGCTACTAGGAGCGCCGCCTCTGGGTGGGCGTTTTTTGTTTGCTTATGGCGGAATACAGCTCATTCAATGCTGTCTTAGTGCCAGCCTCTGAACGTGGTGGTATGTAAACAGCTACAAAGAATAAATATGAAAACTCTCTCGGTAGGCAATGTGATCTACAGCTTATCATTAGATACTTTACCTCAGGCGAGCAATAGATCAAGACTTCCTTAGATATCTTGCACCAGCTGTTGTTTACAAAAACACATAGAAGGCTGCCCCTTGTCTTACCAGATTCCGCTTTTCTATCCTGCATGTACATCGTATAACCAGCCAGCTATTTGTTGATATTGTTGTTCTTCAGCCAAGGCTCCATGAAGCATAAGATGTTACAGTTTTTAATGTCCCGTTGGTCGTTTAATCTTCCACGTAACTCGTCAATTTTATTCTCCAAAGATTGCGGGTTTGCTAGCAGAATGGAGGGAAGTGGAGGTTTATTAGATAGCCTACGAATTTTCAGAAGGCAGCCCGACCTTCGGCCCCTCTTTCTCCGCCTCATCTCCACGCAGATAACAGGGATTGTGGCCTGTTCCCGTGGAAGCAGTATACCCTTTGCTTCGGGCTCGTCAGTCGTGAAAGTAAAAAAAGGATTATGCTAGTCCGTGGTGAGTAATCGCAGTCCTGATGTCTAGAAGTTATTTTCGGTCATAAGAGAACTGATATTTGAAAATAAAAGAAACCTTAACCTGACAACAGATATTGGCAAAACAAACCTCTGCCTTTAACCCCCAACATAGTCTGTGAAAAAGAAGTACCACACAAACTATACATGGATATTGGTCCAAGACCTTGTCCTTATTTTATTTTTGTCCCCCAACAACTAGGACTAAGCCTTTGAGTTTTTTACATTATGACAAAATAAGTAAAAAAGTAATTTGCAAATAAACTAACAAAAAAACATAATCGACTGGGGGGCACGTAGAAGGCCAGCATCCCGGAGTCACCTCTTCACTGTTGATGTTGAGACTGGTGTTTGCGGGTACTATTTAATGAAGCTGCCAGTTGAGGACTTGTGAGGCTTCTGTTTCTCAAACTAGACACTCTCTAATGTACTTGTCCTCTTGATCAGTTATGCACCGGGGCCTCCCATTCCTCTTTCTATTCTGGTTCGAGACAGTTTGCACTGTTCTGTGAAGGGAGTACTACACAGCGTTGTACGAGATCTTCAGTTTCTTGGCAATTTTTCACATGGAATAGCCTTCATTTCTCAGAACAAGAATAGACTGACGAGTTTCAGAAGAAAGTTCTTTGTTTCTGGCCATTTTGAGCCTGTAATCGAACCCACAAATGCTGATGCTCCAGATTCTCAACTAGTCTAAAGATGGCCATTTTTATTGCTTCCTTAATCAACACAACAGTTTTCAGCTGTGCTAACATAATTGCAAAAGGCTTTTCTAATGATCAATTAGCCTTTTAAAATGATAAACTTGGATTAGCTAACACAACGTGCCATTGGAACACGGGAGTGAAAAATCTGCCGTTTCCAGCTACAATAGTCATTTACAACAAAAACAATGTCTACAATGTATTTCTGATCAATTTGATGTTATTTTAATGGACAAAAAATGTGCTTTTCTTTCAAAAACAAGGACATTGCTAAGTAACCCCAAACTTTTGAGCGGTAGTGCAAGTGAATTTGTCCATGGTCTGCACTTTAACCTAATAGCGATTGTATCATTTTATATCATATGTGCTGGAGTACAAAGTGGACACTGTCCAAATACTTTTGGACCTCACTGTATTCCTGTTTTTTTCCCCCCATTAAACCATAAGGGCAGTTTGTTGACTTAATTACTCTGTGTCATAATATGTGTTCGTCATTATGACTTCCTTCTTCAATCCTGCTATATTATCCCATGTATAATATTGTCTTGTTGCTTAGATTACACCAAGACATTAACATACAATCTGTACATCAAACAAGTGACTAACAATTTTGTACAGATGTATTCATTCTGGCTACTTTTCTATGTGCTCTCCTTTCTCGCTTCTTTCTCCACTGGGCCTCCTGTCTGTGTGGCTCCGCTCCGTGTCTGCTATGTAGCTGCTGTCCCTCCTCCAGAAACTCCATCGTCACCCGGCTGGTGTTCTCTTTCTAATTCTAGGGACCCTGGTGTCTGTCATCATGATCCTCCCTGGCATGGAGGCACATCTCCAAAAAGTAAGACACTCCTGTCTGTGTGTTAGTGGTGTTGTTTGTTCAGCTGTTTGTTCACCCGCACCTGCCCGCAATTACACATTGACATTTTATTTATATTTTTTATGTATCCTTTATTTAACTAGGCAAGTCAGTTAAGAACAAATTATTATTTACAATGACGGCCTACCCAAGTCGAACCCGCCCTATGGGACTCCCAATCACGGCCGGATGTGATTCAGCCTAGATTCGAACCAGGGACTGTAGTGATAACACATCCGCAATTGCTAATAAGCCATCCACAACTGCCCGACTATATGTGATAAAGTGAAAGTCTGAGGCCCGTACCCGACCCTAATCTGCAAATATCGAAAATGCGCTTAGGCTACAGTCCGAGTTGGTGTAACGATTTTTTGACAAGGGGTGCAGGATTTTTTCCCCCTAATTTAGATATGTTTCTGCTTATAATTTCTGACATTTTGGTAGGCTATTTGTTTGTAAACTTGTCTAATTAGACCAGAATAAAGTAAATTATAGAATGGACACTTCCATCTAGTTCACATCAGTAAAGTGTTCTCTGTCATCCCTATATGGAACGCCGTTTGGGTCTTAAAGCGCATGGTCAAAACGCAATAATATTAATGCTGCGTGTGTAAAGCAAGCAGGTGCAGGCGCTAAATTAACTTGTGCAGGCCCTAAATTAACGCGTGCATGTGTTAAATTAACATCTTCCCGTGCTAAATTAACACCTACAAGAGTCAAATAAGTGGTGGAAATGTGCTAAATAAACAGCTGCAAGCGGTCCTGCACACGTCAAATTAACACCTACAGCTGCTAAATATACACCTACACATGCTAGCTTAACGCGTTCTTTAATATGCAAATTTTACCAGCCAATTTCCCTAGCTCCTCCTTTCATTAAATCGGTGTACAGTCAGTTTGATACAACAACACCGAAGATGGAGAGAAGGAACTTCCATATCCGCTGCAAACAGACCCTAAATGGCTGCACTCTAATAATCCTGGACTTGATGCCCTTCAGTCCACGTTAACAAGGTTGATTCTTTTTAAATACTATTATTACTTAATCATAAAGTTGATCTGCTAGCTAACACAGAGGACGGGTCTGTGTATGGCTGTGCAGCTATGTTGAGGCTCAGACACTGAGACAGCAGTGCAAGTAACTTAGGCCTATGTGTGGCTAATATTGTAAGTCTCATTAGGGCAAGGGAGTATTTTATATTTAGCTAGTATATGTAGAATATATATATTTTGTTGTAATGAATGCTGGTATTTAAATGGCTGGATTGCTAAATTAGTTACTAGTTCGCTTGATAACCTTCCTTAGCCGCACACACCGGCCATAGCCACAGTGAACGGAGCTGTCTTGTAATATTTTTTTTTACAGCCCTGCTAGTTACATAAAGGTGACTTATTATCGAGGAGTACTGACGTCAAACATGTTTTTGTATTTTTAGGCTAAACAACAACTGAAGGTCTAAAACTTCAGGCAGGCTGGCTGGCTAGCTAGCTATAATTTCAATGCTACCTAGCCTTAGCCGCGCTAGCTCGCGATTAACATGAAAACATTTACAAAGCTCACAAAGCTCATTTGACCTAGGACAACCCTGTCAAAACTTTGCTAATATCTACAACATATCAGCTTTCCAACAGCACATATATTACTTTTGAATAACCTTTGAAATATGAATATTTCATCTAAGCCTATGATGTAGAAATTAACAAATTCAGACATAAACCAGGAACGTTAATGTTAGTACTATTGCACTGTTTGAACAGGAATCGCAGTCCCAACCATGGTCTCTATTTTCACAAAACTGTCGTCTTGCAGAATGGAAGCCATGCAGAGGAGCCTTGAGTGGGCTAGGGGGAGGCTGATAAATGTTGGGTGTGGTTGGGTTTACTGTATTATAAATACATTACTTGGCCACAATTTGTGACAGTTACTATAAATTCAAAGTGTTTTTGGAATGAGGGTGGTGGGCTGTGTCACAATACATTAAGTAGCCTAAACACAGTGTATTATTGTTACAGCCAGTTCCAGTTACCGGGCTCCTCGTACTTGGAGAGGAGCTAGAGGTGCACCTTGTTATGCCATCACTCAAGAGCAACTGAGGTTTCTGATGTCCTGTGCTTTCGGTGTGTCTCAGATGGCAGATACTCTACATGTGTCCCGATCGACAGTCAAACGTTGTCTAAGGTCAGTTGTGCTTGGGAGTAATGCTATAAACTACAGACATTAGATGCATGGTTTCCAGTTTCTTACCAATCAAACAATTTAGAATGACTACAATCAAGACAGGACTTTAAAATGACTAAGATGATATGCATTACCTCATCCCTGTAGATTGTTACTTTTCTCCCAGACACTTCAATCTGTCATGTGCACCGTTATATTCTGACATGTTAGACTTGGCTCTGGATGAAAAGATTAAGGACTTGGTGGCTGGGAACGACAAACGTGGACCGGAGGCTGTTCGATCACAATTAAGGGCTCTGGGTGCAGAGACGCAGAGTGAGGGACAGCATGCTTCGTGTTAACCCGAGGGCAGCTGCCCTCAGAGCCATGTCGCAGAGGCTGCATAGAAGGTCATACCGTGTTGCTGGACCAAACTTGTTATGGCACCTTGATGGAAACCACAATGATAAGATGTCTTTGTGATAGACACAATTATCTATATCACTGGTGAGAAGTTGTACATTGTAACATCTCAAATTGTTCATCAACAACTAACAGTTCAGTAAGCAATGGCCCTTGATACCATATGTCACTCATGTGGATAATAATTGTTTTATTGTGTTTCTGCTACTTCTGTGATTGATAGAATATCTGCATTATGAAATGAACAAACATGCTTATATTGAGGACATACGGAGGCAAAAACAGTTGGAGCAAGGTATTTGTGCCTAAGTGTGAACAACAGGAGGGTCTATCCTCTTGACTCATCAAGATAAACGTGGTTATCTTTCCAATTGAAGTAGATATTGTAATCACACATCTTCCGCTGCAGGAAACAGTCTAGAACAAACCCTTGTAGTCTTATAACCCCTCCCCTTCTATTAACACAACATAAGCATAATCAATTATTCTAATATATCAAAGATTTTGGTACAGTACTTATGACCCCTAGGTGAACCCGACAGTACACTGAACAGAAATATTACATGCAACAATTTCAAATACTTTACTGAGTTACAGTTCATATAAGGAAATCAGTCAACATCATCAGTACTGATTTACCATTTGTGTGTAGTAAATAAGTAGTGAAACACGTATTATTGAGTAGAACTTGTAAGGTAGTGATGAATTCTAACTTAGTTAATTTTTTTCATGAGGTTGTGGTGATATACTGCAACTATTACAAATTGATGGTCCTTGAAAATACATATTTTTTAATCTACCTGCTGCGGTGGCTGGTGGACCAAAAAGTACATTTTATGCCCTGACTGCCACCCACCTGCCCTTCATCTACACATTTCATGACCCTAAACCCACCCGCCCCGCGTATATAACCGTGGGAACTGCGGGTTATGAGTCAACCCGTGCATCACTAATGTGTGTGGTGTAAGTATTTGACAATGTCAACATGTGTGACGTAAGAGCTTAACACTTGAATGCATTTCCTGTGAGTAAAACAAAAAATAGTTCTAGCACTTTTTTGTGACGATGTCTTTTTAGAAACGCTACCCAAAATGACATTAAAATGCCCTTTTTATCCTTTCCCCCTCTAGATCCTAGGCTTCTGTCAGGGTGGGAGCACCATACCAGGAATGGAGAACCAGTTTAACTGTGTCGTCATTGTGGGCTACACATCTGTGTACCGCATGTGCTTCGCCATGACCTGCTTCTTCTTCCTCTTCTCAGCCATCATGGTCTGTGTCCAGGGCAGCAAAGACCCGCGTGCAGCCATTCAGAATGGGTGAACTCAAATTAAGATTAAGATCACTTTATTCATCAATTGTACACAAGGTCCAACCAAAATTTGACTCCCGCTTTTTCCCAGCCCCTCTGAAAGACACACATACATATACAGGTTGGAGCAGGGGGCTGCAACACTGGGCGCCCGCGGAGCAGGTGTTGGGGAGGCTTAAGCGCCTTGCTTAAGGGCACAACGGCAGGCACTTTGAGGATTTGATACCAGCAACCCTCCAGCTTTCTTCCCTCCAGATTCTTCCCGTCAGACCCGGGATTCGAACTGGCACCCCTCCGGTTGTTGGTTCACCTTTAACCGCTAGTCTACCTGCTGCCCCACCACCATGCCCTTCACTGCTTTCATTCCCAGCAGGGAAAATGGTTTGAAGTGACATCATTACAATCAGAAACCGGTCGATATGTAAGTCCAACCAATTTTGGGTTAGTACTGTAATAAGTTGTTTACAAATCATGAATAAAACCTTTTTGTAACTTTCAGGCTCAAGTTCACTGGCTTCTCTTAGAGAAGACTCATGCAAATACTTAGTTTCTGATTCTTTAAGTTTCTGATCCTGGTCGGCATCACTGTGGGAGTCTTCTTCATCCCGGATGGAACCTTCCATACTGGTACTGTGATGATCACAGTTAACTTTAAATGTCTGTCAAGTGACTTCTGACAGTACTGGTGTAATCATTGGCTAATGATTAAGCCTTTGTGAAAAACATGCATTGGTGCATTGGTTTTTCCCTCTGAAAGATCCTCAACCTATAGCGATTGCGTTATTATAAGTAAAGTATGCTGTTTATGCTCTTGTGAACCAACACAATCAGACAAACCAAGAAAATGTATCAAGTAATCAAAGAATGTAGAAGCCAATTTATTTCTGTTGAACTAGCACATTGTTTACTGCAAGATATATATGGTCTGCACTGTGTTTATATAAACTAAAATAGGACATCCCTCACTTATTTATCCTATTTATTACCAAGCTGAAAATTATAATGCATTCGAATATAACCACACGATATTTGATAAAGGAAGTAGGAGAGGGAAAGTAATTTTACTCTGAATATGCCAGAAGTGAACCTACAGGCAAAGCACAATAGCGACACTGTTATACACTATATATACAAAAGTATGTGGACACCCCTTCAAGTTAGTGGATTTGGCTATTTCAGCCACACCCATTGTTGAAAGGTGTAGAAAATTGAGCACACAGCCATGCAATCTCCATAGTCAAAGATTGGCAGTAGAATGGCCTTACTGAAGGGCTCAGTGATTTTCAACATGGCACCGTTATAGGATGCCACCTTTCCAACAAGTCAGTTCGTCAAATTTCTGCACTGCTTAGAGCTGCCCTGGTCAACTGTAAGTGTTGTTATTGTGAAGTGGAAACATCTAGGTGCAACAACGGCTCAGCCATGAAGTGGTAGGCCACACGCTCACAGAACGGGACCACCGAGTGCTGAAGCGATTTTAAAAATGGTCTGACCGCAGTGGCAACACTCACTAGCGAGTTCCAAATGGAAGCAATGTCAGCACAAGAACTGATCGTCGGAAACTTCATGAAATGGGTTTCCATGGCCTAATATCACCATGCGCAATGCATGGGCTGGAGTGGTGCATGGGCTGGAACTCCATGGGCTGGAGTGGTGTAAAGCTTGCCACCATTGGACTCTGGAGCAGTGGAAACGCGTTCTCTGTGGAGCGATGAATCACGCTTCACCATCTAGCACTCCGGACTAACAAATCTGGGTTTGGAGGATGACGGGAGAACACTACCTTCCCCAATGCATAGTGCCAACTGTAAAGTTTGGTGGAGGAGAAATAATGATCTGGTACTGTTTTTCATGGTTCGGCTGGGACCCTTAGTTCCAGTGAAGGAAAATCTTAACGCTACAGCATATAATGACATTCTAGGCAATGCTGTGCCTCCAACTTTGTGGCAACAGTTTGGGGAAGTCCCTTTCCTGTTTTAACATGGCAATGCCCCCGTGCACAAAGCAAGTTCCATACAGAAATGGTTTGGAAGAACTTGACTGGCCAGCACAGAGCCCTGACCTCAACCCCATCATTGAACACCTTTGGGATGAATTGGAACACTGACTGCGAGCCAGTCCTAATCGCCTAACATCAGTGCACGACCACCAGAGCTCGTGGCTGAATGGAAGCAAGTCCCCGCAACAATGTTCCAACATCTAGTTGAAAGCCTTCACTCACAATAAGTTGTATGCTTGGGGTCATTGTCCATTTGGAAGACCCATTTGCGACCAAGCTTTAACTTCCTGACTGATGTCTTGAGATGTTGCTTCAACATATCCACATAATTTTCCAGCCTCATGATGCCATCTATTTTGTGAAGTGCACCAGTCCCACCTGCAGCAAAGCACCCCCACAACATAATGCTGCCACCTCGGTGCTTCACGGTTGGGATGGTGTTCTTCAGCTTGCAAGCATCCCCCTTTTTCCTCCAAACGTCACGATGGTCATTATGGCCAAACAGCTCTATCTTTGTTTCATCAGACCAGAGGACATTTCTCCAAAAAGTACAATCTTTGTCCCCATGTGCAGTTGCAAACCGTAGTCTGACTTTTTTATGGCGGTTTTGGAGCAGTGTCTTCTTCCTTGCTGAGCAGCCTTTCAGGTTATGTCGATATAGGAATCGTTTTACTGTGGATATATACTTTTTGTAACCAGATACTTTTTGTAACTGTTTCCTCCAGCATCTTCACAAGGTCCTTTGCTGTTGTTCTGGGATTGATTTGCACTTTTTGCACCAAAGTACGTTCATCTCTAGGAGACAGAACACGTCTCCTTCCTGAGCGGGATGACGGCTGCGTGGTCCCATGGTGTTTATACTTGCGTACTATTGTTTGTACAGATGAGCGTGGTACCTTCAGGCATTTGGAAATTGCTCCCAAGGATGAACCAGACATGTGGAGGTCTACAATGTGTTTTCTGAGGTCTTGGCTGATTTCTTTTGATTTTCCCATGATGTCAAACGAAGAGGCACTGAGTTTGAAGGTAGGCCTTGAAATATATCCACAGATACACCTCCAATTGACTCAAATGATGTCAATTAGCCTATCAGAAGCTTCTAAAGCCATGACATCATTTTCTGGAATTTTCCAAGCTGTTTAAAGGCACAGTCAACTTAGTGTAAGTAAACTTCTGACCCACTGGAATTGTGATACAATGAAGTATAAGTGAAATAATCTGTCTAAACAATTGTTGGAAAAGTTACTTGTGTCATGCACAAAGTAGATGTCCTAACCGACTTGCCAAATCTATAGTTAGTTAACAAGAAATTTGTGGAGTGGTTGAAAAACAAGTTTTAATGACTCCAACATAAGTGTATGTAAACTTCCGACTTCAACTGTGGTACCTTAATTCTGCTGAAAAAGTTTTACTACCATGACTGTTTATTCTAGCAGGGTTCTTCAAGCCTGCTCCTGGAGACCCATAGGGTGTGCATACATTTGTTCCAGCCATATACTAATATCTGATTTAACTAGCCAATCAACCAATCATCAACCCTTGATACGTTGAATGTGGTGTTAGTAGTAATGGACAGGAACAAAAGCCTGCACACCTTGTGGCTCTCCAGGACCAGGATTGAAGAACACTGTTCTAAAGAAAACATAGAACGAGAATATGCATCTGAAGAGTATGGATGGGGGTGTTCGTCATACGTGACTGTTTTTGCCGACCCTCTCCATGTTGCCCTTCTCTCCCTCAGGCCTGTTGTCGTTCACCTTCCTCCACTACGCACTGGCCTTCACCTCAGTGGTGCTGTTCTACATCTACTACACCCAGCCTAAAGACTGCACTGAGCACAAGGTCTTCATCAGCCTCAACCTCATCTTCAGCGTCATCTTCTTCATCGTCTCCATCCTGCCCAAAGTACAGGTATTGTGGCGGTTTCATTGCCCACCTCAAATTAAGGAACAGTTTCAGCAATTATATCAGTAATTATTGATACAATGTTTGGTAAGGGAATGCTTTTATTAGTCAGTTTTTGTTGATAACAGTGTTGACAATTGTGTGCATTGCATGATGATGAATTTGTTCCACTGCATACATGTGTTTACCAGTGCCTATGTTTTTGTGTTTCACAGGAAGCCCAGGCCCAGTCTGGTCTGCTCCAGGCCTCTCATCTCCCTCTACACCATGTATGTCACCTGGTCCGCCTTGACCAACAACCCAAGTGAGTCTCAGCCTTTTCCCCATTTCAGTTTCTACAGAGTTTCTGCCGTTGTTGTCATTGTATATAGTTGTTTTTACTTTCTCCCTCCAGTTTATGTTTATATTTGCTTTCCAAACCACTGCAGCACTGAGTATTGCCTACTGGTGAGTTTGGCAGACTTTGGTAGTTCACTCACCTTCCCCAACTCGTTGCATTTACTTGTACTTGTGCTTGTAGTGGGTCAGTGGAAAAGCTCAGACATGTGTTGGAGTGTGTCTACAACAGTCTGCACTCAGTTGTTGTAATTAATAGACACTTGGCATATCTGTTGTGATAATAGGTTTAGAGTCTTGGCTGTTGCCTTCCTCAAGACTGCAGGTCTCTTTACGTGTTTTTTTTCTTCCCCATAACTATCCTACATTCTATGGCTGATTTGCTGTGTCTGTCTCTCTCAGACCGTAAGTGTAACCCCAGCCTGCTGAGTCTGGTGTCAAATGTCAGCTCCAGCGAGCCCACACCCACCAGTGCCTCAGGACAGGTGCAGTGGTGGGATGCCCAGAGCATTGTGGGTTTGGTCATCTTCCTCTTCTGCACTCTCTATGCCAGGTAGCTAGCTACTCCAATTTGGATCCATATCATGGCTGCTTATTTAAGTGTCTGTTATGCTATGATCTTGATAGATCTCCCATGCTGACCCCTGGTCTCTCTCTTTTTGTATCTCTTTTTCTCTCTCCACCTCTCTCTCCCATGCTCTCTTTCTCTCTTCTTTCTCCCTTTCTTTATGTCTGTCTTGTTCACATTTTCCATTCTCTTTCCTGCCCTCCCACACCTTTTTAGCTTTGCTTTACTTATTGTTATTGTTTTGTTTTTTATCCTCATGTTTGTTGTGTAGTAAATATTTAAGCTATTATTTCCTTATTTTTTTCCTGTGAAGCACATTGTGTTGCATTCCATGTCTGAAATGTGCTGTATAAATAAAGCTTGATTTGATTTGACTCCCTCCCCCCTGGGTGAACGTATGTCCAGCAACACTCAGGTGAACAAGCAGATGCAGACCGAGGAGGGCGGGGGTTATGGAGGAGAGGGCGAGGTAGGGGAGGACGGTGTGCAATGGGCCGTGGATAATGAGGAGGAGGGAGTCACCTACAGCTACTCCTTATTCCACTTCCACTTCTGCCTGGCCTCCCTCTACATCATGATGACACTCACCAACTGGTACCAGTAAGTACAGCAACAGCTGACCATCAGAGCCACAGCTATATAGAAATGTTAGAACATTTTACAATATTTCTAGGTGTCCTATTGGGTATGTTGTGTATGTATTCAGGGTCAGTTTGAAAGCCATGGGATCAGGAGGGATATTTCTTTGGGTGAATCTCAACAGCCTTTGTGTGAAAGCTATGCGAAAGCAAATCCCTGATAGGCAGCATTAATCCACCATATTGCTCTGACCTTTTCTGTGTTTTCAGATCAGCCTAAATTAAGGGGATGAGACAAGGATAGAAAGCCACTATAAAGATACACTCTTTAAACTGACACCTTCTCCCTTCATTCCTCAGGCCTGACACCACCAGCCAGGCCATGCAGAGCAGTATGCCAGCTGTGTGGGTGAAGATCAGCTCCAGTTGGCTGGGCCTGAGCCTCTACCTCTGGACCCTGCTCGCCCCTCTCATGTTTCCCGAGCAAGACTTCAGCCAAACAGCCCCCCATGGGGTCACCATTGGCTTGTAAGATGTTGTGTTGAAGTTTATTATTATTATAATAGTTTTTTTATATATACGAGTCAGAATTTTTGCATTGTTCTCTGTTGGTGTGTTTAATCTTGTTTTGTTGGGATTTGTTGTGATTTATTTGATTTAACATGTTAGGGTCTTTTATCTACCATGGCTGCATGGGTTATGGTTATCATCAGTTTGTCCCAGAATGCACATTAGTGAACTATAGCAAAGACGTAATAATCAGGTGCTTATTACCTCACTTTTAAAATAATATATCAGTTGGAATTCTGAGTCTGAGCCCTCTTACTGAAACAATGTACTATGTACACATCCTGATTAAAGCTCACTGGACTGTGAAGTATTAACCTAGCCCTTGCTCTAACTACATATTTCTGAACCCTGGAGGTCAGTTGTAATTCCCCCTACCTACCCCACCCTAAGGCTTAGCTCTCTACCCCAACTATGCCTGATTCACGTAGGGCCGACCTGAACCGTACTGGCTCAGATATTTTCTTTTCTCATGATCCTTTCCAGCAAGGTTCCAGAAACTATGGTGGATGCATATTCAGGTCAGTACAGCTCAGGCTTGGCTTGGCTCAGTTTGGCTCAGGAGTGTGAAAATGGTACTACAGTGCTCTCAAACCCCAACCTTAGCCCATTTAACTCTGGTGCTACACCATGCCCTGTCCCTAAAGACATCTGTGTTTCTGCTCCATCACTAGCCCTGTTTCTGGGTCTTCTATATCCATAGTCATGGGTCAGTCATAAGTCAGATACATGCTTGTATCTGCAGTGAGGAGACGTATTCTGATCTGATACAATCAATCTCTTGGGAGCAGTTTCTCGGACACAGATTAAGTATAGTCCTGGACTAAGAAGCTGTTTCAATTGAGATTTTCCATTGACCATGGTTTTTAGTCCCGGACTAGGCTTAATCTGTGGCTGGAAAACCGTCCCTTGAAGTCTACAGGGGTTTAGGTGAGGAAGTGGGATTCTGAACCTCGCACTTCTGCTCTGAGAAATGCCCATGTGTTGCCACGATGTTACTGAGTCTGATTAATAAACTGTCATTAGTGTACAGCTCTACAACAATGCATTTCAAGAACGATATGTTGGTGTTTGATAATATGTATAATGGTTATAATTCAATGGATATTGCTCTCAAATTTGATAATTATGAGTTGTTTGGCAATACTTGCACATTTCATAATTTCATGTCAGATTATTTACCTCTTAATGGATATGAAGTTTCCCAATTTGACTGAAATAAGATCAATGTGTTTAACTCGTGGTGAAAAGATTGGTGTGCTTAAGAGATGTGAAATGTTGCTTATGAGGTGAAATGTTGAAATTGGTGGTCTGTTGAAGAATCTATAGTAAAACAGTGCGAACATTTGAGTATTGTGAATTAAATTATTTAAAAGTTAAATTGAAGACAATAAGTCAATTCTGATATACATTAAAGTGTACAAAACATTAGGAACACATTCCTAATATTGAGTTGCAACCCCTTTTTACCCTCAGAACAGCCTCAATTCGTCAGGGCATGGACTCTACAAGATGTTGAAAGCATTCCACAGGGATGCTGGCCCATGTTGACTCCAATGCTTCCCACAGTTGTGTCAAGTTGGCTGGATGTCATTTGGGTGGTGGATCATTCTTGATACACATGGGAAACTGTTGAGCATGAAAAACCCAGCAGTGTTGCAGTTCTTGACACTCAAACAGGTGCGCCTGGCACCTACTACCAAACCCCGTTCAAAGGCACTTCAATCGTTTGTCTTGCCCATTCACCTTCTGAATGGCACACACACACAATCCATGTCTCAATTGTCTCAAGGCTTAGAAATCCTTCTTTAACCTGTCTCCTCCCCTTAATCTACACTGATTGAAGTTGATTTAACAGGTGTCATCAATAAGGGATCATAGCTTTCAGCTAGATTCACCTAGTCAGTCTGCCATGGAAACTCAGTGTATTGTACAGTATATGTTGCATGTGAGCGTAATGTATTATGGTTCATTGCCCATACAGATGAATTAACACAAGCATGATTTCAAGTGATGATCCTTCAGTATTGCATGAAGAATTATCAATGGTGTTTTTGAGAACAACAACATTGAGTGCCTTTTTATATTAATGCATTTCAAAAAGAACTATTAGATACAAATTCAAACCTGCACTAAAGTGGCTTCCACATTTTGTGTTAAATGATGGTGAGACAGTAGCATGTCAGCTAATTTCATAGTTTGAATATAAAGGTACTGTATCTGCAAATTCTCTTTTTCAAAAAAATCCTCAACATAATAAAAGAAAAAATCTATTGTTTACTATCTATAATACTGTCTTCACAATTGCAGTAAGATTAGTTCTCAATGTTGACCACTAGGTGGAACTGAAGCTCCTTCAATCATATTGTTTTCTTTACTGTTATCAGATACCATACTACACAGTACACTACAGAAATGGCATAAGGATATTTTCTAATCAACATACTGAGGTTGCTCAGAGCTTTACCCTGTGCTCTGAGAAACTTGAGGACTGTGAAGGGCGAACGTGATGTGACCAATAGGCCTGTCCTCTGTGGATGTTGTTGATTGTACAGTATGCCGTTGATCCTTATTGACACCAAAGGTCTCTTTTATCTTGGTAAGTTCACCAGAGGGAGAAAGCCTGATTATCTATTTGCTGGGTCTATGATAACATTTCCATCAGATTGCTACTGTAAGGGGACCCCACGGCACAATCAGAGATTAGACTGAGGAGGCACTGGGGATGGATGGGGACAGAAGAGGGCCAAATGGGAGCACTGCATCTTTTTTACCAGCAATTGTTTGATTTTCATTGCTCATGTTATTTAAAACAGAACCTGAAGTACTGAAGGTTTCTGAGGAACATAGGACTAAGTTACACTGCCATAGATATAATATTTAGTTTTTAGGTACCAGTTGTGTAAAAGTAGCCCCAATTGTTGATCGCTTTCCTTTGATTTTATTATTTTATTTATGTAACTAGGCAAGTCAGTTATGAACAAATTCTTATTTACAATGACGGCCTACCTAACGGCAAAAGGCCTCCTGCGGGGACGGGGGCCTAGGATTAAAATAAATAAATACAATATAAATATAGGACAAAACACACATCACGACAAGAGAGACAACACAACACTTCATAAAGAGAGACCTAAGACAATAACATAGCAAGGCAGCAACACATGACAACACAGCATGGTAGCAACACAACATGGTAGCAGCACATAACATGGTACAAACATTATTGGGCACAGTCAACAGAGAGATTAAAGTAGATGTCACGCGTCAAAATCAAGATTTATGACCCTATGTCCTGCTAAAGTGTGCATGCCCATATTTGGGTTTCCTGTCCGGACCCCCTGTTGGTTTGGGGGGGGCGTGGTTTAAAGTGACCCTATGTTTGGTCCTCCTGTTTCTCACGGCTTAGAGTGTGTAAAAGAGTTTTATGATGTTTTTGAATTTGTCATGCTGTGTGATGTCTAGTGTCCTGTTTGGGGTTGTGTGTGTAATGAACATTTCAAAGAGTAAGGCCTATTTTATTGCTTATAGCCCTCCGGGGTTGTTTTCTATGAAACACGAATGTCCGGGGGTATTGGGCTTTGCAGCCGCCTTATAAAGCCCCTGAACAATCCATGTTTAAGACTGTACAAGATCTTAAAAATAACCATGGATTTTGGGATCAGTGACAAAGCAGTGATGACTGTAACAACTGAACCAGGCCCTAGGGTTGCCCATAGAGCAAGGACCAAGTATTAAGCCGCAATATATGATGCGCCAAAAAAACGTTTTTTAAATGTGTATAGAACCCAAATACCGCCAGCAAATGCGCTGAAAGATCAAGTGTTGATGTCTAATGGACAGCTGTGGGGGTATCGGTTTGATTACCTGGCCTGTAGAGTGACCCTCTATACGGTAGCTGAAGGAGAAGAATATACAGACCAGACTGTAGGCTTGGAATATGGTGTTGAAGACTGGTCGGTTTTTCGCAAGGTTGTGTGTCCTGAACTGGGCCTTATCACCAAGGAGTATAGTGTGTTCACGGGCCACGAGACCCGTTGGGAAGGTACCCCTGACTCCTCAGGAAGAATATTTCACAGGGTGAAAATACAAAGACAGAATGGACGTCCGTGCGGCTGCGTGGAGTTCTATATCGGCACCGAGGAAATCCGAAACCAAAACATTAGGGATGGTGGCCTGACTGGTGATTCCAGACTGCGTATGCTTATTCCTTTTAAAAGTTAGGATGTAATGGAATTGAACATGTTGCAGGTGTTGGATGCTCTCTTTATACAGAGCCAACAGCGGCAGAGCCTTGTTCATTTAAAGAAGTGTATAATATATACGAATCGTAAAGATTACGATTCAAAAGAGGCTCAAGAAGATACAGCTTCCGAAGAAAACTAAGTACGCGGCCGAGGTTAACCACGCCCAGATACCCAAAGGCCTGGTTCTACAATAAAAAGAAAAAAGCAGCCAGTTCTTCATTTCATCATACACCATGGATCTCCATACCATCTACGACGACTCCGCTACGTCATGGGGGCCCGACACTAAGGACTCTATGCCACGAAGCCCGACACTCTACTCCCCCCTGGCAAGACCCGAGACACCCCCTACATTTACACAGCCTGAGGATGTGTTTGATGGGGTGGCCAGTACTATTTTGTGGATACCATCAAGGCCTCTGTAGCTACACTTTTAGACGTGGTGATTGGCGAATATATACGAGAAAAATGCATCAGCTGTGAGATCAATCATCCCAGCCAGCGTCGTCATCCTTGCCTATACGACCCTCCTAGATACTACTTTTTCAATCATTTTGAGGAGCTGGTGAAAAGACTGTGGTCCTGCAGGTTTATACCAGCGCTGGTCATCGCACTGGAGTCTATGGGTCTTGTGCCGTCTATCCCTAGAGTTTACAGGGTAACCGAAGCCTTCCTACATGAACTGAAGGAGGCCATCTTCATCCACGAGAAACTCAAAGAAATCCGACACACCCTGGTGGACGACAACAAATACAGGGAAGCTGTGGTGGCTGATGTGATGCTTTTCTGGCTCAATAAATCCCAAGAGACCGAGTGACATTTTGTTATTTAGACGTAAAGCTATGGGTAACTATGTGTCTACGATGTTTGAGCGAATAAATACCTTTTTTCTTTTGAGAGACCTTACAAATGTTATGCATCAAATTATTGAAAATAATGTGAACAATGTAACGTTCTACACGACCAACAATACCGGTGTTATTGTAGAGCGTGTGTTAAAAATGGAGCAAATCATGAATAATGTACGACATACGGGCGAGAGTTTACAATGGACCCAAATGGTATCAAGGCTTGTTGATGATTCTGAAGAACTAGAAATAACTTTGTCTAAGATTTTACATTATTTGTTTGAACCACCATTTAATGTGAACGTGTATCATATTTGTTGTTTATATACTTATATATCAGACGTGTGTGTTTTAAAAATTCAGCAACACAAACCTGTAAATCTAAACCCAATATATAGGGTGTTACATGCTGTGATTGTTGAGAAAACTGGGACTTGTATCTTGCAACGAATCCTGAATTGTCTGTATACGTAATACTTGTTGCATTCTTAAAAAAATAAAAATTCACAAACTAAAATGTTGTCGTTATTTGAAAGTGGCTCATTAACGTTATTGTACCTCAGAGAGGCAAGAAGGATGGCTGAGCAGCTGTTGAAAAACATTTATTATAATCCCGCTAACCCCGGGTCTTATGGGGGTAAAGAGCGTTTACAGAGAGCTATAGCTGAAGAAACAGGTAGCCTGTTAAGCGATGCTAAAGTGAATGAGTGGTTATCAGAGCAGGATGCCTATACTCTACATAAACCTGTAAGAAAACAATTTCCAAGAAATAGAGTTTTTTCTACGCATCCCTTATCCCAATTTCAGGCGGATCTATGTGACATGCAGGCCCTTGCTGATAAAAATGATGGAAATCGCTACATGCTAACGGTTATAGATATTTTCTCTAAATTAGCATATGTAAGGGTGTTAAAAAATAAGAGCGGGGCAGAGGTGACCCGGGCCTTTGACTCGATCTTGAAGGCAGGAGGCGCACCTAAGAAAGTGCAGACTGATGGCGGAAAATAATTTTTTAATAATACATTTCAGAAGCTCATGAAGAAGTATAATATAGTACATTTTGCTACAGGCTCTGATTTGAAAGCTTCAGTTGTTGAACGCTTTAACAGAACGTTGAAGGAGCGGATGTGGAGATATTTTACAGCTCACAACACACATAGATATACAGATATAGTTCAGGATTTAGTAAACGGTTACAACAACAGCTACCATAAGAGTATACGGATGAAGCCCTCTGAGGTCTCTTCGGAAAACTATTTTCAAGTCTTTAAAAATCTGTATGGTTTGTTCCCACTTCGCCGTAAGAAAAAAATTACTTTTAAATTCCTAGTGGGTGACTTGGTGCGTATATCGAAGTTGAGGGGTGTTTTCGACAAAAAATACGAACAAGGTTACAGCGCGGAGTTGTTTACCGTTACAGAATGTCTGCCACGCATACCCCCGGTCTACAAGTTAAAATATTATGACGGGGATCTTATAGAGGGATCTTTTTATGAGAAGGAATTACAGAAGGTCCAGTTGGGTAAAGACAAAGTCTTTCACGTGGAGGAGATTCTAGATCAGATGAGAGAAAAGGGTAAAAAATGGTTGCTGGTCCGCTGGAAAAACTGGCCCTAAAAGTTCAACAGTTGGGTATTGGAGCACGATGTGGTGGATGCAACGGGGGTTAACTTAAACCCTCAGTCATGATAACTAGCGCATCATTCGCGTGTACACAGTAGTGCATCATGGAACACAGCGGCTTCTACCTGACTCTCCCCAGTAATGCGTCTGCACATATATATCGTAATAATCAGAGTTCTAATTATACAACCAATTTTCCAAAGCCTATAGAGTTATCAGAGGCTTGGGAAGTAGGTCTCAGCGAGATTACATACCCCCATAGTTGGTATAATATCAAAGATAAGGACCGTGATTTTTATTGCAAAAAGTTATCGGAACCTGCGAAACTTATTAAGCTTAAAAAAGGTTTCTATAGAACCGTCGACAGGATCGTCTCAGAGTTGAATGAACACCTAACCCTGAACAAGATGGAAATATTCCTATTCTACAATCCAATCCATAAAAGGATACAAATCTCAGGGCCTGCTAACGGTGGTATAAAGACCAGCGGTAATTTAGCCTACATGTTGGGGATGGGTCCCAATAAATGGACGTATGTGAACGATAAATTATTCCCATTCCCTGCGGATATACATGCAGGATTTTACAACATATTTGTGTATACCGACATCATAACCTATCAAAGGGTCGTAGACACGTGTGCCACTCCTGCGAACAGTTCATATAGACGGAAAGGATGGGGACATCGTCACTGTCAATTATGACAAGCCGCACTACGTACATGTCAGCAAGAAATATATTGAAAACATTCTGGTTGAGCTTAAAACGGATCAGAACGAAAACATTGAATTTACTTATGGTAAAACGATTGTAAAACTCCACTTTAGACCCACCAAAACCTCTCTACATATATAATATTTGTATTATATTTATAAACATAATACAAATAAAAGGGTTATGGAGCACCATCATCTCGACCCTAACCGTTATGTTTCATACTATGTGGATCAAGTTGGTAATGGACTACCAGGATATCATGGAGCACCGACAATGTACGGTGCGGGGATAGGGGGTATATTTCGTAACCTCTTTAGGATGGTTTTACCGTTTATGAAGAGAGGCATCAGCATAGCCAAACCACATTTAAAATCAGCGGCTATAAATATAGTGAGGTTGTAGCCAATGCTATGACCCGAAGGGCGTCACCAGATGCGGAGCATCAAGAAGGCTCGGGGCTTATGATATTGTCTCGAAGACCAAAAAAGAGACCCCCAGGTTTAAGGCGCAGGCCGGCACCTAAAAAGCGGAGGTTGACGGTTAAAAGAACCTCAGTAAGTCAAAGACGGGGTAAAGGGAGGAGGTCTGGACCAAAAACGACAAAAAGAATACTAGGAAGTATTTTCTAAAAGAATAAGCAACATGGCTCTTTTACACCGAATGTCCTCTGAAGCTATAAAGACAGAACTCGATCTTTTCACGGCCCCGTTAACGCAGCATTCAATAGATAGGTCCAGTTATGTGGAGATAGCCCCTCTCTCGGCTATTACCAATAACGGGCCTATCGAATTTTTCATACCAGGCCACGGTGACAACTATCTGGACCTCAACAACACCTTGGTACATTTACGTCTAAAAGTGACCAAAAGAGATGGGTCGAATATTGCAGGCGATGCCAAAGTGAGTCTCATTAATTACCCCTTGGCCACCATTTTCTCCCAAGTGGATGTGACTTTGGGTGAACGCCTAATCAGTCAAAGCAGCGCCACATACCCTTATAGAGCCATCATGGAGTGTTTACTAAACTACTCCGAAGACACTCTCAAAACACAATTTAGCGCCGGGCTGTTTAGCAAGGATACTGCTGGAGCCTCTATGGAATCGACAGACCCTTCCACCGGTGCAAACAAAGGACTAGCGGCACGCGCTCGCTACTGCGCCGAATCTCGAGAGTTTCATTTGCTAGGCCCTATACACTCTGACATTTTCTTTCAAGAACGGTTACTCTTAAATTCGGTTGATTTAAGATTAAAATTAACCAGGGCCAAGGATGAGTTTTGCCTGATGTCTCCCCAAGACGGGGATTTTAGTTTGAAAGTGTTGGGGGCCACCCTTTTTATTAAAAAAGTGTCTGTATCTCCGGCAGTACGTCTGGGTCACTCACATGCTTTGATGAAAGGAAATGCCCTTTACCCTCTCCAAAGAATTACCATGAAAACCTTTAGCATACCTGTGGGCAGTAGAATCTGCAGTCAAGAAAACCTATTTCTAGGCCCTTTACCTAGATATGTGGTTATAGGTCTGGTTGATCACGCCTCTAATACGGGCAGTTTAGATTAAAAAAACTTTAATTTTCAACACTTCAATGCAGAGTATGTAGCTCTCTGTCAGGACGGACGTCAGGTCCCTGCTAAGGCTTTCCAACCCCAATTTAATAACAACATATCTGTGGGAGAATTTTACAATCTATTCCTGGCTACAGGGCGACATCTAAAAGATCTCTCTTTACCTATTGACAGAAATGATTTTGCAGAGGGTTACACGTTGTATGCTTTCAATTTATCCCCTGATGATGACACCTCAGGAAGTCTGTCTGTGTTGTCCCAAGGTAACCTCAGGCTTGAAATGCGTTTCCGTACACCTTTAGCCTGTACGGTTAGCATGATTGTTTACGCATGCTCTGATTCAATCTTGGAAGTGAATGCCCGAAGACAGGTCTTAGTGGATTATTATTAAGGACCTTTGAGCAAAGACATGAATACCCAAGAGTTGGAAGGGCTCATGAGCCGCTTGATTGGAAAACAATTTTGTGGAGTGTTGGCTTGTGATGAATTACCTATTGAGATATGGCCTGAGAGGCCTGCAATGTTTATTGTCAATACCCATCCTAAACGCATGCCTGGTGAACATTGGCTAGCTATGACATTAGAAGAGGAAGGTGGAAGAAAAATCTCAACTTTTTTTGATTCCTATGGCTTTCCCCCCGGTTTTTCACATTTCCCTAATTTGAGCTTCACCAGACATATGATCTTCACTAGGTAAGATCGCCGGTACAGGCCTTACAGGGGCATGGCTATCGCTAGGTTCGACATCTGTTAAAGGGTCCGGTAGGGAAAGTGTTAAATGGTTAGTCTCTCTCTCCCCTTGTTTTACCAGAGTCAAATACCTTTGCATTAGGTTTGTGTATTTTTGAATCTTATCATAGGGGTTCAATCCTTTTCGGTTCAAAACATCCTTCATGGCCGTATCCAAATCATTTTCCGCTGTTTGTCTGATATTTTCAGGACCCTGCATTTGTTTTTTAAGTCTATCCAACTCTTGTTGAGCCACCAAGTACATTTTATTGGCCATCACACCGCGTGTTCAACCCCCACGTCTGGCCGCAATAAGGCTGGTGATGAAGGGCACGGCTATACTGAGTAAAGGCAGAAGAAAACCCCCAGACTGTTGTATACTATGTATTTTCTTTTGAAGACTGGCCCTTTTATTGGCAAAGAGTTTGATCGCGGTGTTTTGTCTCTTTAATTTTTTCAATTGGTTCAGGGTGAGTGGAATGCGTCCTTTGAGAAGATTCAAAGCAATCTCACATAGGGCTAATATGAGATCTGAAGAACAGCGACCCAAGATGGCCTTCCTTTCTTTAGCTGTAGACCCAACTAGCCTTCTCAAGAGGGGCAGGTTTCTTTTTAAACGCAGAGACATAGCGTTTACTTTTTAGGAAGGTATGCAGCAGGCCGCTCCCACGGAAACAGACCTGTACGTAGCCTAAGGTGTTCTGGAGTATTTGCTTTTAAATCCACGATTAAATAAGAAAATGGCTTTTTGGTAGCGTCCTCATAGCTCTCCATAAAGTATGCTTTCCTTCCAGGGTACATCTGCTGAGCTAGAGTGCTAATTTGCAGTTTGTCTCTAGGATTTTTAAACAATACCATGTAGTTGGCGTTCAAGCTAATGGTACGACTATTTTTACCTTGGTGAAACACATTCTGGACCAAGTAAAGCACGGACAGCTTTCTATGATGCGTATATTGGGTAAAAGCTCTTGCAATTTCGGGGTGTTCGCTACCCGCAAATAGCATATCGTCCAAAACCAGCAGATTGTTTTTATGTGGTGGGAGAAGTTCATCATCAGACAGAGATTCTGGTATTCCTTCAACAAACTTGATTTTTATTGTCTTCAATAATTCATCATACAGAGGTTGGTAACATGAATAACACCATACAATATTGTCAGGCTTTTGAGATAACATGTTCAGAATTCTCTAAAATACTTTTTACAAAAAAAGTTTTACCACTGTTTGAGGGGCCGGCAATTAATGCTGAAAAAGGCAGTTGTAAACGGGGGTCAAAATCCTCGACAGCAGTCATAATATCTTACGCTTTAAGACACACTGGGGCTTGTAGCATAAGTCAGTAGCCAAAGGGCAATGTGGTACCGTCAGGCAATAGCTGTCGCTTGTCATAGACTACCCTGAATCTTTTAGTGAGTGGGACGTTTCTTAGATGGAACCCCTTTTTATCCCTCACTATTTTTTTGTAAGAGCTCAAAATCTCCAAGTCACTATTCCTGTCATTTACGAACCCCTCGACCAAGCGCGTGATTGATTCCAAGTTTACACGCGGGGCATTTTCGTAGTTTTGAGTCACGCCTTTGTCTTTCAACACCACGTGATTGTCTTTAGTCCTAAAAGCATAGCTTTTTGGGCCACATGAGGACCATTCTGTAATATGGTCACCCTCTTCGAGTTCACTCGTTAAACCCCCAAGATAGTTGCTAAGTGGGGGGTTCCAATCCCCCGGTTTGCTTACATAGACCACAGAGTCTGTGTCGTGGTAAAGAACCCGCCGCTGAAGCTGTTCCATGAGGGTGTACAGTTCCAGTCGGCCATAGGCTGTGGTAAATGCTGCAAGAAACACATTTACATTACCAGGGGGTAGAACCCACTTTTGGTTGCGCCGCCATTGCACCAATGCAATGTCTTGACTCAAGAAGGAAAAATGTGAAATTTCGTATTGGTCCGAAAAAACAAATTCCAAAGATTCTTCGGGGTCTTTAATGATCGTCGTTGTTAGCATATTGCATCTCTGCACTAATTTCCCCCAAAGGGAGTTCAAGTACAATTTCGACACATTTCTTTTGGTTTCGTTGACCTCTATTCTGTCAGGGTCAAGAAGTATGCCTTCTCTGTCATGGTAGTCTTGAATGTACTTGTCTTTACTCTCTTGATCTGTGACCGATGCAGGATAGCCTGAAGCCATCTGCTTGCATCTCAAGAAGGTCTTGATGTACTCTTTAAAAAGTGTGTCTGATTTCCGGGGAAAGTTCCACACTTCGAAGATTTTGGCCACACGATACCCCTTCTCTAAAGCCTTAGAGAATTCAACGGTGACCCATACACCGGTCAGGGCTCTTTCTTGATCTGTGTGATCACATGGGTTTTCCTGGTTGTTGTTTTCACTGCATGTGCGACAAAGGGGAAATAAAAGTTTTCCTTTAGGACCCTTGTAAGGCAACACAGGTATAAACAGCCCCCTAGGCGGGTATCCAGTCGCTTTGATTAAACCAAAATAATTTTGGGGTACGTCAAAGTCGCTGTGAATAATTTCAGGATGCCCTATAGGATAGCATGAGGAACTCATTACATGAGGATATAGGGATGTAAAATCTACATAGCCTATTGTCTCGTCGGGGTGAGCTACATAACGCAATGTCAAAGCATTGGTCCGGCCTCCAAACAAGGCCTGTCGCGGTTCCAGGGGCTCTGGAGGGTCATATTGGGTAAGGAAGGCCTGAACACGAGGATCCGCCTTTTTGAGGCCTGTCCATTCGTGCTCCCACAAAACCACAACTTTTAACCCGTAAGTAGCCTTTAAAGAATTCAGTTTGTCTTGAAACTCTTGGTACATTTCCCCAAAAGTATTTTGGGTTAGGACACACATGGCCTGGGGGACAAAGCATAATTTACAACCGTGGAAGAAACAACCGTTGTACTCATACACTGTCTCAACCCCGTCAATCTGTGTGTATCCATCTACATGGTAAGGCCCAAACGCCTTCTCCCCCCGATTCAAAGCATGTTGGATAAAAATATCTTTATCCTGGGCCAAGTACTCCAACCATTGAATGGAACCACTAGAGTAGGCCTTGAATTGGCGTCGGTAGTTGTCTGGCGCTTGGATAGCTATAGATGCTGGAGTTAGATAGTGTGTACGATAGGTTTTCATGCACGCTGATGCAATAGTTGTACAGCTCCAGGGGTCAATGCCTGCATCTTTGATTACCTCTTCTCTGAATCTGAGGCATCCTTCACGAAGTATAACAACGTCATTGTCACAGTATGATTCCATCTCTTTATGGAAATCAAAAGTGCCATGTCTTACGGTCTCGTACCACGTCATGAATCTCTCACGCTCTTTGGGAGACATTTGATCACACCCGTACATTTCGGGGGATGGATAAGATCCTATATAATGTAGATTCTCCTCAGATGTGAAGAAGTGAGGGAAATAGCCTTTGACAGAGTTTTCAAAACCCAAGGCCTCTGGCATTTGAGCCAATCTCATGGGTAAGAAGCTTAAGCTGTCAATGTATCTCTGTTTGAAGGCGGGGTCAACAAAACATAATATTTTATTACCTTGAGCTATGACACTGGGTGCAACGCCTTGCTGTATCAAAGGGTTCAGAAGCAGATAGGAGTCATAGGCTCTAGCATTGTGCGCTATAAACGTGAAGTTTCTGTACTGGGCTTTTCTAAAATGTTTTAGAAAGAGCCGGGCACAATTGGGTCCCTCGGCCGACCACTTTTCACCCTTGAAAGTCATGGTAGATACAAAAATAGGCAAATGAACCCCTGATTGCTGATTTGTCTCAAAATCATAAAACACATATTTCTCTGTATGTTCATCTTCAGCCAAGGGCTGAATGTAACACTCGTGTGGTACTTCTTGAACCACTTCAGCGTCTCTGCTTTTCAAAGGCCCTTTACAGATTGGGCAATGTAGAATTCCACAAACATGAGGTTTAGGGCTATCTATTTTAAGGTTGTAATTGCAATGACATTTTGGACATTTCTTGTTAATGTCACAACTGCTTACAGATTTACAGGCCTTGGGGTGCCATGTTTCAGTTTTGTGTTTTTCGTAACAGTAGGCCGAACGACATGTGCGGTGACAATTCTCACAGGGGGTCAAGTTTAGCGGTTGCATAGGGCAATGTTTATCCAGACATACTGAACAGTTATAACGGCACGAGTTCCCCCCCTTGCGGGTGTAGCCTGTATGACAGGCTGGACACACATATGGGGCGCCTAAAAACGCTGTGATGTTAGTTACGGCATAGTAATGCTCATTTTGCACATAAAAGTATATAGTCTGAGGATGTGGTTCGGGTATATTTTGGAATTTCAAGAGAGCGTCATTAGCCCTACTGTGGTACAAAACAACAATCTTGATGTTCAGAAAGTTTTCAAATTTGACTATGTCCGAGAAAGCCACAGAATCCTGTATACCTAGACCCACAGCAGTTTGTAGCTCTTGAGCTTTTTGTAATGCTGCTCGATCAGTACATCCTGGGCTGAGTAAATGGGCCAAACCTATGGCAAAGCATAGCTTATTACCACGATTGGGAACGTTTATGAGGTAGGCCCTTTTATTGCTTATGATTTCTGACTGCATTAGGCTATCGAGCTTCCTTCTCTGACCACCGCCACCTTGGGGTTGACGTATTAATTGCACTACAAGTTCGAGGGTCCTATTTGCTAGCACGTTTAAATTTGACTGAACAAGGCGTTCTAGCAGGTTAACAAATTGTTCAAGATCTGCTTCACCATTCTGTAAAGTAAGCGATACAGTGCTATGCAGACTGTCTCCACAAATTTCCAACTGTAAGACATCCCTTGGTTCGCTATAAGCTCTAACCCTATCTAACAGTTCATTCAAAGTGTCCATAATCATTACGTAAAACACAGCATATTCCCGAATCTGACCCCCCCATGCGAAATTTAAAAACTGTCGAACCTCAATATTGTGGAATTTATTTCGGCGCAAAACATGTACACTGCGATCAAGACCTTCCCCCTCCAGATTTGCTAGACACTTGTCCAACTGTTCAAAAACATCGTATTGTGTTTCAGACTCTTCGGACATGGGTGTTAAAGGCTGGCTTAGAGGTGTATGTGGTGCAGAATTAAACCTCGGGCTCTCGTTCATCTGGGTAATTAGAGATATGATTGTTTCGGGAATCTGTGATAACATGTTTTCATCGGAAGGCCCTGACTCATTCATACGAGTAATAATTTCTATGAGTTCGGCTGGAATCTGGGATAATAGGTTTTCATCTATCGTCATTATGTCAATTACCCCCGCATCATTCATATGGTTAATTATATCTTGGAGCTCTGGCGGGATCTGGGCTAAGAGGTTTTCAATTGTCTCGCTTAGGTCTATAGGGGGCGCCATTTGTCTAATTAAGGATTGTGTTTACATATGTTATTTTTTTTTTTTTTACGGCGGTATTTGCTTGTTTTAACCCTACTGTTTTTTAACATACGGGGAAGCTCGCTACGCCAGAATGACACATCCTGACTCTATTGATGCTCTAGTAGAATACACATACGTCTTTGAAGTAAAACCTTTCGTGATTTTAAACCCTGAGTAACAGCCTTGAAAAACCTTGCTTGGTCTATTTCAGAATCGGCTGTTGCCCCCCCAGAATTGGCCGATTCAAGAAGGTTGCCCGCTTCACAGAACATCAAATCGTC
The DNA here is from genome assembly GCF_045679555.1 of Salvelinus alpinus. Classification (NCBI taxonomy): domain Eukaryota; kingdom Metazoa; phylum Chordata; class Actinopteri; order Salmoniformes; family Salmonidae; genus Salvelinus; species Salvelinus alpinus. The sequence continues at coordinate 56,985,906 of NC_092089.1, read as the reverse complement.
TACCTCAGAAATGTCATTTTAAACTTTGAAATCATCCGGTTTCGCTGTTTTATTGACGGGGGTCTGTGCGCTGAAATCCTCTGCGATGGTTGTCTGTGCATACTCCGCTGTTTGTAGTTGTGTAGGGGGTTCGATGTCTTTATACGCCGGGGAGGAGTCTGAAATAAAAATAATACATACATAAAAATAGGTTAACAACAAAATATGTTAGATAAAAAAAGATCAAATACATTTCATATATAATCCTATATATTAACATTACATTAATTAAATACCTCGGCTTTTTTGACGAGGGCTGTTCTGAAGAAGCTCTGAAACTATGGGAAGTTGTCTTTGGTCAACCAGTATTACAGCATCTGCCGTTTCTGTAGCTGGGTAGCCTGAAAAAAATATATATATATATTCGTCCTTGTTTTAACATATTCATGCATAAAAATGTATAAATATTAAAAATATATAAATAATAATATATATATATATATATATTCATACCGGGTCCTTGGAGCGCTGTCTCGTGAATACCGGCCCAGTAGTATTGTTCTGGAGGGGTTGAAGCGGAACTGTGGATCTGCGCACTAATTGTCCGTTGGTTTTTAGATAGATGTGGCGCTCCGTAGGACGTTCCCGGGGGATTTGACCTGCCTTTTAAAGCATCTGTTCTCGGCGTGTTTAATAAAACATCCGGGGTGAATGGTAGAATTGCATCAGAGGCCTCTGCTCCGCTGAAACCGTTCAGATTCCATAGGGAGTCAGTTATCCTTCTAGGCTGAATGTCCGCTGTAAACACATAAAAATAGCTTTTAATATAAGATGCACACACTTTTTGTTTTTAAGGTATAAATATGGTTATGTATGGAATTCTTGGACTCACGTCTACAATAATGGGACGGCGTTGGGATGCAGGCAAGTTGTTCCGGAGAACCAACGTAAGGTTCGAGCTCAGTTATACCTCGGAGTATCTGCGTGAATGCTTCAGAATCTATAAAACATTTGACAATATTAAAGCTCTAATCACTTTATATAATATTGACATGTTATACGTTAAGAATACAGGCCCTAATGCATGTTTAATATTGCTATAACATACACAATGTTCAAACAATTCCCCACAACAGCCAAATCTAATATACAACCTCTATAGATCTATATATATATATATTTCAAGAACTCACCTTCAGAAAGATCCATTAGGAGGTTTTCCAAGATGCTATTTTTAACGGGTCAGTCCGATAACGATTCTTGGGGTTTCTGTAGGGTCTGTTTGCAGCTGAGCTAAAACGCGGCTAACAGGGGAGCGGTTGTCAATAGAGTTTGTCCCCACTAACTCGAGAAAGGACGGTATGATTTCACATAGCCTAGGGTTGACTTTTTTTTTCGGACTAGACCCCAGCTATATTTGACTCCTAAGTTATTTGGTTCAAACAAAGGGATTGGTGTGGCTAAACCTTATGACTTTTTTTTGATATTCTACAACCTCCGGGAAATAGACCCCCTATGTACGTTTCAAGCCCTGGGGGTGGGAGTTCTAGACAACTCTGGACTGATTGACTTTTTAGACCCCTACAGCCTCTGTTTTAGACCCTAAAACATAAATTATGTTTTGAAAGGCATTTGTGTTTATGATGCGTAAGACACAGACAAACCTTTTGTTGTATGGAGGCATCTGTTTTTGTAGGATATTGTAAACCAAGGTTTCAAACGACCCCTGCCTAGAGAGAGAGAGAGATGTTATCTACCTCACTTGCTTTGGCAATGTTAACACATGTTTCCCATGCCAATAAAGCCCCTTGAATTGAATTGAATTGAATTGAATTGAGAGAGAGAGAGAGAGAGAGAGAGAGAGAGAGAGCCTTGAGCGCAGCCGCATGGGCTTTTTTTGAACACACACCCCTCCGCTTTTTCTTTGTTTTGAAACACGCATACACATACACTCCAGCACAAGCACGCACACACACGCTCGCACATGATTTTTTCCGAAAGTTTTTTTCTCAGGGACAGACTGCGCTAAGAGTGAACAAAACTAGAGAGTTCATGACATGGTGAGATTCTGCTTTTAAAACCATCTTTTATTTCATTCAAAATATTTAGTACATACATTTTATAACCGTTCATAATTAAGGTCTTTTACGCTGCCTTTCTTACAGATAAAAGGGCCTGGTTAGCCCTGACCATTATCCGTTTCCAAGTCATCATCAAAATGCCGGGCTCTCTTGCAAGGTCCTTCAAAACGCCGTAAGTTTTCACTCCAGGGGTAGATAATACGTCGGGCCTTTAGGTCATGACTATGTCTCAAGGACAGCCGAGGCCAGCGCTTTAACTGTTCACGATTTTGGAAGAGACTGTCCAGCTTATTCATAAGTGTTATGAAAATCGGATAATCCAACCATTTAAAACTAAACACAGGAATAAAAAAGTTTACATCTTTGCATGCTCTTGAAGATACAGGAGAATTGACAGACTTTGTAGCATTAGCACCATCATAAACTTCACAGGCTAAAATTGTCACTTTGTTGTCAGGGCTATAGTCCATTGAAGCGATTCTTAGGGCCTTCAGATCACGGCCGCCGAAGACCTGTTCTTCCAAAGCATATCCGGGCACATTTGTACCACTCAGGGCCTGTTCAATTTTACAGAGCGCCAGCCTGATCTTTAGCCATTCTCTCATCCCCAGAGCAGGAGAAAAACTCCCAGGTTTTCCCTGATAAAGGGGTTTGGGTCCACTGTCTGTGAATATCTTTACCGTAGAATCCTCCGGCTGGAATATGTAAGAAATATGGCCCTCACTCGTACCCAAAAATCCTTTAAAACATTCTGGAGCTTCACACAGAACTTCCTCAAGGCTTTGGTCACTGGGTTCATGACAAGCCGAGCATAACATCCCGAAAATTGGCATAGGTGGCATTTTTGTTTAATATTCAGGGGGTTATCATGTACAGTCTTAAACATGGATTGTTCAGGGGCTTTATAAGGCGGCTGCAAAGCCCAATACCCCCGGACATTCGTGTTTCATAGAAAACAACCCCGGAGGGCTATAAGCAATAAAATAGGCCTTACTCTTTGAAATGTTCATTACACACACAACCCCAAACAGGACACTAGACATCAAACAGGATGACAAATTCAAAAACATCATAAAACTCTTTTACAATGTGAGAAACAGGAGGAGCAAACATAGGGTCACTTTAAACCACGCCCCCCCCAAACCAACAGGGGGTCCGGACAGGAAACCCAAATATGGGCATGCACACTTTAGCAGGACATAGGGTCATAAATCTTGATTTTGACGCGTGACATCTACTTTAATCTCTCTGTCAACAGCACAAAGGTCAAGAAGGTAGAGACAACAATACATCACACAAAGCAGCCACAACTGTCAGTAAGAGTGTCCATGATTGAGTCTTTGAATGAAGAGATTGAGATAAAACTGTCCAGTTTGAGTGTTTGTTGCAGCTCGTGCCAGTCGCTAGCTGCAGCGAACTGAAAAGACGAGTGACTCAGGGATGTGTGTGCTTTTGGGACCTTTACCAGAATGCGACTGGCAGAACGGGTGTTGTATGTGGAGGTTGAGGGCTGCAGTAGATATCTCAGATAGGAGGGAGTGAGGCCTAAGAGGGTTTTATAAATAAGCATCAACCAGTGGGTCTTGCGATGGGTATACAAAGATGACCCGTTTACAAAGGAGTATAGAGTGCAGTGATGTGTCCTATAAGGAGCATTGGTGGCAAATCTGATGGCCGAATGGTAAAGAACGTCGAGCTGCTCGAGAGCACCCTTACCTGCCGATCTATAACTTATGTCTTCGTAATCTAGCATGGGTAGGATGGTCATCTGAGTCAGGGTTAGTTTGGCAGCTGGGAAAGAGGAACGATTACGACAGAGGAAACCAAGTCTAGATTTAACTTTAGCCTGCAGCTTTGATACAGTTGAAGTCGGAAGTTTACATACACTTAGGTTGGAGTCATTAAAACTTGTTTTTCAACCACTCCACAAATTTGTTGTTAACAAACTATAGTTTTGGCAAGTCGGTTAGGACATCTACTTTGTGCATGACAAGTAATTTTTCCAACAATTGTTTACAGACAATTGATTATTTCACTTACAATTCAATGTACCACGTTCATCTGTACAAACAATAGTACGCAAGTATAAACACCATGGGACCACGCAGCTGTCATACAGCTCAGGAAAGAGACGCATTCTGTCTCCTAGAGATGAACGTACTTTGGTGCGAAAAGTGCAAATCAATCCCAGAACAACAGCAAAGGACCTTGTGAAGATGCTGGAGGAAACAGGTACAAAAGTATCTATATCCACAGTAAAACGAGTCCTATATCGACATAACCTGAAAGGCCGCTCAGCAAGGAAGAAGCCACTGCTCCAAAACCGCCATAAAAAGCCAGACTACGGTTTGCAGCTGCACATGGGGACAAAGATTGTACTTTTTGGAGAAATGTCCTCTGGTCTGATGAAACAAAAATATAACTGTTTGGCCATAATGACCATCGTTACGTTTGGAGGAAAAAAGAGGAGGCTTGCAAGCTGAAGAACTGTCACGTTCGTTTGTAGAAACGGACCAAGGCGGAGCGTGATTACAGTTCCACATAATTTATTAATAGTGAAACTTAACAAAAACAATAACAATAAATGAACAACGAACCGTGACTACAGAGGTGCTACACATACACTTACTCAAAATATAAAATACAATATCCCACAAAATACCGGTGGAATAAAGGCTACCTAAATATGATCCCCAATTAGAGACAATGATTACCAGCTGCCTCTAATTGGGAACCATATCAAGCACACCAACATAGAAATATGATCGCCACATAGAAATAATAGACTAGAACACCCCAGTCACGCCAGCATCGGGGGGCGGCTCTGGTGCGGGGCGAAGAACCTGCTCATCCCGCGGATCCAGCCATGGGCCCAGGCTGAACACTGTGCCTGGACTGGACCTCGGTGCAGAGGAAGGCTCCTGTCATGGAGCGGGACTGGACGCCGTGTCTGGAAGCTCCGAACCATTGACCCTCGCCGAAGGTTCCGGACCGTGGACCGTCTCAGGAGGTTCATAACATTTCCGGGCTGGGAACTGTCGCCGGAAGCTCCGGGCTGGGAACTGTCACCGGAAGCTCCGGGCTGGGAACTGTCGCCGGAAGCTCTGGACTGGGAATCGTCGCAGGAAGTCTGGTGCGTTTTACAATAGATGTGACTCAAACCTCATGGCCATCCTCTGGATACATATCTTGAATATCCTTGAACAGTTGAAGTGCACTGGTGGTACCGGACTGGTGACACGCACCTCAGGGCGAACGCGGGGAGGAGGCACAGAACGTACTGGACTGGGGAGGCGTACTGTAGGCCTGATACGTGGTACCGGTACAAATGGCACCGGACTGGTGACACGCACTTCAGGGCGAGTGCGGGGAGAAGGCACAGGACATACTGGACTGGGGAGGCGCACTGGAGGCCTGATGCGTGGGGCCGGTACAGGTGGCACCGGACTGGTGACACGCACTTCAGGGCGAGTGCCGTGGCTCTCTATGGTCAGGGCGTGACAAGAATACCATCCCAACAGCTTTGCTGCAGGAGGGACTAGTGCACTTCACAAAATAGATAGCATCATGAAGCTGGAAAATGATGTGGACATGTTGAAGCAACATCTCAAGACATCAGTCAGGAAGTTGAAGCTTGGTCGCAAATGGGTCTTCCAAATGGACAATGACCCCAAGCATATTCCAAAGTTGTGGCAAAATGGCTTAATTCTTAGTGCCAGGGGTTCCGCTAGCAGAGCCCCTCGACAACATTCCGCTGAAAAGGCAGCGCGGGAAATTCAAAAGTATTTTTTTGAAATATGTAACTTTCACACATTAACAAGTGCAATAGACCAAATGAAAGATACACTTCTTGTTAAAACTTCTCTAAGATAGGGGGCAGCGTTTTCACGTTTGGATGAAAAGCATACCCAAATTCAACTGCCAGCTACTCATTCCCAGAAGATAAGATATGCATATTATTAGTAGATTTGGAGAAAACACTCTGACGTTTCTAAAACTGTTTGAATCATGTCTGTGAGTATAACAGAACTTATTTAGCAGGCGAAACCCCGAGGACAAACCATTCAGATTTTTCTTTTGTTGAGGTCACTCTCTTTTCAATAGACTTTTATTGGGAATACAGATTTCTAATTGACCTTCTTGCAGTTCCTACCGCTTCCACTGGATGTCAACAGTCTTTAGAAATTGGTTGAGGGTTTTTCCTTTGTGTAATGAAGAAGTATGGCCATCTTGATTGAGGGTCACTCGAAGTGTCCTGTTTGTTAGAGGCACATGACCAGAAGGCTAGCTACAGTTTGTTTTAATCCTGTATTGAACACAGATCATCCCCAGATCATCATCCCGTCTTCAATTTTATCGATTATTTACGTTAAAAAATACCTAAAGTTGTATTACAAAAGTAGTTTGAAATGTTTTGGAAAAGTTTACCAGTAACTTTTGAGATATTTTGTACTTTTATTACAAAATAATAATTATTTTGTACTTTTGTACTTTTCCACTTATTTATAAGGCCCTCCTTTCGGAAAAGCTGACCACGACTCCATTTTGTTGCTTCCGGCCTACAGACAGAAACTAAAAGAAGAAGCTCCCGCGCTCAGGTCTGTTCAACGCTGGTCCGACCAATCTGATTCCACGCTTCAAGACTGCTTCGATCACGTGGATTGGAATATGTTCCGCATTGCTTCCAACTTGTTGATTCGGTGAGCGAGTTCATTAGAAAGTGCATCGGTGATGTCGTACCCACAGCAACTATAAAAACATTCCCAAACCAGAAACCGTGGATTGATGGCAGCATTCGCGCGAAACTGAAAGCGCGAACCACTGCTTTTAACCAGGGCAAGGCCTTCACAAGGCAATCAAACAAGCTAAGCATCAGTATAGAGACAAAGTAGAGTTGTAATTCAACGGCTCAGACACAAGAGGTATGTGGCAGGGTCTACAGTCAATCACGGATCCAAACTCGTCATCAAGCTCGAGACCCTGGGTCTCGACAACGCCCTGTGCAACTGGGTACTGGACTTCCTGACGGGCCGCCCCCAGGTGGTGAGGGTAGGTAACAACATCTCCACCCCGCTGATCCTCAACACTGGGGCCCCACAAGGGTGCGTTCTGAGCCCTCTCCTGTACTCCCTGTTCACCCACGACTGCGTGGCCATGCACGCCTCCAACTCAAATCATCAACTTTGCAGACGACACTACAGTGGTAGGCTTGATTACCAACAACGACGAGACGGCCTACAGGGAGGAGGTTAGGGCCCTCGGAGTGTGGTGTCAGGAAAATAACCTCGCACTCAACGTTAACAAAACAAAGGAGATGATTGTGGACTTCAGGAAACAGCAGAGGGAGCACCCCCCATCCACATCAACGGGACAGTAGTGGAGAGGGTAGTAAGTTTTAAGTTCCTCGGCGTACACATCACGGACAAACTGAATTGGTCCACCCACACAGACAGCGTTGTGAAGAAGGCGCAGCAGCGCCTCTTCAACCTCAGGAGGCTGAAGAAATTCGGCTTATCACCAAAAGCACTCACAAACTTCTACAGATGCACAATTGAGAGCATCCTGTCAGGCTGTATCACCGCCTGGTACGGCAACTGCTCCGCCCACAACCGTAAGGCTCTCCAGAGGGTAGTGAGGTCTGCACAACGCATCACTGGGGGCAAACTACCTGCCCTCCAGGACACCTACACCACTCGATGTCACAGGAAGGCTATAAAGATAATCAAGGACAACAACAGCCCGAGCCACTGCCTGTTCACCCAGCTATCATCCAGAAGGTGAGGTCAGTACAGGTGCATCAAAGCAGGGACCGAGAGACTGAAAAACAGCTTCTATCTCAAGGCCATCAGACTGTTAAACAGCCACCACTAACATTGAGTGGCTGCTGCCAACATACTGACTCAACTCCAGCTCACTTTAATAATGGAAATTGATGGGAATTGATCAAAAATGTATCACTAGCCACTTTAAACAATGCCACTTAATATAATGTATATGTATATACTGTACTCTATATCATCTACTGCATCTTGCCATCTTTATGGAATACAGGTATCACTAGCCACTTTAAACTATGCCACTTTTATGTTTACATACCCTACATTACTCATCTCATATGTATATACTGTACTCAATACCATCTACTGCATCTTGCCTATGCCGTTCTGTACCATCACTTATTCATATATCTTTATGTACATATTCTTTATCCCTTTACACTTGTGTGTATAAGGTAGTAGTTGTGGAATTGTTAGGTTAGATTACTCGGTTATTGGTTATTACTGCATTGTCAGAACTAGAAGCACAAGCATTTCGCTACACTCGCATTAACATCTGCTAACCATGTGTATGTGACAAATAAAATTTGATTTGATTTGATAAGGTTGCAAGATCGATCCCCCCGAGCTGACAAGGTAAAAATCTGTCGTTCTGCCCCTGAACAAGGCAGTTAACCCACTGTTCCTTGAAAATAAGAATTTGTTCTTAACTGTCATGCCTAGTTAAATAAAAGTTAAATAAATAAATAACCATTAATGTTGTATGACCCAAATCAATTATTCCCGGTAGCCCCTTGGAATCCTATAGACGTTTAAAATAATTGAAAGATTAGTGGAATCTGTGTGGGTAGCTGGACATGTAGGATGTCCGCCATTGAACGTGTCTGGTGACAGAGGAATGGATGAGACTGTGGCCGGAATTCCTTTAACCATAAAGTGGTATATTTACTGTGCTGTGTGCTGCATAACAAATGAAACAGAACAGGTATCCTATCATATTCTTAACATGTATCCTATCAAATTCATAATCACAAAGATCAAATCATAACAATCATTATTAACATACTTAGAGAATTCAACATGCTGGTTCATTAAGAAGTCAATAGGTATCATCAGGGATAGTTATAACAGCTGATGTTGGATGATCCAAAGCATTTATCGCCGGGAGCAGTTGGCTCAATGTTGGATATCCTGCGGACGTTAGATAATATAAAAAAATATAGTTCTACGTAATATATACACTTTAACTTATAAAAATACATGCAATTGACATATTACCTGAATAGTCGCTGTCCCCTCCCTTTAGAATATCTGTAAAAGACACATATACAGTGGGGAGAATTTTGCAGGTTATCAAATCACCATCTGGTTGATCCAGAGGAGGAATGGGAGAAGGTCATGTGGTCTGATGAGACAAAAAAATTGAGCTTTTTGGTCTAAACTCCACTCGCCGTGTTTGGAGGAAGAAGAAGGATGAGTACAACCCCAAGAACACCATCCCAACCGTGAAGCATGGAGGTGGAAACATAATTCTTTGGGGATGCTTTTCTGCAAAGGGGACAGGACGACTGCACCGTATTGAGGGGAGGATGGATGGGGCCATGTATCGCGAGATCTTGGCCAACAACCTCCTTCCCTCAGTAAGAGCATTGAAGATGGGTCGTGGCTGGGTCTTCCAGCATGACAACGACCCGAAACACACAGCCAGGGCAACTAAGGAGTGGCTCCGTAAGAAGCATCTCAAGGTCCTGGAGTGGCCTAGCCAGTCTCCAGACCTGAACCCAATAGAAAATCTTTGGAGGGAGCGGAAAGTCCATATTGCCCAGCGACAGCCCCGAAACCTGAAGGATCTGGAGAAGGTCTGTATGGAGGAGTGGGCCAAAATTCCAGCTGCAGTGTGTGCAAACCTGGACAAGAACTACAGGAAACGTATGATCTCTGTAATTGCAAACAAAGGTTTCTGTACCAAATATTAAGTTCTGCTTTTCTGATGTATCAAAAAATGATGTCATGCAATAAAATGCAAATTAATTACTTAAAAATCATACAATGTGATTTTCTGTATTTTTGTTTTAGATTCCGTCTCTCACAGTTGAAGTGTACCTATGATAAAAATTACAGACCTCTACATGCTTTGTAAGTAGGAAAACCTGCAAAATCGGCAGTGTATCAAATACTTGTTCTCCCCACTGTACCTACGGTTTAATGTTATAACAATATCAAAGTGTAATATCCAAACAATTCCCAGAAAAAATACCTAACGCATCCAAATCGAATATATTATTTTCACTAACTCACCTTCAAAAAGCTCCATGAGGAAGGATTCACAGATGATCTTTTAGCTGTTCGGTCTTCCATTCTTATGAGCTGTTGGCCGAGGGTTTGTAGTTGCGTTAAAGCCGGTCGCATAGAAGTGTAGAATATGGTCTGTTTCATCAGGACCTCTGTCGTGACCGAGAGATAGTATGTAATGAATTTACAGCCTGGGGGTTTGTTTGCCTGTTTTTTCGGGGCGCCATTCTGTATGCAAAAATGGATCTATAGTACCGCAAATGTTTAGAGAACAAAAGCAGTGTTTTAAAACAACAGGAGGGGATGTCTAGACCTATTCTATACGGGCTGTATTGACTTTTCCTTCATAGCAACAGCATGGGGGTCTGTCCGATGTAAATTTACAGAGCGGGGTGGGGGGACCGTTAGTATCGGTGCTGATTAGAAATAACAATGTTTTTAACCCCAGGGGTCATTCTAGACATGTTATATCCCGGCTGTGGGTTTTGACTTTTGAGCCCTCACATCCTCTGGGGTGAGATAAATACGGATTTGAAAGGCTTGTGTGCTAATGAATCGAAAGAGACGTTATTGTTTCAAGAGATGCACACACACACAGCACACATACACCGCACACACTTTTTGATGGGGGTAGACAGATATCTAGACAGAGACAGAGAGAGAGAGAGCCTTAAGTGCAAAATGCCTTGGTATTGTTGAACACACACCCCCGAAAACCCTTTGTTTTTGAAACACACACATACAGTGGGGAGAACAAGTATTTGATACACTGACAATTTTGCAGGTTTTCCTACTTACAAAGCATGTAGAGGTCTGTAATTTTTATCATAGGTACACTTCAACTGTGAGAGAAGGAATCTAAAACAAAAATCCAGAAAATCACATTGTATGATTTTTTATAAATTAATTTGCATTTTATTGCATGACATAAGTATTTGATACATCAGAAAAGCAGAACTGAATATTTGGTACAGAAACCTTAGTTTGCAATTACAGAGATCATACGTTTCCTGTAGTTCTTGACCAGGTTTGCACACACTGCAGCAGGGATTTTGGCCCACTCCTCCATACAGACCTTCTCCAGATCCTTCAGGTTTCGGGGCTGTCGCTGGGCAATACGGACTTTCGGCTCCCTCCAAAGATTTTCTATTGGGTTCAGGTCTGGAGACTGGCTAGGCCACTCCAGGACCTTGAGATGCTTCTTACGGAGCCACTCCTTAGTTGCCCTGGCTGTGTGTTTCGGGTCGTTGTCATGCTGGAAGACCTAGCCACGACCCATCTTCAATGCTCTTACTGAGGGAAGGAGGTTGTTGGTCAAGATCTCGCGATACATGGCCCCATCCATCCTCCCTTCAATACGGTGCAGTCGTCCTGTCCCCTTTGCAGAAAAGCATCCCCAAAGAATGATGTTTCCACCTCCATGCTTCACGGTTGGGATGGTGTTCTTGGGGTTGTACTCATCCTTCTATTCCTCCAAACACGGCGAGTGGAGTTTAGAGCAAAAAGCTCTATTTTTGTCTCATCAGACCACATGACCTTCTCCCATTCCTCCTCTGGATCATCCAGATGGTCATTGGCAAACTTCAGACGGGCCTGGACATGTGCTGGCTTGAGCAGGGGGACCTTGCGTGCGCTGCAGGATTTTAATCCATGACGGCGTAGTGTGTTACTAATGGTTTTCTTTGAGACTGTGGTCCCAGCTCTCTTCAGGTCATTGACCAGGTCCTGCCGTGTAGTTCTGGGCTGATCCCTCACATTCCTCATGATCATTGATGCCCCACGAGGTGAGATCTTGCATGGAGCCCCAGACCGAGGGTGATTGACCGTCATCTTGAACTTCTTCCATTTTCTAATAATTGTGCCAACAGTTGTTGCCTTCTCACCAAGCTGCTTGGCTATTGTCCTGTAGCCCATCCCAGCCTTGTACAGGTCTACAATTTATCCCTGATGTCCTTACACAGCTCTCTGGTCTTGGCCATTGTGGAGAGGTTGGAGTCTGTTTGATTGAGTGTGTGGACAGGTGTCTTTTATACAGGTAACGAGTTCAAACAGGTGCAGTTAATACAGGTAATGAGTGGAGAACAGGAGGGCTTCTTAAAGAAAAACTAACAGGTCTGTGAGAGCCGGAATTCTTACTGGTTGGTAGGTGATCAAATACTTATGTCATGCAATAAAATGCAAATTAATTACTTAAAAATCATACAATGTGATTTTCTGGATTTTTGTTTTAGATTCCGTCTCTCACAGTTGAAGTGTACCTATGATAAAAATGACAGACCTCTACATGCTTTGTAAGTAGGAAAACCTGCAAAATCGGCAGTGTATCAAATACTTGTTCTCCCCACTGTACATGCCCACGCACACACACACGTCTTTCCCGAAAGCCCTTTTTCTCCGGGACAGGCTGTGAGATAGAGCGAAAAGACAGAGTCCCTTCGTTAAAGGTGAGATACAGCTTTAAATCCCTTTATTTAATTCTAAATCTTTAGTTATAGACCTTTTAAAACATGTTATAATTAAACAATTTTACTGCGCAATATTTAAACATGCAATCATGTTTTTATGTATAAACATTGTTGGACTACAGTTGTACATCATTACCAGACACAGTACTACACTTCAATAACCTTTAAACAAATCTACTGTTAAACAAAAGTGTACACTTTACACACATGTTTATTGACATAAAAAAAAGATCACAGTAACATGTCAGATAGAGTAGAAATGCTACAAAATCTGCTAGTTCGAATGTATTTTCCAAAGCCTGTCTGGATGTGAACTACTTTGTGCCTGGAAAACTTACGGAACGTGGAATGAAACAATGTCTTATTTTATACTAATACAGTCTTTCTTACAACAGACAGTTATAAACATAAACATTTAAACTTCTTATGGCTGGGGTCAGTATTGAGTAGCTTGGATGAATAAGGTGCCCAGAGTAAACTGCCTGCTACTCAGGCCCAGAAGCTAAAATATGCATATTATTAGTAGATCTGGATAGAAACACTCTGAAGTTTCTAAAACTGTTTGGATGATGTCTGTGAGTATAACAGAGCTCATATGGCAGGCAAAAACCTGAGGAAAAATCCAACCAGGATCTCAAATCTGAGGTTTGTAGGTTTGCCTATCCAATATACAGTGTCTCCGGGGTCATATTGCACTTCCTAAGGCTTCCACTAGATGTCAACAGTCTTTAGAACCTTGTTTGATGCTTCTACTGTGAAGGATGAGGGAATAAGAGCTGATTGAGTCAGGGGTCTGGCAGAGTGCCACGAGCTCACTCAGGCGCGCCCCCGTGAGAGTTAGCCTCGTTCCATTGCATTTCTACAGACAAAGGAATTCTCTGGTTGAAACATTATTGAAGATTTATGTTAAAAACATCCTAAAGATTGATTCTATACATCATTTGACATGTTTCTACGAACTGTATTGGAATTTTTTGACTTTTCGACTGGCCTGCGCGTCATGAATTTTGGAACTAAACGCGCAAACAAAAAGGAGGTATTTGGACATAAATTATGGACTTTATCGAACAAAACAAAAAGTTATTGTGGAACTTGGATTCCTGGGAGTGCATTCTGATGAAGATCAAAGGTAAGTTAATATTTATAATGCTATTTCTGACTTCTGTTGACTCTACAACATGGCGTGTACCTGTATGGCGTGCTTTTTCCGTAACGTTTTTTTTAAATCTGACACAGCGGTTGCATTAAGGAGAAGTTTATCTAAAGTTCCATGTAAAACACTTGTATCTTGTATCAATGTTTATTATGAGTATTTCTGTAAATTGATGTGGCTCTCTGCAAAATCACCGGATGTTTTGGAGGCAAAACATTACTGAACATAACGCGCCAATGTAAACTAAGATTTTTGGATATAAATGTGAACTTTATCGAACAAAACATACATGTATTGTGTAAAATGAAGTCCTATGGAGTGTCATCTGATGAAGATCATCAAAGGTTAGTGATTAATTTTATCTCTATTTATGCTTTTTGTGACCTCCTCTCTTTGGCTGGAAAAATGGCTGTGTTTTTCTGTGACTAGGTACTGACCTAACATAATCAGATGGTGTGCTTTCGTCGTAAAGCCTTTTTGAAATCGGACACTGTGGTGGGATTAACAACAAGTTTATCTTTAAAATGGTGTAAAATACTTGTATGTTTGAGGAATTTTATTTATGAGATTTCTGTTTGAATATGGCGCCCTGCACTTTCACTGGCTGTTGTCAAGTCGATCCCGTTAACTTCTTACGGCTGAGATCCCGTTAACTTCTTTGGAGTACCCCCCCCCTTCTTCTCAATTTCCACCTAAAGACATACCCTAATCTAACTGCCTGTAGCTCAGGCCCAGAAGCAAGGATATGCATATTCCTGGTATCATTTGAAAGGAAACACTCTGAATTTTGTGGAAATGTGAATTGAATGTAGGAGAATATAACACAATAGATCTGGTAGAAGAAAATACAAGGAAATAAACATACGTTTTCAGTTTTTCATTGTTGCTGCATCATCTTTCAAATGGCCAAGAACAGCCAAACATACAGATAGGATGCTGGGGATGATTTGAATGAAGAACATAAGATGGCAACAATAGCTGAGCAAAGTTTTAGACAGATAACTTCAAAAATGAGCGAGCTACATGACATAAATGCTCTTCTAACACACCCCCCCAAAAAATATATTAAAAATATTTAAAAAATTTAATAAAAAAATTAACAAACAAATAACAAGGGTAACTATTTACACATTTTCTATTTACAATAGTGAAGACCCTCAGTCCTCACAATATTGTGCTGCTGGTGCCATGGCCCATAGCAGTCTCTTTCTGCTGTAAAGCAGAGGCTTACTGAACAGGTGGTGCAGGTGATGGGGATTTTCCTGTGTCAAAGGGCACAACGACATCTCCCTACTGTGCCCTTTTTGCCCTGAGTAACATTCATGCCTGCAGAGATGAATCTGGGCAGGTGGACACCACTGGTTGGAGCAGAAGGGACAGAGGTAGAGGGGACAGAAGGTGCTGCAGTGAACTTGCTGTAGCTAGCAAGCTCCTGGATGAGCAGCTCCCTGAAGGCTAGCTGTGAGATGGGGGGCTGTCCACAGCTCTTGGCCATTTCCTTCTGGAGGATGAAGGAATTCACCACAGCAATGTCAATGAAATTATAGAAAAATGTCTTGTACCATTTCATGGTCTTGTGGACAACATTGTAGTATCCTATCAGTGCATCTGACAGGTCCACACCTCCCATGCCCTTGTTGTAGTCCTTCACAGCAGCTGGAATGGGGACAATTTTTTGTTGTCCCCTACCGTCCTTCACACGCCTGATGACGTGATCGCCACTGAAGGACTTGTGGATAGTTGTGCACATGACCACCTCTCTGGTATCCATCCATTTTACAAACAGCAGGCCATCTTCACGAATCCATTGCATGGTACCCCGCTTAGGCATGTCGTTCACCTTTGTTTTTGGAAAGCCCACTCTGTTGGTCCGAATGGTGCCACAAGCCCACACATTCTGCTTCCTCAGCTCTGTAAACAGGATAGGGCTTGTGTAGAAGTTGTCCACAAAGTATGTAGCCCTTCCCCAGCAGTTGAAAATCCAATAACTCCATAATGGAATCATAACTCAGTCCATTACCGGTAGCAAAACTGTTTTCCCCCTCATAAACAAAAAAATTGCAAGTGTAGGCACACACACAGAATCAGCCAAAACAAACAGTTTGTAACCCCATTTGGTTGGTTTGTTACGCATGTATTGTTTGAAGCTGATTCTGGCCTTTGAGGCTACCATCCTCTCATCGATGAACAGGTTCTGGGCAGGCTGAAAATAGGTCTTGCAGGCCTCAATGATGTTGGGGTAGAGAGGTTTGATTTTGCAGAGCCTATCAAACCTTGGTGTGCCTCTCTTCTTGTTATTCTCCCCATCAACTTCTGGGTCACTGATGTGAAGCGCCCGTGAGATAGTCAGAAACCTTTTACAAGACATGACAGTCATGGGGAAAGGCAGTTGATAGAAAGCTGACGTTTTCCAGTAGTCCCTTAGTGTTTTCAACTTCACCAGCCCCATGTAAATGACCATTGAAAGGTAGCAGAAAAGGTCTGACATGCCTCTTTCTTTCCTGCCTGCTTCTTAGCCCCGTACTTAATGGTGTTCGACACCAGGGAATCAACAACTGACGAGGTGAAAAAAGTTGAAAAAGTTGAAGGGGGCTGTACTTTGCAGTCATGTCTAGTTGAGGTCCTGGCTGCCTTTTGGGTCTAAAAACTGGTGGATTTGGTTCCACATCGTCTTCTAACACAGAGTGCCAACGACCATCTGACCCTCTGTCTGCAGGTTTCTCTCTTCCCCACCTCCGCTTCTTTGTCACTGACTTCACACCTCTAGATGGCCGGGTAGGTGTGGAGCGGGAGACAGCAGGCGTCCGGCTGGATGAACCAGCTTCAGAGGGAGATGGACACCTAGACATTGGCGCCTCATAATCAGAATCACTGCCACTGTGAAAGATTTTTTTTAAATCAGTAACAATACTTTCACGTATGAGCCCTGTATCAACAACATCAAATAAACATATATATATAGAGTACAGGGAACATAATCACTATGGTGAAGTGCTGTTCCATTCCATGTTTATGTAAAATAAATCTTAAAAATATATAACACACACACACACACACAGCATAGCCAATGTGTACTTTACACATTTCATTACTGATGATATTTTTATATACAGTGATCCCTCGCCACTTCGCGGTTCACTTATCGCGGATTCGCTATTTCGCGGATTTTCATAATGCATTTTTTTTTTTTTTTTGGTGCATTGTGCTCTGCATTCTGATTCGCTAAAAACTCACTCCCGCTTCTTGTATCAAAACATGCTACGAATTGTGCTATCATTTTGTCGTCTCGTGCAGTTATGTGTACGTACATAAAACAGCTTGGCAAATTTACATTAAGTTGGCCAAATTATCTTGTAATTTCGAACATCTCCTAAACCCATAATGTCGACGAAACGGCCTACACGTGAGTCACTGTATTTGTATACATGTAATAGTTGCTAATTGTAAAAAAAAAAAAAGTTTTCTATTTCGCGGATTTCACTTATCGCGGGTCATTTTCGGAACGTAACCCCCGCGATAAACGAGGGATTACTGTATTGCAAATAAAATAAGAAAATCTCCCAAAAAATCTCAAATGAATAATATTTGATATTATTAATTTCAAACAACGACATTAGCATTAGAACTTACCAGTCCGGCATGGCATTCTCGCCGTGCAGAAACATGTCTTCCGCCTGGGAGTTAAAACTAGCTTCGCTGAAAGATTAATCTTCCTGAAGCAACTCGGTCTCGCTTTCTCTATCAATTTCCTCTATAATTTGGGTTAAATCTGTATACCTAGACTTTGTTTTAGCTTTTCCTGCTTTATTCGCCATAATTTAAATATATAAACTTGCTGAAAATGCTATTGACTATGTACTGCTATGCGTAACACTCGTGGCTCCGTCAAGTAGAATTTGCAATGGCGAATGAAAATCTTTTACGCCAGAGTTTACGACAAAGGCTGGTCTTTGAACGTATAACCATTACATTGCCGTTTATATTGCCGTTTACCTCAGCTCATTGGCTATCTTCCAAGCTAGATTTCAAGATGATCAGTGGTCATTGGGCCAAAATACAGTCAATCAACAATAGACCGGTTCTACCATTGGTGCGCAATGATCTCATTGATTGGTGTCTTCAAATCGGTTTGTTTCGGTCAATACGTTCCGGGAAAAGAACCATCAAGTGTGGTTGTGTTAGTAACAACCAGAGGATTGCAATGAAACCAACCATGACTGGAAAAATGTTTGTTTAGTGTGTGTAATTACCACGAACGCTTCGTCCAAAGTTGAATGACACGCAAATCACGACGCAAGCGGTTTACAAATGTTTCGTGTTAGGCTATAAAAATGGATTTTATCAAACAAAACGAACATTCACTGTGTAGTTAGGACATTTGGCATTGCCACCAGAGGAAGATCTTCAAAGGTAAGCGATTTATTTTATTGTTATTTCTGACTTTCGTGACGCTAATGCTTGGTTGGAAAATGCTAGTAATACTTGTGTGTGCGGTGCGCCGTCCTCAGAAAATCGCATGGTTTGCTTTAAAAAAAAAATCTGACACAGCGACTTGATTAATAAGACGTTCATCTTTTAAATGATGTAAGATACATGTATTTACAAGAATGTTTAATATAACGAATGGTGTATTTAGAATGTTAGCACTCTGCAGTTTCACCGGATGTTGGCCTGGTGGAACGTTAGCGTCTCACCTACCCTAAAGAGGTTTTAAGACCACCAAGAAACATCTGATTTATCCCACTGCATTAATTAATAAGTGGGGTAGTAAATGAATCTGTTTAAGTCATAAGTAAAGGGACCAAATTAAAGAGTACAATTGCCCTTTCAAAAAGAGGCTGGCATGATTGACTGTGACAGCCACCCCCCTGGAGAGCAGCTCTCCTTTGATCCACAACCTAAGAAAAATCACCTGTTGTTTGGGTATCGTTATGTATATATGCCCTCCTATTGTTTAATTGTTTAGATAAAAAAAACATTGTTTCAAATACCCCTGCAGAGAGACACCCCCCCCCTCCAGGATATATCAAATGCATACACATGCTTTAACATATACACTATCTTGTTAAATAAACACTAACTAAAGTGTGACAGCTTCAAAGGAATAGATGCACTATATGTATAAATTAACACTCACTCTAAGAAGTGAGAACAGGTACAGGATGTCCTGACCGGATGCCCATATATTGGCACTCCCTAGAGCACGTGATAACTTCCAGCCAGGATGTCCTGACAGGATGCCCAAATATGGGCATGCACACGTCACCCGGACATAGGGTCATAAATCAAACGTTTGACGCGTGCCGTCTACTGTATTCTCTCTGAGGCAGTAGTGGTACCAATCCGGAAGCCAGGGAAGGACCCAACGAGGCCAACAAGCTACTGGCCAATTACTTTAACATCACATGTATGTAAGATTATGGAACGTATGATTACGGAGAGGCTAAATTACTTCCTGGAGAGCAGGTGGCTAGTATCAGGAAGGGTATGTGAACTATGGACCCAGTGCTCTGCTTAAAAGCAGAGATCATGAAGGCTCAGGTGAGCAAGGAGATGGTTATAGCTGTCTTTTTTTATGTGGAGAAGGCTTATGATATGATGTGGAAGGCGGGGTTGTTAATCAAGCTTGATAATATGGGGGTAGGAGGAAGAACATACAACTGGATAAAGGATTTCCTGTTTGGAAGGTCCATCCAGGTGAGGAAATCTATATCAGGCAGCTACCTGGTGGATAACGGTACACCACAGGAGAGCCTGATTAGTCCTCTGTTGTTCTCAATCATGATCAATGATGTTTACTCTCAGGTATATATTGGGAGGCTGTTATTTGCAGATGGGGCCTTAAAGAAGAGGGGAAGAAATGTAACATACCTAGTCAGGAAGGTACAGGAAGCAATTGATGAGGTAGAGCGGTGGGCATTCAGATTCTCTGTATAGAAAACTCAAGACAGTGTTCTTTACCAGGAGAAAAGGTGGGAGATGAGGTATACCTGATGTTATATAGGAGAAACTTGGAGAGGGTGGGGCCCTTCAAGTTCCATGGTGTATACTTTGACACTAGACTGACCTGGGCAGAACACATTGAGAGAGTGGTGGGAAGGAGTAAGAAGGTGGTAAATGTGATGCGCAGTCTGACTGGGAAGGAGTGGGGGGCTGGGCATTCCTCATTGAGGACCATGTACGTTGCATTGATCCGAACTGTAATAGACTATGGCAGTAGAGTGTATGGTTTGGCATCCCGGACCTCATTGGAAAGGCTAGAAGTTATACAGGGGCAAGGATTGTTATACAGGCGTTTCGGACCTCCCCAGTGGCTGCACTACAGTTGGAGATGGGGGATATGCCATTGCAGATTAGGAGACAGCAGCTGGCAATTAATTATTGGGTAAACCTACAGGGACAAAGGGGTGTCTCATCCCGCGAAAGGGATTTTACAGGCATGCCGGTAACATGAGCGAAGACAGACATGAGCTTTGGGTGGGTGGGTAATACCCAGGCGAAGGGACTGTATGGAAGGGAGTTTAGTCCAACGTTAGATATTCCTTTAGATCCACCATGGCTAATCCCGCCTCCAGTAGTTGATCTAGAACCGTTGGAGAGACTACAGAAAGATAGGGTGTTGATCCATCTGATTTGTTTTAAGATACGTCTGGATACTGTGTATCAGAATTCTGTGGCCATTTACAGAGATGGCTCAAAAGATCCAAGGACAGGACGTATTTGGTTAGCATTTGTAGTGCAGGAATGTGGGGTGGCAGTCAGGAAACATATTACAGATCATCTGGCTGTATATACGGTGGAGCTGATGGCCATACTGTTAGCCTTGCAATGGGTGAGGAAGTCAAGCCAGGCAGAGCAGTTCTAATTCATGTGCAGTGTTGAGTCTCTAGTTCTTTAGCTCACGTAGCAGACAAGACCTGCTTTATGAGGTGCTACAACCCATGGCAGGATTAGACAGATGGGTATATACAGATGAGATTTACTTGGGTCCCAGCCAATTATAGGGTGGAGGGGAATGAGGCAGTTGATGTACTGGCTAAACAAGCACTTAGTAGTGGGGATGTTGATGTTGTAGTTTCAATGAGCAAAGCAAAAAGCCTGATATGGACAGTGATGGTGCAGAGGTGGCAGGAGCAGTGAAATATAGATACTAAGGGCAAGCATTTATTTCAAGTACAGAGAAAAAGTCGGGGAGCGGTGAAACCCTCCCCTAACCACGATGCCCCGCTCTATGGGACTCCCGATCACGGCCGGTCTTGATACAACCCGGGATCGAACCAGGATCTGTAGTGACACCTCTAGCACTGAGATTTCCCACTCGGGAAAGATAGAGGCTGAGATCTAGTATTAGTTTAAAGAGTATATTGAGTAGAACGTCATTAGATATAGTCTCAAATATTTAATATGTTTTAAGAGCAATGGGGCTGGCAGGTAGGAGAGCCACTCTAGCTTTGCCCTCATGTTGGTGCTAGGAAGCAGGCTAGGTATCAACAGCCAACCCACTAGGGGCTGGAAGCTATATAGAGCTTCGATTGGTCAACAGCGTTGCGATGTCGCAGAGTATTTGCATACTCAGCTTTCCCCAACTTTTGTCCGGCCTGTTCATGCTCCCTCACCCATGGAAGTTAGGATATGCCATTTGTGTGGCTGCACAACTCCAACACCATCATTAAGTTTGCTGATGACATGACGGTGGTAGGCCTGATCACCGACGACGAGACTATAATAGGGAGGTCAGTGACCTGGCATTGTGGTGCCAGGACAACAACCTCTCCCTCAATGTCAGCAAGACAAAGGAGCTGATCGTGGACTACAGGAAACGGAGGACCGGGCATACCACCATCCACATCGACAGGGCTGTAGTGGAGCTGGTCGAGAGCTTCAAGTTCCTCGGTGTCCACAACACTAAGGAATGGTCCACACACACCAACACAGTCATGAAGAAGAAGCGGCAACGCCTCTTCCCCCTTAGGAGTTTGAAAAGATTTGGCACAGGCCCTCAGATCCTCAAAAAGTTATACATCTGTACCATTGAGACCATTTTGACTGGCTGCATCACAGCCCTGGTATGGCAAATGCTTGGCATCTGACCACAAGGCGCTACAGAGGGTAGTGAGTACGGCCCAGTACATCACTGGGGCCGAGCTCCCTGCCATCCAGGACCACTATACCAGGCTGTGCCAGAAGAAGGCCTGAAAAATTGTCTCGACTCCAGCCACCAAAATCATAGACTGTTCTCTCTGCTACCGCACGGCAAGCGGTACCAAGGCACCAAGTCTGAAACTAATAGGACCCTGAACAGATTCTACCCGCAAGCCATAAGACTGCTAAATAGTTAACCAAATAGCTACCCAGACTATCTGCATTGACTTTTTTTGCAATAATTATTTTGCCTCATTAAACATGCTGCTGCTACAGTTTATTATCTACCTGTTGCCTAGTCACTTTACCCCTACCTGCACTCAGTGACCAGTTTATTAGTTACCCGGTCAGACCCCCTTTGTCTCCAAAACATCCTGAATTATTTGGGGCATGGAAACATAGGTCCCTTGATACCGATTGAGCAAACAGAAAAACATTCCCCACACCATTACACCACCAGCCTGTGTACCGTTGACACCAGGGAAGAGTGGACAAATCCTGACTCTCATCAGCATGACGCAACAGAAACCGGGATTTGTCGGACCAGGCGATTCCACTCAATTATCCAGTGTTGGTAATCGCGCAACCTATTGGAGACTATTCTTGTTTTTAGCTGATAGAAGTGGAACCCGGTGTGGTCATCTGCTGCAATAGCCCATACATACGTGCCAAGGGCCGACGAGTTGCGAGTTTCAAAATGGCATTCTGCACACTACAGATGGACTGCGCCATTATTTCCCTATTTGTTTCCGTCTGTTAGCTTGCAAGATTCTTGCCATTCTCCTCTGACCTCTCATCAACGAGCTGTTAGCGCCCACAGGCTGTTTTTTGTTTGTCGTGCCATTCTCGGTGAACCCTAGACACTGTCGTGCGTGAAAAGCTAATTTTGCCCATTCTAATGTTCAACTGAACAGTAACTGAATACCTCAATGCCTGTCTGCCTGCTTTATACTGCAAGCCACAGTCACGTGACTCACCATTTGTGAACATGGTGGTGTACCTAATAAACTGGCCTCTGCTTATTAGGTACATTGACTCAGTATTGGTACCCCGTGTGTACACAGTGGCTTGCGAAAGTATTCACCCCCTTTGGCATTTTTTCCTATTTTGTTGTCTTGCAACCTGAAATATTTTTTTTGGGGGGGGGTTTGTATCATTTGATTTACACAACATGCCTACCACTGAATAAATATTTTCCCTTGTGAAACAAGAAAATAAGACCCCCGAAAAACTTGAGCGTGCATAACTATTCACCCCCCCAAAAGTCAATACTTTGTAGAGCCCACCTTTTGCAGCAATTACAGCTGCAAGTCTCTTGGGGTATGTCTCTATAAGCTTGGCACAGCTAGCCACTGGGATTTTTGCCCATTCTTCAAGGCAAAACTGCTCCAGCTCCTTCAAGTTGGATGGGTTCCGCTGGTGTACAGCCATCTTTAAGTCATACCACAGATTCTCAATTGGATTGAGGTCTGGGCTTTGATTAGGCCATTCCAAGACATTTAAAAATGTTTCCCCTTAAACCACTCGAGTGTTGCTTTAGCAGTATGCTTAGCGTCATTGTCCTGCTAAAAGGTGAACCTCCGTCCCAGTCTCAAATCTCTGGAAGACTGAAACAGGTTTCCCTCAAGAATATCCTTGTATTTAGCACCATCCAACATTCCTTCAATTCTGACCCGTCTCAGTCCCTGCCGATGAAAAACATTCCCACAGCATGATGCTGCCACCACCATGCTTTACTCTGGGGATGGTGTTCTCGGGGTGATGAGAGGTGTTGGGTTTGCGCCAGTGTTTTCCTTGATGGCCAAAAAACTCAATTTTAGTCTCATCTGACCAGAGTACCTTCTACCATATGTTTGGAGAGTCTCCCACATGCTTTCAGGCGAACACCAAACGTGTTTGTTAATTTTATTACTTTAAGCAATGGCTTTTTTCTGGCCACTCTTCCGTAAAGCCCAGCTCTGCGGAGTGTACGGCTTAAAGTGGTTCTATGGACAGATACTCCAATCTCTGCTGTAGAACTTTGCAGCTCCTTCAGGGTTATCTTTGGCCTCTGTTGCCGCTCTGATTAATGCCCTACTTGCCTGGTCCGTGAGTTTTGGTGGGCGGCCCGCTCTTGGCAGGTTTGTTGTGGTGCCATATTCTTTCCATTTTTAAATAATGGATTTAGTGGCGCTCTGTGGGATGTTTTAAGCTTCTGATATTTTTTTATAACCAAACCCTCACCTGTTTGGAGAGCTCCTTGATCTTCATGGTGCCACTTGCTTAGTGGTGTTGCAGACTCTGGAGCCTTTCAGAACAGGTGTATATATACTGAGATCAGGTGACAGATCATGTGACACAGGTGGACCTTATTTAACTAATTATGTGACTTCTGAAGGTAATTGGTTGCACCAGATCTTATTTAGGGTCTTCCTAGCAAAGGGGGTGAATACATATGCACGCACCATTTTATTTTTTTGAATCAAGTAATTTTTAAAATTTCACTTCACCAATTTGGACTATTTTGTGTGTGTACATTACATGAAACCCAAATAAAAATATATTTATATTACAGGTTGTAACGCAACAAAACCAGAAAAAGGCCAAGGGGGATGAATACTTTTGCAAGGCACTGTAACCAAGTTATCGTTACTCATTGTGCATTTATTCCTTGTGTTAGAATTTTAGTCTATTATTTAACATTTTTTCTCTGCATTGTTGGGAAGAGCCATTAAGTAAGCATTTCACTGTTAGTTTACGAAGCAAGTGACAAATGTATTTGTTTTTGTTGATTTTAACTCCGATTGTTATTTTGTGGAATTCAAACAGCAGCATTCTATATGTATTAATCAATTGTTATTTTGGTTTATCTATAAAAAAAAAATACATTTTTCAAAAACAAGAAAACCAGTAAAACAGCCTCAAAGAAGTCTGGTGCACTTTTTATTGGTTCAGAGACAAAACATTTGCTGTGTGTGAAAATCTTTAGGGCACTTGTTCCTCCTTGTACCATATCCAATCTTAAAGAGACCTTCCTGTCCATCTCCATTTCAAGTCGTGAGAACATTATGAAAAAGACAGACACATGACAAAAAAATTATGGCATGTTTCCCCCCCCCAAAAAAAATACAAAGTAAAAGAACTTAAACAAGAATCACTTTCATAGTTTAACAAAATAAATTACATTGACAACTCTTTTTTTATAAAAAAAATATGACTTCAGTGCATTTTCTTTGCAAAGCGCTCACTGTTCCTTCAATATACCACCTCATATACCATATTTTAAAATACCCTGACATCAATGCAATGGCCTTAAAGGGATAGTTTGGGGTTTTGGCAATTCATTTTTATTTCTCTGCATCCAGTATGAATGAAGGTAGAGGTGCTGTAGTTTCGCAAGCCAATGCTAACTAGCTTAGTGCAAAGACTGGAAGTCTCCGGGTACAGCTAGTTAGCATTGGCTTGCGAAACTACCTCTAACCCTTAACTATCCCTTTAAGGATACGAACAGTCATCACGCCACACAGGAACCCCCTTTCTGGAAACACAGAGTGCATATCAAAACTTCACAGCCTTTTCATCTTTGTCGTCATCTCAAGACACAAAACCAGACAGAAAAGGCACAAGTAACTACAGTTTGAGTAATACTGGACAAAGAGAAAACAACATGTGCATTTATTGTTGATTAAAGATTTTGGTCATTTACAAATGTATTCATATTTATTTTACATATATATATTAAGATAGCAGTATCAATAGAGATACAGAAAGTAAGATCGAGAGATTTAAAGAAATCGTCAAAAAGAAAAAAGTGCATTTTATAACAAACCTGAATATTGCAGAAGAACTAACATTTAAGTTAACAATTGTATTGAAAACTGTATAAAAACAAAGCAATACAAAACCCAAAAACAAGAGTAGCAACAAAAAGCGCAAAGGACGCATGACGTATCAAAGAGTGGAGACTAAGTGCTCTGGTCTTGATTGGTTGAGTCTCCGCCTTTAGCTCCTCCCTCTACCAATTCTGAACCAGTCGCTCTGGACCCCAACCCTGGTGGCTCCTGCCTCTCAAACAGCTGTCCAATCCTGTGTGTGGGAGGGGGGGACGGTCCTGCCTGGCCATGTGAGGGCCATCGTTCTCTGGTCTCTGCCTCAGACCTGTGTGAGTGGGAGGAGCTGTGATATTGCTTTGTGTTTATCATCTCTGAGTCCATCCTACCCTGCTGCGAGGTGGAGGGTTTGGAATGTATGGGTGGGGTTAAACTGGGAATGCACAGCCCTGATTGGCTGGCTCCTACTACTTCCTGGCTGTCTGACCAGTGGTCCCCAGGAGTTCTGAGCCCTTGAGTTCTGGGGGTCCTGCACCAGGGGGCTTCCCTCCTGGTCTGGCCCAGTAGAAGCCCCTCCATCGGGGGAGAGGAGGCCAAGGTGGGGGTAGTGGGGTGGGAGCGGGGACGAGCCTGCACCATCTGAATGCCCCCAATGGAGATCATCAGGTAGGGCACCCTGGCCTGCTGTGAGTGCAGAGGCAGGTGGCTGAAGATTCGGTCCATGGACTGGGACTGGGCTTTAGGGCTGTCACTGGGGGACAGATGGAAAGCTGGGGGGAATGACAGGCAGGGCTCTGGACCAATCTGCCCTTCACTTGGTGTTCCTATTCTCTCCTGTTGGGGGAGCAAGGACCTCATCATTACTTTACACAGTAGAACAAAACACTGAACTTGTTTTCACATTGCCTTTGGCTAAACTGGGCTTCCAATGCAGGTTTTAAAACACAGGGGAGGGAAGCAACAAGACGCAACCACAGGCATTAAACACCATCAACCATCAAAAGTAAATTTACAAAGTATAGCATAGTTATGTATTTAGGCCTCTGCTATTCTCATATAGTGAGTGTTAGCTTAGTACCAAATACGACCCTTTATGAATTATTGTTGAATCATATTTATTTCAGTGGCACTAGTGTATTAAATATCTCTCTTTTACAAGAGTTAATTTTAGTAAGTCAAACAATTTGACATGGGAATATAACCTATAACTTGTCTCTATGTCATCTAGCTTGCACATAAATTACTTTTTATAAAAGTACTATCAGAACTTGTCCAATATGCTTGGTCTAAGGCAATACGATGCATTTACTACTGACCATTACTGACAATGTAGTTATGTGGAGGGATGGCTAATTACATCTCATTTTGTAACTGACAAGAATAACTGTGGATTAAAATAACATGAAAAACTACAGGATCAGAAAGTGAATTAAATACATAACTTACCATTGAACCCACCTGTCTGCGATCGCTGGCCATCAAACTGGGGATGTCCCATGGCAAACGACTGGGTGAGCTGCGAGGTCTATGCTGAACCCCCAGGGGGGAGGGAGAGGCCCGGGCCCACAACACCCGATACTGGCTAGGGGACATCGGCCGGAGAGGGGCGAGAGGCCGCATGGGGTACAGGGGAGATAGAGCTCTGATTGGGGATGGTCCTCTCTTGGGGGAAGGCGAGAGGTGTCGGTTGTGGGAGGCCAGCTCCCGTCTGGGGGAAATGCTTCGGATGGGAGAGCAGCTCTCACTGCTAGGGGAGAAGGCCCTGGGGGAGGCATCCCAGCCCCGGCAGGAGAACAGTGCCCTCCGGCTTTCTGGAGAGGAAGCATGCCCGCTGGGCCACATTCTACGGCTGGGAGAGAGCTCCTGGCTGGGACAGGGGCTGGGATCTGGCTGGAGTTCTGGGGCTGAGGGGTCAGGCGTGCCCTGCTGGGTCCGTCTTCCGCTGCTGGAGTGCCCCCTTGCGGACAGACTGCGGTCGGAGGAGCAGGATGAGGGCAGCTCATCGTGAGATGAGGACTCTTCCTCTTCCTCATCATCGTCCTCCTCTGAATCATCCACGTCAGAGAACTGGTGCTCATCCTGGTCCTCGGAGCCAGACAAATGCTCTACAATACCTCCTGATGAGAAGAGGGGGAAACTTACACTATGCCTAATTCTCCAAACTCCAGTCCTCCAGTCTACACCTAAATGAACACAGTTGTGTTCAGTAGTCACGAAATGGAAGCAGTTAGAAACAGAGTGAAATGGGGAGGTACTATCAGAACTTGTCCAATACGAAACGCTTGGTCTAAACTAGTTCCAGATTGAAAGGCAAGACTGAAAACCAGCAGACAATGCAGCTCTCCAGATACGGAGTTCATCTAAGTCACTCTGGACTTAGTGAGCTGTAAAAGTATTGGGACACTGACATTTGAAGTTGTTTTGGCTTTGTACTCCAGCACTTTGGATTTGACTATGAGCTTCAATAAAAATAGAATATGTTTCTAAACACTTCTACAATAATGTGGACGCTACCATGATTATAAATAGTCCTGAATGAATCGTGAATAATGATGAGTGAGAAAGTTAGACGCACAAATACGCTAATCTCCCCTTCTATTGTAATGGTGAGAGGTTAGCATGTCTTGGGGGTATAATACTTGTGTCTAACTTTCTCACTCATCATTATTCACGATTCATTCAGGAATATCCATAATCATGGTAGAATCCACATTAACGTAGAAGTGTTTAGAAAATTATATTGTTATTTACAATAAAAGTGACTCTAAAATGACACGATACATTATTTACCATTCATTACTATTGGGCAAAAACATTTCTGAACACAAAAACTGAAAATGCATTCAACAGGTTTGTAGAGTCACAAGCTTGATGTAATCATTGCATGCTAGGAATATGGGACCAAATTCAAAAACTTTGACTACTTTAAAACACATTACTAAATTTGTCCCAATACTTTTGGTCCCTGAAAATGAGGGGACTACGTACAAAAAGTGCTGTAATTTCTAAACGGTTCACCAGATTTGGATGAAATGACCCTCAAATTAAAGCTGACAGTCTGCACTTTAACCTCATAGTCATTGTATCATTTCAAATCCAAAGTGATGGAGTGCAGAGCCAAAACATAAAAAAAATTGGGCACTACCACAATACTTGGAGCTCACTGTATACAAACACACATTCATACACACAAACACATGAAATGGGCACAAGGACCAGGACAGGCTGGCTTCCTATCCAACATAACATTCTATCAACCTGATATTATAAATAGCAAGCAGATGGACAAGGTTTGATTTAATGGAATCGTGCTGCTGTTTCCATTCATGAAGTCTAACAGCTGGCTTTTGAATGGAAGGGTTATTTGAATGGGCTGTCCTCGGCTCAGTGTTGAGTGCAGTCTGCTACCGGGAGGGATTGAGAGAGGGATGGGTGGCATTGAGCCTGCACAGAGAGGGGGTGGATGTGAATGTCTGGAATGCTGTTCTTTAAAGGCCAGGACTGCAGCCTTGAAAACAACACTGTACATCTCTCCCATCCTGCAGCAGAAACAGACTCTATGGAATGTATTTGGCCATGTATTCTTTATGTATTAATTTAATATTTTTAATTTCTCTTTAGCACGACAGAGGAACGAGAATAGCAACATATTGCCTTACATATCCAACATACATGGCATGCCCAGTTCCAGTTTCTTTAGAGGAGCAGATATAGCTACAAGGCTAGCTATCGAGTCAGGTTTGAGGAAAGATGTTTGATGGGTGAAGTTTCCTCCCTATGGTATTGTACCTGCTTCCTCGGTCTCTGGCTCGTCCAGTGAAGACCCAGACGTTCCCATTGACTGGCACTTCTTCCCATGAGCCTTGGACTTCATGTGCTTGGTAAGGTTCCCTATGAAGACAAGGAAAACAAGAACAGCAAAGCCGAATTAGACTGAACCGGAGCAGGGTAGATGAGGAATAATTGATGGTGCGGGGAGAGACCAGAGTACAACCAAATAGTCGAGCATAGCTAGGTTTGCAAAATTCTGGGAACTTTCAATAAATTCCCTGTTTTTTCCAGAATCCCAGTTGGAAGATTCCCAGAATCAGACCATTAGCTATGAAACTTGAAACTGAGCTCAGGTGCATTCTGTTTCCGTTCATCATTCTTGAGATGTTTCTACAACTTGAACTTGAATATGATTTTGAAAGGCACACACCTGTCTATATAATGTCTCACAATTGACAGTGCATGTCAGAGCAAAAACCAAGCCATGAGGTCGAAGGAATTGTCCGTAGAGCTCCGAGACAGGATTGTGTCGAGGCACAGATCTGGGGAAGGGTACTAAAACATTTCTGCAGCATTGAAGATCTCCAAGAACATAGTGGCCTCCATCATTTTTAAATGGAAGAAGTTTGGAACCACCAAGACTCTTTCTAGAGCTGGCCACCCAGCCAAACTGAGCAATCGGGAGAGAAGGGCTTTGGTCAGGGAGGTGACCAAAAACCCGATGGTCATTCTGACAGAGCTCCAGAGTTCCTCTGTTGAGATGGGAGAATCTTCCAGAAGGACAACCATGCAGCACTCCACCAATCAAATCAAAGTTTATTTGTCACATGCGCCGAATACAACAGGTGTAGACCTTACAGTGAAATGCTTACTTACAGGCTCTAACCAATGGTGTGGGAAAAAAATATGTGTGTGTGTGTGTAGGTAAGTAAAGAAATAAAACAGTAAAAAGACATTTGAAAATAAGAGTAGCAAGGCTATATACAGACACCTGTTAGTCAGGCTTATTGAGGTAGTATGTACATGTAGGTATCGTTAAAGTGACTATGCATATAAGATAAACAGAGAGTAGCAGCAGCGTAAAAGAGGGGTTGGGGGGCTCAAAATGCAAATCGTCCAGGTAACCATTTGGTTACCTGTTCAGGAGTTGTATGGCTTGGGGGTAAAAACTGTTGAGAAGCCTTTTTGTACCGTAGACTTGGCACTCCGGTACCGCTTGCCATGCGGTAGTAGAGACAACAGTCTATGACTGGGGTGGCTGGGGTCTTTGACAATTTTTAGGGCCTTCCTCTGACACCGCCTGGTGTAGAGGTCCTGGATGGCAGGCAGCTTTGCCCCAGTGATGTACTACCCTCTGAAGTGCCTTGCGGTCGGAGGCCGAGCAATTGCCGTACCAGGCAGTGATGCAACCGGTCAGGATGCTCTCGATGTTGCAGCTGTAGAACCTTTTGAGGATCTCAGGACCCATGCCAAATCCTTTTGGTTTCCTGAGGGGGAATAGGCTTTGTCGTGCCCTCTTCACGACTGTCTTGGTGTGTTTGGACCAATCTAGTTTGTTGTTGATGTGGACACCAAGGAATTTGAAGCTCTCAACCTGCTCCACTACAGCCCCGTCGATGAGAATGGGGACGTGCTCGGTGCTCCTTTTCCTCTAGTCCACAATCATCTCCTTAGTCTTGGTTACGTTGAGGGATAGGTTGTTATTCTGGCACCACCCGGCCAGGTCTCTGACCTCCTCCCTATAGGCTGTCTCGTCGTTGTCGGTGATCAGGCCTACCACTGTTGTGTCGTCAGCAAACTTAATGATGGTGTTGGAGTCGTGCCTGGCCATGCAATCGTGGGTGAACAGGGAGTACAGGAGGGGACTGAGCACGCACCCCTGGGGAGCTCCAGTGTTGTGAATCAGCGTGGCAGATGTGTTGCTACCTACCCTCACCACCTGGGGGCGGCCTGTCAGGAAGTCCAGGATCCAGTTGCAGAGGGAGATGTTTAGTCCCAGGTTCCTTAGCTTGGTGATGAGCTTTGAGGGTACTATCAGGCCTTTATGATAGAGTGGCCAGACGGAAGACACTCCTCAGTAAAAGGCACATTACAGCCGGCTTGGAGTTAGTCAAAAGGCACCTAAAGGACTCTCAGACCATGAGAAACAAGATTCTCTGGTCTGATGAAACCAAGAATGAACTCTTTAGCCTGAATGCCAAGTGTCACATCTGGAGGAAACCTGGCACCATCCCTACGGTAAAGCATGGTGGTGGCAGCATCATGCTGTGGGGATGTTTTTCAGCGGACAACGCAGGAGTAGCTTCGAGACAAGTCTTTGAATGTCCTAGAGTGGCCCAGCCAAAGCCCGGACTTGAACCCAATCGAACATCTCTGGAGAGACCTGAAAATTGCTGTGCAGCGACGCTCCCCATCCAACCTGACAGAGCTTGAGAGGATCTGCAGAGAAGAATGGGAGAAACTCCCCAAATACAAGTGTGCCAAGTTTGTAGCGTCATACCAAAGAAGACTTAAGGCTATAATCGCTGCCAAAGGTGCTTCAACCAAGTACTGCTTAAAGGGTCTGAATACTTATGTAAATGTGATGTCAGTTTCTTTTTTTTTTATACACTGCTCAAAAAAATAAAGGGAACACTTAAACAACACAATGTAACTCCAAGTCAATCACACTTCTGTGAAATCAAACTGTCCACTTAGGAAGCAACACTGATTGACAATAAATTTCACATGCTGTTGTGCAAATGGAATAGACAAAAGGTGGAAATTATAGGCAATTAGCAAGACACCCCCAAAAAAGGAGTGATTCTGCAGGTGGTGACCACAGACAACTTCTCAGTTCCTATGCTTCCTGGCTGATGTTTTGGTCACTTTTGAATGCTGGCGGTGCTCTCACTCTAGTGGTAGCATGAGACGGAGTCTACAAACCACACAAGTGGCTCAGGTAGTGCAGTTCATCCAGGATGGCACATCAATGCGAGCTGTGGCAAAAAGGTTTGCTGTGTCTGTCAGCGTAGTGTCCAGAGCATGGAGGCGCTACCAGGAGACAGGCCAGTACATCAGGAGACGTGGAGGAGGCCGTAGGAGGGCAACAACCCAGCAGCAGGACCGCTACCTCCGCCTTTGTGCCAGGAGGTGCACTGCCAGAGCCCTGAAAAATGACCTCCAGCAGGCCACAAATGTGAAGCCATATGGCTCTTCTCGCAGGCTCTATTTCCTTATGTTGTTTTTTCCTGGTTATATGTTCATTGAACAACACAGCAGTTTTCCGGCATTTTTTGTTATTTCTGTATAATAAGAAAATTGACAAAGTTGGCTCTTTTACAATGGGGGTCAACGGGAAAGAATGTTTGTTTTCCCCAATTTGTGGGCGTGGTCGAGGGGAATTCCTTCTTATGACGTGACTATCAACTTGGAGTATAGCTAATCGTTAAAGAAACTGCTCAACCATATACGAAGCAGAGCGACACTGAATGCCATATTATGACTTGGGGGCCTATTTAGAAAGGTCACACCTCCTCTTCCTCACCTTTGGTTTTGAAGGCGAAGTTGCAGTGTTTGCAGATGTAGGGCCGGAGATCCGTGTGTGTTCGAATGTGCTTCCTTAGCATGCTGGGCTTCTTACAGCGGATCCCGCACTCTCCGCACACATAGTTTCCTCTGCCGCGACCCCGCACATACACATACTCCTCATTACACTTGTACCTGATGGGAAAGAGGGAGAGAGAGAGGAAGTGGGGGGATAGAGAGTGAGAAAAGATAAACAAAATACATAGTAAGTTAAAAGTAGGTAAAGATAGCTCCCTGGGCCTACTCTACACAAGGCACTCTTCACATCAGAACAGGTTAGCCCCACTAAACCCCGGCTTCCTTTAAGTCCCCCTGTAGTTCGCTCTCTCCAGCCTGTCTACGCCTGTAGCAGGCAGGCAGGCAGGTAGACAGAGAACCCAACCTTTATCCTCAGTTTGGTTGGCTCGGTCAACAACAGCAGCAGCTACAGAGAGGGAAGCCTGGCTTTAGCCAACTGCCCTCAAAGTTACAATACATACAAAATCCAACTCTACATTTCGCCCTACTCTATAAAAGACTAGTTTATATGTTGTTTTTAATGCTTACGAAAATACTATGCACTACCCAGCATGATGTACACTCATCTTTAAATAGAGAATTTGTCATACAGTATACTAGATCAACATGAATAAAGATCAGTATTCGCATTGGGCTTTCCAATGAGGCAACAACAGTACTTTGAACACATTCTTACTCAACTGAGAAACAGTCTCCAGAGTGCCATTCTATTGCATTCACTCAGTACAGCTTGTGTCTGCACACTGACACACATTTCGTGGCATGGCTAAAAATATTGCCTCACATTTCCAGCAGAGCGAGACTCAAGCTGCACACATCTGCCTTTCAATCAGGGAGCACTCAAGGTGTTCCTGCAAGGAAGCTGACAAATCATTCCCAGTTGTACAATGGCATCATGACTGATAGAGCAAACAGATGTGACGAAGCACAACTCTTCCTATTACTCTTTTAGATGGGGAAAGCAGCAACAACGGATGGTGATGCCATTGATGGAATGCAACAGTGCTTTGAGTCACTATTGTGAGTGCACAGGCACACGGCATACACCCAGCAGGTGAAACAGGACAAAGTAAGTGAAAAATTACATAAACACTGACAATTTCAATCTGCTTCTGGTTGTGATGATGCTGGGCATGAATGTGACTGAATTATGGTAAACCCTGCATCCTGTTGAACTTCATACAATACAATATGATAAACACACTGATCATGACCTCACAGGTTAACAGTGGAATGAGCTAAGCTGACTATGTCACCAAGCCAATGAGAAAATGTGATAATGTATTTACTCCATAAAAATGTATGTCTGGCTGTGTTAAGAGCAACTAGACAGTTGCAGCTGCACTAAATGCAGATTAAGGAGATTAAACCCAATGTTCCGCTGTCACAGAGGACGCCCACGGCTCCTTTAGTTTAGGAGAAAAGCGACAGTGAGGAAAAAGCCTGCCATGTTACAGCATCTGTTTCTCCAACTGAATAATGTTAATGTGCTCCAGAGAGCCCCCCAGTCAGTCCCTCCTCTCTCACAGACGTGACTTAATTGGATCAGGATGAAAACATACAAGTCATTAAAACCACAAAACAGAGCTGAGCTGCCTGCATGCCGTGTATTTATAGAAAGTAGTGATGTGTGTTGTGTTCCGATGACGGCAGTCGTGGTTGAGAACACAGAGAAGAGAGGTAGAATGAATGACACACTGTTTCTGGAGTGCTACATGCATTGTGTGTGTGTTTGTGTGTTCCCCAATATTTGCAAGATTTAAGTGTCCCAGACAAGTTTTAAAGATAAGGTTGAAATGTGCACGCACGAGAAACTCATTTGCGCATTCTTCTGCTCATAGTGCGAGATGGCCAACGAGCCCTGATGGATGCTGTTAAATTCTCCAGATTAAGACTGGGACATCACAAACATGTTCAGACATGTTTGATATTTTTGCTGTTGTCTGAGATGTGTTAAGAGGGGACACCCATACGAACAGCGGCACTAACCCGTAGAAACGCATGTCAAGTACCTCTGCTGAGTCCCCAACAAACGGTTGTTCCGGTTTTCAGGGAAAATGGTCCATCTTAACTCTTCCTCCACATTTACTGGACTGGTTGAACAGTGCAGAAGAGAACCTCCCAACAGTTTTTTCCCCTTCTCCTCAAGACCAGTATGTAGGCCATTATAGGGGATCTAGTTTCAGGCGTTTATTTTACGCCTGCTACGTTAGGTTAATCTGTTGACTACGGAACCAAGAGAGAAGTCAGCTGTAGCATATTGTATTTTTTGCTGTGCAACCTGGAAATTGGATTTGAGCACAGTGCTTCTAGAAAAATCTCCCAGATGTCTAAATTCTGTTTATGTCACTGTGTTGTTTCCTGATGAGCAGCAGCTGTTCCCCATTCCCCAAGTCAATCTTCCCCGTTTAGCATGCATCACATTTCATGCTAAAATCACCGCTTAAATCGATTGCGTTACTCAATGAATTGGTAAAAAATTATTTTGAGATTTGGCCATGGAAAAAAAGGTCTCCCAAAATGCTAATGTTGCAAAATCTTTGCAATGGCTAGTTTCAGAAAGCCAAAGTGTGGATTGCAGTCACTCCTTTTCCATAGACTGCTTTCAATTTAAACAAATATTTACATATGTAAAATCACTAAACTATCCCTTTAAGGTCTAAACTTTATGGCTTGTAAATTGTAAACCCCTGTTAGCAACCACTGATGATAGTTATAGATGTGGGGGGACATAACCTGTCGGTGGGCCATCTATAGCTAATTTCCTGCGTGTCTACACAATCCAATATGCCATCTCTATTTAGAACAACAAAAAGTAAACAAAAATGACCAGTCTTCAAGCTTGGTAAGAGATCATTATTAAATATGTTTAAGTGATTGATAAGACTGAACTAGATCAAAGGAAATCCAATAATCAATGTTGTGTTGCACCTTTAACCAATAACATAACAAATTAACAAAAATACAAAGACTTGATTGTCTTTATTAAGACATCATCTATATAACATTTCTGACAGACTGCCCAGCCAGCCTGAGCCGCCTGCACCCCCGACCACCACCAGTCTAGTACATTTCTCAACTTTTTCCAAACACAATATACATTAACACAAAGAAACAGCAAATCCTCCATATAATTAATCTCATAGGCCTAATAGTACTGTAGAGCTCCTTTTACTTGCACACAAAATAGCTGGGTCGCCCCATCCTGTTCCTAGAGGTCCAACACCCTGCAGCGCCCCAACCCAACACACCCCACTCAGCTTTAGGATCTTAGAGAAACATTAATTATTGGTTTTGGGTGTGTTAGGCCAAGGCCAGAGTGACAATCCACAAGACGGAAGACCCCCAGGGCCAGGTTTGAGCAGTCCAGTAGCTAGGGATTGACAAAAAAGGTATCTCCCCTGACTTGGGCATGTTTTCAATAGACTCCTTTTGTAGTACTACATTCCATATAAGGCATCCAGACCTTATGAAAGTGCCCAGTATACCCTTAATAAATAAATCCTGGTGATACATAACTTGATATTTCTGCTATCCATTGTGATATTGAGGGAGGATAACCAACCTTCCAATTAATGGCAATGCTTAGCCGCTATAAATGCTTGGTTACACAGTTTATTCTGATAAGTCTCCAGTATCAACATTTCCAAGCAAACAAAAACAGGGAGAAGGGAATCTGTAGACATGCTGAGATAAAATAATATACTCTTTGCCAGAATTCCGCCAGCCTTCACAAGACCATAACTTATGCAAATATGTCCCCTTTTGAGTTTTACACCTCCAGCAGAGGAATTACACTTCTGAGTGCATGTAATTAAGTTTCACTTGCATATAGTACAGCCTATGGACTGTCTTAAAACTGCAGTAATTTATGTCTGAGATTATATGAACATGACTGGGCATTCAAACATATCTGTATCCATGAATCATCATCAATAGTTTCCACCAGGTCTTCCTAACATTTTTGTTTTACATGTTTTGTGTCATTGGGAAAAGCCTCTATCAACCCTTGATATAGTTTGGAAATCAACTTGAGGTTTTTCAGACTGCCTTAAAATAGTTTCAATCTTTTAAGTATCTGGCTTGTCCAGTGGTTGCTGCACAGAGAATAAAATCTTGCATTTCTAAAAATTCATCTAAGCTCTGTCACAGACTGGGTCTTCCCTGGCTGCCTGACCCCGCTGAGACCCCTGTCACCATCTGATCCTCGTAAGATGAGGCATGACAAAGAATTACCTTGGTGTACGTTTATAAATTATATTATCCAAGAATAGAATCATGGTTTAATCGTTTGATCCAGGTCTAGCGTGATTGAGGTAAAAATAATAGCTAACGTTAACCAACTTTTGCCCAGCTCTCTCTCTAATGGTACACCAACTGGCGAAAGCCAGCCCTGTACTTCTGTTGAAACGAGACAAAACAAAGGCTACAAAACATTTCCACACAAACCACAACAGCTGTTAGAAATATAGTAATAATAGCCACCTCATATCGCTATCTGATAGATGGCTAGATGCTAGAGCTGAACTGGCTGTGGTAGCTAGCTACTAGCAATTTAATTAATTCACCTCAGTCGAGCAGAGATGAAACATTAGCTAACGTTACATATCAGTTACACTAGCGCTACTAGCTTAGCACTGGGAATATTCACAAATTTTGTTTTTTTTCCTGTTAAATTAAACAAAAGTTACCTTGCCAGCTACATTAGTCAACTAAATATTAGCCTGTTTCTGCTCTGCTTGCTTTTACAAATCGGAGAAAAGAGAACACATACAGTGCATTCGGAAAGTATTGAGATCCCTTGACCTTATCCACATTTTGCTACGTTACAACATTATTCAAAAATGTATTAAATTACCAAAAATCCTCAGCAATCTACACACAATACCCCATAATGACAAAGCAAAAACATGTTGATTTTTTTGGTGCAAATTTACCAGATATAAAAAAGAGAAATACCTTATAAGTATTCAGACCCTTTGCTATGAGACTCGAAATTGAGCTCATGAGCATCCTGTTTCCATTGATCATCCTTGAGATGTTTCTACAACTTGATTGGAGTCCACCTGTGGTAAATTCAATTGATTGGACATGATTTGGAAAGGCACACACCTGTCTATATAAGGTCCCACAGTTGACAGTGCATGTCAGAGCAAAAACCATGCCATGAGGTCGAAGGAATTGTCCGTAGAGCTCCGAGACAGGATTGTGTCGAGGCACAGATCTTGGGAAGGGTACCAAAAATTGTCTGCAGCATTGAAGGACCAAGAACACAGTGCCCTCCATCATTCTTAAATGGAAAAAGTTTAGAACCACCAAGAATCTTACTAGAGCTGACTGCCCGGCTAAACTGAGCAATCAGGGGAGAAGGGCCTTGGTCAGGGAGGTGACCAAGAACCCAATGGTCACTCTGTTATAGGTCTAGAGTTCCTCTGTGGAGATGGGAGAACCTTCCAGAAGGACAACAATCTCTGCAGCACTCCACCAATCAGGCCTTTATGGTAGAGTGGCCAGATGGAAGCTACTCCTCAGTAAAAAGGCACATGACAGCCTGCTTGGAGTTTGCCAAAAGGCACCTAAAACTCTCAGATAATGAGAAACAAGATTCTCTGGTCTGATGAAACCAATATTGAATGTTTTGGCCTGAATGCCAAGCGAAACCTGGCACCATCTCTACGGTGATGATTGGTGGTGGCAGCATCATGCTGTGGGGGTGTTTTTCAGCGGCAGGGACTGGGAGACTAGTCAGGATCGAGGCAAAGATGAATGGAGCAAAGTACAGATAGATCCTTGATGAAAACCTGCTCCAGAGCGCTCAGGACCTCAGACTGGGGTGAATGTTCACCTTCCAACAGGAAAACAACCCTAAGCACACAGCCAAAAGCCAATGCAGGAATGGCTTTGGGACAAGTCTCTGAATGTCCCTGCGTGGCCCAGCTAGAGCCCAGACTTGAACCCGATCTAACATCTCTGGAGAGACCTGAAAATATCTGTGAAGCAATGCTCCCCATCCAACTAGAGAGCTTGAGAGGATCTGATGAGAAGAACTCCCCAAATACAGGTGTGCCAAGTTTTTAGCGTCATACCCAAGAAGACTCAAGGCTGTAATTGCTGTCAAAGGTGCTTCAACAAAGTACTGAGTAAAGGGTCTGAATACTTATGTAAATGTGATATTTATTTTTTGAATTTTTTATAAATTAGCTAACATTTATAAAAACCTGTTTTGGCTTAGTCATTATGGGGTATTGTGTGTAGATTGATGAGGGGGATTTTTTTTTTTTAATAAGGCTGTAACCTAACAAAAATGTGGAAAAAGTCAAAGGGTCTGAATACTTCCCAAAGGCACTATACACACCGACAGCAGCTGCCAATGTTCAGCTAGTGGTGGGGAGATGACTCCTTGTCCATCGACTCCCATTTCTGGGTGTCAAGCTTAGATTCCGCTAGGAATAGACTACTAAGATTCAGTATTTCTGCAAGGAAGGACACCATTTTTTGTAGTCTACTTCGAGAACAAACTCTTGCATCTTTCACAGCAAAGAAAGAACGAGCTACCGAGAGAGAGAGAGAGAGAGAACGAGAGAGAGAACGAGCTACCGAGAGAGAACGAGAGAGAGAACGAGAGAGAGAACGAGCTACCGAGAGAGAACGAGAGAGAGAACGAGAGAGAGAACGAGCTACCGAGAGAGAACGAGAGAGAGAACGAGAGAGAGAACGAGAGAGCTACCGAGAGAGAGCTACCGAGAGAGAGCTACCGAGAGAGAGCTACCGAGAGAGAGCTACCGAGAGAGAGCTACCGAGAGAGAGCTACCGAGAGAGAGCTACCGAGAGAGAGAGAGAGAGAGCTACCGAGAGAGAGAGAGAGCTACCGAGAGAGAGAGAGAGAGCTACCGAGAGAGAGAGAGAGAGCT
The DNA here is from genome assembly GCF_045679555.1 of Salvelinus alpinus. Taxonomy (NCBI): domain Eukaryota; kingdom Metazoa; phylum Chordata; class Actinopteri; order Salmoniformes; family Salmonidae; genus Salvelinus; species Salvelinus alpinus. The sequence continues at coordinate 56,945,941 of NC_092089.1, read as the reverse complement.
ACCGAGAGAGAGAGAGAGAGCTACCGAGAGAGAGAGCGAGAGCGAGAGCGAGAGCGAGAGAGAGAGAGAGAGAGAGAGAGATGGAAGTGGAAGAGATGGAAGTGGCACAGCCAGGCATAGTTAGGCATGTCGGCCACCAGGCAGACAGTCAGAAGCGTGCAGGTAATCAAAATATGTAGGCTATAGGAATGAAACCCTGGCTGGCTGTTGATGTCCTAGATCAGGGCTCTCCAACCCACGAACAGGGATCACAAAGCAGGATCCCCGCTAAACTTTTGGAAATAGCAAGTTACATTTTAGTTCACTTTCTCAAGTTCACTTTCTCATCCATAAACACAGCCAAGTGCAAATATGGTTCAGCAGCTGAAATCAGCAGGATGGGGGGGATTGCTATTAAGAAGGACGTCTACCATGGATAGATTGCTAAAATAATGATTATGATCACAATTCATGCATTTAAATATTATGGGGAAACCTATACATTTGGAAGCCAAGTACGAGGTATCAGTGTAGCCTATTATCGTCTGGACATGACGTTGAAATATCTTCACGCCTACAACAAAAGAAAAACTGCAGGTTTCCGTCATAAGAGTCGATTCAATTCGAAAAATTAAGAATTACATGGGGCAGTTTTGAAAAACGAATCCTGTGTGAATTCCTCTGGAATAAGGCACATGCTAGGATAATAATTACAAAACCAACATATCTAGTAATGCCTGTCCGAATAGGGCTAGAACATGGCAAAGAAATGCCTTATCAGCATAGAGTGCACCGCATCATCCCATGGGATCGGTCAAGACAGCAGAAATATCACTGAAATATTCAAGTTCCTACACATCACGTTCTATATTCAAACAGAATAGCCCTTTCATAGGCAAATGGGCAGCATCATGCTCATGTCAGTCCTCTAGAATGCAAATGTAGTCTTCCTAGTAGGACTCTGCAACAATGAGGTATATGTGTGTGCGCATCCGTCTCAGCGTGTTTTGGGAGTTGAGCAAGAGTCGACTCCTACGACTCCAACCACAGGAGTCGGAGTCGAGCAAGAGTCGACTCCAATCACAGGAGTCGAAGTCGACTCCAAAAATCCTGGAGTTGTGCACCACTATGTTCAACTCTCCTGTGCTGGTCCAGCCAGCCTTCCAGAAGCTTTGCCTTCACACAGCCTGTTTGCCCGCTTTGTGGTGTCCACACGGTCATAATTCCAGCCAAACAGCCTACCTGTCCATTATGCGTGGGAATACTTGGAAACAGTATATTCCAGTATATTAAAATCACCTGGAGCTGACTTCCTTGTTTTTTTACAGTCTTTCATCCCCCCCCCAAAATAAAAGAGGTTTCATTGGGGGGCCAAGTAAAACAACCACCAGTTGGGGAACCCTGATTTATAATATCTGTATGTATTAAAAACAATAACTTATTTTTATTATATTTAACAGATTCATTCCTTTTATATTCCATTAGTGGAAAACTGTGATCATGTCCCAAAAAACATGCTAGCCTCTCACCATTACCAATAACAAGGGATGTTAGTATTTTTGGGGGGGTATGATATTTACTGTATGCCTCTAACTTTATCACTCATCATTATTCATGATTATCCATAATCATGGTAGCATCCACATGAATGTAGATGTGTTCAGAACCAACTATATAGAATTATAATTTTTCAGATTTGATAATTATGACAAAGCAAGCTCTCTAAATTAGAAAATGATATATGGAAAGCTCTACTCCTGTATATTATTTTAGCTGGAATTATCATTCTTCACAAATGTTATAGTAAATCAATGTATAAGTAACAATTTTATGAGAAATCATTATTAATATCCTAAAATAGTGTCAATAATTAGACCACAAACAGCATTGTGTAAGCTTAATCACTCCCCCTCCCACCCACATGCACCTCTTATGTTGTCCATCTGTCATTCATTGTAAAAACTTCTCTATCACACTATCATCTATCATCTATCATTCTATCATCTTTCTATCAACACCTATCTGTTTGTATTTCTGTCTCCATCTTTTTCGCACACGTCCTTGTCTGTCATAAGGAAACAAAAAATGTTCAACGCTTCCTTCTATTTTTCCCTCTCTCCACCATTTCCCCTCTGTCTTTCCCTTTCAATTCCATCTCTATCACACTCTGTCTTTTACTGTGCTCTTGGCAGATCACTATCTGTTGGCTAGACTGCAGCAGCTGCCACAGGAAAGGCAGCTTTGTGAGCTGCGATCAGAGGCAACAGTGAGAGCAGATACTGCAGTGGGAAGACTGACACACAACTCGCAGCAATTAGCCTTGTTCAATCCCCACACCCAAATATTGCCTTTACTCAAGATACTTATAGTGACTTCTTTCCTACATATGTATGTACAGTACAGCAGCTAAACTTCAGTTGCTCTCGTGTCATTGAGAGGAAGGTATACAGATACAAATGAGAATCTCAAAACAAATCTGGAGGGATGCCTTCTGCTTGTCTGCTGCACCGCACAAATACCAACCCCATTCAACACATTCAGATCTACCTTTTCTACCAGCTGTGAATGGGAAAGGCTCTGCTGTCGGTATAAATGGAGTCCCTGGAGGCTAGCTCACCTGTTTCTCTGTTATTCTGGGAGACTGAAGTGTAAAACATTCTCTACTGTTACTGCCTTTTCCCCTTCATAATGTGGCATTTATATTTTGAGACTGCATTTGGTGGCAGCTCTGTGTTGCCTGGTACAGCTACCATATCTGAATACAATGACTCACATCTACTGTATTGTTACATCTCTACTGCCTTTGCCTTTATCTGTCAGTAACGTTGAATATCTGCATGATGAATTTTGCAGAAAAATCTATCTGCTCATAGAACAAATCCACTAGTATTAGCTGATCAGAGAGGTATGCAGTACTCCTGTGTCCTCTTTCTCTTACCCGCCCTCTAAGATTTTGACGCGGAGAGGTTCGCTCTGTTTGGAGGTGGAGGGCCCTTGCTCTTCTCTCTTCCCCTTCTCAGGCTGCTGTGGTGGCTCCTTCACTTCGACAGGGGTGCTGGGTGGGATAGCATGTACCTACACTCAAAGACAGACACAGGCAAATTCACCAACACACCCTGACATCTTGGTTAGCAATGATGATATACAGTACATTGGAACAACAATTAATGCCAAACATTTAATGTATTGGTTGTAGTATATAATCTAACAGCATAGTGTCTGGTAATTTCCATCTGTGGAATTGTGGGGTATGCATTATACGATATAATTCATAACTAAAACTAAGTGGTTTTGGTAGTTATGGTCTAATTGGCCCATGCTGTGTTTTCCTAGATATTGAATATTGCTGTTATATTTACCTCTGAAATGTAGGTCTTTCTGCTGCTGGCAGAGACCACCTTGCCTGTTGCAGGGGTTAGAGCTGTGGCCATGGTGTAGGTCTCCGAGCTGTGCTTCTGCTTAGAGCTCAGCAGGGACAGGGCCAGCTTGGTGGACAGGCCTGGCAGGTTGGGGTTGTGCATGCTGACGCTCCAGGAGGTGTAAACGGAGGTTTGTGACTCCCTCTGGGCAGACGGGTTGGGCTTCACGTAGTTCAAGTAGCACCAGCTGACTGAGGTGGTTGTGTGGAGGCTGGTATACGAGGGGGCTTTGGCTCGCTCTGGACTCTGGGTTACAAAGGAAGCACTCACTCCCCAGCTCTCATTCTTCTCCCTCCCCTTTTCTTTCTTAGGTTCAGCCTTCCCTTGCATCTCCCTCTCTTCCCTGTGCCCCTCTGGGTCCCGTACCTTCTCTTCCTCCTCGACTTTCACAGTAACTACTCCTATCTGTGCCCTTTCCGGCTGCTTCTCTTCATCCACCCCTGCTTCAGGTTTTCTCCCAGTACCCCTATTTTCCTCTTCCTCCTCCTCTTCCTCCTTCACTCGTTTCTGCTGGCGCTGGGCCTCTGTGCTAAGCTCCAGACTGGCTGCAGGGGAGAGCATGCGTTTGCTCCCTCCAGCCCCCAGTGGCCCGTAGCCCTCCCTGGACACAGAGCCCAGCTCCAGGGGCAGAGACAGAGGCAGGTAGCTCTTGAAGTCCGGGGTGGGGATCTTCAGATAGGACCTCTGCAGCTTGTCCTGCTCCAGCTGGCCCATGATAACCATGGCCATGCAGCAGATGGGCTCCTGGGAGCAGGCTGACGCCAAGATCTGGGATAAGGTGGTGTACAGGGCACTGGCATAGGTGGTCATGTGGGTCTGGAGGCGCACTGGCACCACCAGTGACACGACTGGCATCAGCTGCGCCAGGCACGTTGCGATGACAGGCGGGGGATGGAGGCAGGGTAGGGGGATTAAGGACTGAGGAGATGGGGAAGGGAGAACCACAGTGGAGGGTATGGGGGGCTGTGTGGGGACTTGGATGGTGAGCCCAGGGGAAATGGGGAGGTACACAGTCTCGCCAGCCCCGGTGGGGTACTGCAGGGAGAGCAGAGCTGAGAAAGGATCGAGGGGCAGGCCTAAGCATTCTGCCATGTGAAGCTGCCCTGGGTGGACTTGTATAGTTGGAGGAGAAGGGTGTGTGTGTAAGAAGGCTCTGTGGATGATGTGGGTGGAGAGGACATCTGAGATGGCAGTGGTGCCTGGGTGGAGCTGGGCTATCTGGCCAAGAGGGAACCGATCATGCCCAGTTGGTTGCATGGGGAATGGGGGTATCCGGGGCTGGTGGAACAGCTGTACGGTCTTCCCTATGGCCTCTGGGCTGAGCCTCGAGGTGCTGGCTTCAGCTGGGTGGAGGGCAGGGTGGCTGGTGTAGGACGGGCCCGGCTTGGGGCTCCCTGGTCGGCCCGAGTGGCTGGCCACGGCCCCTTCCTCGTGGTCTGGCTCGCCCAGGGTGGCGTGCTTCACCAGCAGGCACTTCCTCCTCTCCCTCCAGGCTGATGCAGACCGCTGCGGCGATAGGGACCCGTAGTCAAAGGATTTGCTCCTCGTCTCCACAACCTCGTCCGTGTGCTGTGGGCTGGCAGGGGCCTGCTCCGAGGCTGAGCGCCGCATGTCTCTTTGGGGTTGGTATTGTTGGTGGGGGCCCGAGGGCACGGTTAGCATGTGGGAGCCCTGGGTGCTGCTGGAGCCCCAGGAGGAAGGCTCAGCAGGTTTTCCCCCCATGTCTTCAAAGGAGGCAGATCGGCTGGGTGAGTGGGAAATGTTGCTCTCCTGGCTGGGGCTCCGGGGCCCCAGCAATACCGACTCAAAGCTGGACTCCCCAGAAGACTGGGCAGCAGCCTCGGCTAGACGGAGACGCTTTTTCTTTGGTGGCAGCTTCTCGGCGGGGAGCTGAGCCATACTCTGGCTGCGCTGAGGCCACTGGAACTCCTCTACCACTCTCTCTGGCTCCTTGGACGAGGATGCCGTCGCCGTGGGCGACACTGACACCATATCAGCGTCAGGCTCTACCGTCACTAGGATCTCTGGCACTTGGATGTTGTGCTGGCGGACCAGGCGGGACATGGAGCGAGATGATTTTGGCTGCGGCTGTTTTTGCAGTGTTGACTGGCTCTCACTGAGCTCTATAGACTCCTGGCTCTCCATGGATATACTTTCCTGCTTCTCGAAGGAGCTGGTGTGCTGGATGACAGAGATGCCCTTCCTGTCTTGCTGCTGCTGCTCAGCCTGTGAGAGAGCACCTGAGAAATCCTCACTCTGCTCCACCAGGCTTGGCACTGCAGTGGTGGTTGCGGGGCTGCAGGTCACAACAGCTGTAGGCCCGGGGCTGGGAGGATCCTCCTCCAGACTCTCCTCTTTCCTCCTCTTCCTCACTGCCATGGCCAGTGCCCGGAATTTATAGTGCATCATCTGGGGACGGTCATCCCGGCACGCCCCATCCACCTCTCCTCTCTCCAGCTCCTTTATTGGCTGGCCTGTGCAAAGACCCCTGTGGGCCTCGTAACTCTCCCTTTGTTTACAGCGGGCCTTGCACTCATAGAGCCTTGGACCTTTGCGTTGCTGCTGTTGCTGCTTCCTGGTTAGGCCACTTTCTGTTGCTGCGTAGGAGGGGCCAGCCTCCTCCAGGCTGAGTTCAGCCCCGAGGGGCACCTCGATGGCGGGCTGGCGCCTCAGCAAACGGTGCTGCCCGCCCACCCTCATCTCGGCCACCACAGCCTGCTGCTCATCAAAGGAGTGGCTCAGACGACAGAAGCCCCAGGGAGAGGTGGTGGAGTGGTTTCCCTGGCTTGCTGAGGTGGGCATGGAGTGGCTTCTCAGCAGAGGCACTGAGGAGGAAGACTCCTGGACCCCAGATGGGTCCACGTCTTGGACATGGGGAAAGAATGATTGGCCTGCCATACTGGAGCTTGGACTTTCTCCCTTAGGCTCAAACATATAGGGGTCTTTGGGGCAGGAGAACTTGGGTAACTCCAGACTACTCTTCCTGGAGAGCGAGGAGCGCCTGGGCTTGACGCTGTCGATCTCGCTGGTGTCCACCACCGCCTCGTTGACGGTGATGAGTTTGGTGATGTGCTCGATGACCTGCGTCTTGGGCACGCTGAAGGGCATGCTGCTCTTCTCCTCCATCCCTGGTGAAGAGTGGGCGTGCTGATGATGGGGACCGCGCTGCTGCCCTCCAAGCCGTCCATACTTGCCCAGGATGATCTCGGCGTAAGTTTTGGCGGTGGGAGGGCTCACCTGGGAGTCAGCTCGGCTCATCTCAGTGCTCCTCGAAAGGGAGAAGTAGCCTGACTCTTGGCTGCCTTTACTGCTGGGGCCTAGTGAGGAGGAGGTGGAGGAGGAGGGAGGGTCTTCTGGGGAGGCCATGGGGCCTCGCTTCCTCTCACTCAGCCTCATGGCCAGTCTCTGCTTCACGGCCTGGGAGTTGTCAGACCTCTGGCCCTCCTCTTGCCCTAACAGCGCCAAACTGCTGCTACTCTTCTGCTTGCCCAACCTCTCCTTCCTGTACTGACCTGACGACGACTCAGAGTCTGTGCTCTCCCCCTCTGTAGGCTCCTCGGGATCCTCTCCCGGGGCGCTCATCGCAGGTCCGCTCAGGCTCAGCTCGTCCCGGCTGGACGCCAGGCCTGCCTTGATTCGGTGGGTGTGGGACTTGCGGTGCTTGTACAGGTTACTCTTGGTCTTGAAGGAGAAGCCACAGGGGACACAGGGGTAAGGCCTCTCCCCTGTGTGAGAGCGGATGTGTTTCTGGAGAACGCTGGGTTTGGCACATGGACGGCCGCAGTAAGTGCACACATACTTCCCCGGTTTCTGGGGCTTCCTCTCACTTCTTTTAGACGGGCTGCCCTCTGGGGCTTCCTGATTGGGCTGGGACTGGACCCCCTGAGTGTTGTCGCCTTGGGTAGAGGAGGATTGTAGGGATGAGGTGGAGGGGGAGGAGATGCTGCCTCCTGAAGGACCTGGGGTGTCTGTTGAGAGCTGCCATGCTGCTGCTTGGGTCTTGTGCTGATGCTGAAGCCTGAGGAGCAGGTCGCTACGCTTGGGCTTGCGGTGGTGGAGGCGTCCCAGGCCACCGTGGACGGGGCGGGGGATGGATGGCGGCTGCTGTGGCTGAGGTGGACAGGACCCTGTGGGGGACTCAGCGGCCCCAGCAGACAGAGGCTGCTGTTGCCTTCCGGATCGCTCACCATCAGCAGGATGGCTGGGCTCCGCCTCCATAGAGTGGGGAGGAGGCCTTACAGACACACAGGGAATGCCTCTGGGAGCAGTGTGCCACACAGCCTCATGAGGCTAGCCACAGTGCCGCAGAGATGCCTGGGACGAGGGAACATCTAATGGAGTACCTTTTTTATGAGCAGGCCAAAAGTCATTCAAGAGGATCAAATAAGACATAATTAAAAAGTGCCCCAGAGCAGCATAGAGGATTTAGGTAAACATAGATCCTCTCTCATCACGGAGTAAGCCTGTTCCCATCCGGCCTGAGCCATTGTGAAAGAGCTAGATGAGGGTTTGGCTTTGCATACTGCTGGACCGTTCTGACACTGTGGCTCTGCTGAGTAGAAACCTCTGGGTCTTCTCTTGTTCCTCTTAGGCCGTCACTGGTCAATCCTAGCACCTCACTGGATCTGCAGAAACACAGAAATAAGCAGAAGTGAGTCACAGAGCTTAGGCAGACCTAACAAAATACACCTAGGCATTTGTTTCATCATTGACTCGTGACACTATCAATGACTAGGTGGCCAGTCCCTATAGACACCAAAAACAGACTGTTTGTCATGGGGTTAAGGCCTAGTCAAAGCCCTGTGAAACACTGACTCTCACGTTGATATTGCTGCCACATATTATACCCTGACAAATAAGGCCACATTTCCTTGGCCTGATGAGTGGGGGAAGCGTTCTAATGATCACATTAGCGAGGTAATTGCGGTAATACTGTTATTGCTCTGATCTGTTCTTGCCCTACCTGTATGCTGAAGGGTCTCTGCCACGTACAGAAAATGTCTATTTCAGTGTACTTCCACCCTGTAATGTTGGTTCTGTATGCGGAAATGTGCTCGAATGGTCTCAATGCACTAATGTGCAATATCCAACATAAAACCTCCTAGTTCCAAAAAGAGATCAGACACAGTGAGAGAGAAAAGTCTACCACACCACTGTGTATCTATCTCTGACTCCAAGCCATCTGGCTAGAGCACAGTCTGCACGAAACACCACTGCTCTGAGAAGGCCAAGCAAGGTCAACATCCAGGGCAGCAGCGCCAACAGAGAGGATAAAAGTGTGACACAATGTCATGGCACCAAGTCTAAACAAACGTTTGAAATTCAGCCTGAGCTTATTTGATCTTGTTCTAAAGCTAGGGTAAGGGGGGACATCTTCTTGTAATGAGTAAAGATGAGTTGACAGCAATGGGTGAAGTATTTGAAGATAGAAAAAAGACTGCAGGAAGATGAGGAAGTGCTCCCCTCTTTTATCAAGACATATCTGCTGTTATATTTCCCACATTAGGAGAAACCCAGGTCTCAACTCCACACACATAAATCTTGTACCGCAGCCAATCAAAACAAATGTCACTGAGCTGCCGTAGCCAACTGCCAACAGTCCGAGTTGAGGCCCATCCACTGACATCCATCATCATCAGAGCAGAGCCATCAACACACACTTCTCAGGATAGCTTACTCTCTCTGCTCATGTGCAGAGTGATCTTTGGCATTTTAAACTGTGTTCTCCTCCCTGCTGCAACAGCTCTGTATAAAGATATCCCTCCATATCTCTGGTGTTCATAATAGGCCACACTATTAGGTAATCAGGTGCATAAGTATAACCATCAATAATAGCCTGATAAAATCAAAATATATAATACTTCAACTTTTCAATAAGTTTTATTTTAAATCAAATCGGGAGTAAATCATAATTTAGTCTGAATAATGAACCATATTTCAGAAGACCACTTTTCAGGGAGGGAATAGACGTAGGTGTTATAAGCTAGTGCATTTAACACAGTGTGTAAGACAGTGTCTCCCTCCCACCTTCCCTGGGTAAGGCAAAAGCAGTGACAGAGGCTGACAAGTTGACAGAGTGAGTGAGTGTGCGAGAGAGAGAGATAACTCTGAGAGGCTCTGTGGAGTCATTCAGTGTTCCAGCGGCTGGCTAAACAGGCCTAGCAGAAGACTAGTCTGACAGACTCCAGCTGGGGCAGCGGTGACAGGTTTTTTTAATGAGCCCGGGTTTCTCTCTTTCTCCATATGTTCCTGAAAAACACAGCACAGTCTGGGTTCATTACAGTGGAAAATAAATTAGAAACACTCTTCCTTTTTGGAATTGACAGATTATCAGCTCCATTTCCACGTTCCCCCACATATGATGATCATCCATTTAGTCTGTTTCGCCAAACAGAAGTTTACTTTGTTTACTGCAGAGTACCATCAACAGTAGCAATTATTAATAATAACAGACGGAAGTGGCGGCATTAAAATGAACTCAAACGCCTCACAGTAAGAGAGGTAGACAAGAAAATGTTCTGAGCTGTCCAGCTACATTGTGGTGTTAGCCTTGGGAATTAGCTAGAATAGTTAGAAAAGGGATCGTTTTATACTGTAGCTAGGTCATGAACCAATGTGGTCTCTTCACACACAATTCCCAAGAAAGAAAAGTGAGTGTGAGAATACTACAGGAGTGTGAGACTGAGAAATAAAAAAGGCATGAGTGGGAGAGACAGGAAAAGACAGGTAAAGAGTGGGAAGATGAATGGGGAGAAAAAAGACGCCACTATGAAGCCAGAGTGCGTAGGAGGGCGATACATATTGTATATAGAAATATCGAGAGAGAGAAAGAAAAAAGAAGGAAAGTGTCTTCTCCCTTCCTACTTGTGTTGTTTGAACTGAGCACACGTTGGCCATCACAGTGTAAGGCTTAATAATCTCTGGCATAGTATTGATGCAACCTTTAAACAGAATGATTAGGCGGTTTTAGGGTGGGGGAGAGCACCGTCTGAATTATGCATGGCAGTGTAGTCTAGACTCCAGCTCAGAGCATGGAAACACACATTAGGGCTTTGCCAGGACGACAGGGGGAAAGCCTGCCAGAGTGAGCAAGCACACACATTTAAACAAGCATGCATACAGTACATACGTGCACACACATACAGACATATGCACACTCAAGCATGTGTACACACACACACACACACACACACACACACTATAGCATGTGTACACACACACACAGTAACGAATAGTGGTGGAGAGTCGACTCCATAGAGTCGATTCCTCGACTCCTTGACCACAAGAGTCGGAGTTGACTCCAAAAATCCTGGTTATACAACAACAAAAAGTTGCCTAGGCAGCTAGCTGACGTAGGCTACTGATTAGCTTTGAAAATTTTGGTCAGTAGATTGTCAGCTCCATATGCATTGCTAATCAAATCACCCAGTTCATTAGTGTGCGAGCACACACACAAGTTTTGCTAATTTTGGTCAGTTTGGTCAAATTGGAGTCGGCGTCGGACGATAGCAGGAGACGGAGTCGACTCCAAAAAACCTGGACAAATTTGGAAAGTGAAAGAAAGAGCATTGGTCCTTTCCCACTAGCAGGAGGGGGCCAAGGGAGGCCAAGAGATACTAGGCAGCTCAGGTAGAGTGCTCTGACAGGAAAAGAGAGCCAAGGCAGATAGGGGCACTAACAGGTTAACCTCTCTGGCGCAGGCGTTCCGCTAGCGACCCACCTCGACAACATCCGGTGAAATTGCAGAGCACCAAATTCAAAATACAGAAATAGTCATAATAAACATTAATAAAAAATACAAGTGTTATACATCGGCTTAAAAATGTACTTCTTGTTAATCCAGCCGCTTTGTCAGATTTCAAGAAGGCTTTACGGCGAAAGCATACCATGCGATTATCTGAGGACAGCGCCCCGCTTACAAAAGCATACAAACATTTTACAACCAAGTAAAGGAATTACAAAAGTCAGAAATAGCGATAAAATTAATCAGTTACCTTTGAAGATCTTCATATGGTTGCAGTCACAAGAGTCCCAGCTACACAATAAATGTTTGTTTTGATCAATAAAGTCCCTCTTTATATCCCAAAAACTCAGTTTTGTTGGCACGTTTTGTTCAGTATTCCACTGGCTCAAAGGCAGTCAAAACATGCAGACGAATACATCCTAATAGTACCGGTAAAGTTCGTCGAAATATGTCAAACGATGTTTAGAATTAATCCTCAGGTTGTCAATTGTCTAAAGAATCGATACTATTTCAACCGGACAATAGCGTATTCAATAGAAAGGAAAAACAACGAAGGGCGCGCACTCGGTCACGCGCGCAAACCAGCTCTGCATTCTTCCTCAGTCCACTGACAAAAAGGTCTCATTCTTCTTCATTTTTCAGAAAACAATTTCTAAAGACTGTTGACATCTAGTGGAAGCCATAGGAACTGCAATCTGGGTCCTAACCCATTAGATACTCTATAGGCATTCAATTGAAAAGTACCCACATCAAACAGTTGTGGAAACTTTAGAGTGTTTTCTATCCAAATCTACCAATTATATGCATATCCTAGCTTCTGAGCCTGAGTAACAGGCAGTTTACTTTGGGCACGCTTCTCATCCATATGTCGAAATACTGCCCCCAAGCCATAAGAAGTTTGAATGACTTGTAAGTAAGCATTTCACGGTAAAGTCTACACTTGTTGAATTCGGCACATTTGACAAATAAAGTTTGATTTGACTCACGGTTGACTCATATTCCATGTTGTGCGCTGACATTTTTTAAGTTAAATGCTGACTATTTCAAGAGTCAATCAAAGGATTTAAAAGCTTGCTATCTCCGAAGGTGAGAGTATGCTAAGGTAGAAGGGAATCTGTTTAGAATTATTTGGAATTATAGAATGTTATTGCTGGTATCTATGGCAATCAAAGCTTCCTTCTCTTGTGATGTATGTGAAGTCATGATGTTGCTTTGTGACATAATACATTCTGTTACTTTTAGAAACTTTAGTATATTCCACTTTTTACCATGTCAACTTAACCAACAGTGCAGTTCAAGAAGAAGAAAATATTTACCAAGTAGACTAAAATAAAAAGTAATAATAAAAAGTAACACAATAAGAATAACGAGGCTATATACAGGGGGCACCGGTACCGTGTCAGTGTGTGGGGGTACAGGCTAGTTAAGGTAAACTGTACATGTAGGTGGGGGCGAAGTTACCGTGCATAGGTAACAAACAAACAGTGAGTAGCAGCAGTGTACAAAAGGGAGGGGGGGGGTGTCAATGTAAATTGTCTGGTGCCGATTTTATGAATTGTTCAACAGTCTTACGGCTTGGGGGTAGAAGCTGTTGAGGAGCCTTTTGGTCCTAGACTTGGCGCTCCGGTACCGCTTGCCGTGCGGTAGCAGAGAAAACAGTCTATAACTTGGGTGACTGGAGTCTCTGACAATTTTATGGGCTATCCTCTAACACCGCCAATTACATAGTTCCTGGATGGCAGGGAGCTTGGCCCCAGTAATGTACTGGGCTGTACGCACTACCCTCTGTAGCGCCTTAGGGTCAGATGCCAAGCATTTGCCATACCAGGCAGTGATGCAACCGGTCAGGATGCTCTCGATGGTGCAGCTGTAGAACCTTTTGAGGATCTGGGGACCCATGTCAAATCTTTTCAGTGTCCTGAGGGGGAAAAGGTTTTGTAGTGCCCTCTTCACAACTGTCTTGGTATGTTTGGAACATGATAGTTCGTTGGTGATGTAGACCCCAAGGAACTTGAAACTCTCCATCCGCTCCACTACAGCCCCGTCGATGTTAATGGGGGCCTGCTCGGCCCGCCTTTTCCTGAAGTCCACGATCAGCTCCTTTGGCTTGCTCACATTGAGAGAGAGGTTGTTGTCCTGGCACCACACTGCCAGGTCTCTGACCTCTTCCTTATAGGTCGTCTCATCGTTGTCAGTGATCAGGCCTACCACTGTTGTGTCGTCAGCAAACGTAATGATGGTGTTGGAGTCGTGTTTGGCCACGCAGTCGTGGGTGAACACGGAATACAGGAAGAGACAAAGTACACACCCCTGAGGGGCCCCAGTGTTAAGGCTCAGCGTGGCAGACGTGTTCCTGCCTACTCTTACCACCTGGGGGCGGCCTGTCTGGAATCCAGGATCCAGTTGCAGAGGGAGGTGTTTAGTCCCAGAGTCCTTAGCTTAGTGTTGAGCTTCGTGGGAACTATGGTGTTGAATGCTGAGCTGTAGTCAATGAACAGCATTCTCACATAGGTTTAGGATATTTTGTCTGATTAATTCCGATAATGAACAAGACTCCGGCATGCTAACTAGTTATGCGGCCCCGAGCGGTCGGCGTCCAACTTCTTAGAGGGACAAGTGGCTTTCAGCCACACGAGATTGAGCAAAAACAGGTCTGTGATGTCCGGGGCTACACGTGCGGCACACTGAGCGGATCAGCTTGTGTCTACCCTTCACGGAGAGGCGTGGGTAACCCACTGAACCCCTGAACCCTGATCATAAGCTCGCATTGAGTAAGTCCCTGGCCTTTGTACACACACCGCCCGTAGCTACTACCGATTGGATGGTTTAGTGAGGT